>NC_092413.1:12705237-13063987 GCF_040894005.1 Engystomops pustulosus
ACAGGACCCTATATAGCAAGAGGACTGCACAGGGGGGTCTCTGTATACTGATTCCTGTGTGACCTCCGTTGTCAGTACACGGTGAGTCCTGTGTGACCTATTTGGGCTGGTGAATTAGAGCAGAACATCTGTTGGGGATCGCGTCACCCCCCTACCCCCCCCCCCCCCTTCGCGTGTCCATGGCCCACCTAACCCTCCGGCCAATCACATCTTCTCCTCTCCTGTTACTAATACACAATGGCAGATCATGCGGTGTAATTACCAATACACTGGATCTCTAGTTCTCCTCTATGGACCAAACCAGTAGTCGCCCCCCAAATGTGACCCATAATCACAGCTTCTGCCTGTAACGTGCTCCCCCTCCCCTCTCCATAGACTTCTATGATATGTGATACCTCAGCTTCTGTCTCTCTTGCTAGCGAGATGGAATTCAGCAGAGATTTCATAGTGAAAATCAGATGAGGAATAAAGAGGGTGATTGGAGAAGGAAGCCCCCCGTGGTCAGGGGTATCCCCCCCCCCCCCCCATGCACAGTCCTGTACTGAGGTCGCAGCTCCCTGATATCCATGTTTTTCTTTATTAGGAGGATTTTAGCCCCGGGAGAAGAAGAGAACTTGGAAGTGGAGGAGGAGGAAGATGATGGCGGCGCTGGGGTCGGCTCCCCGGACTCCTTCCCACCTCGGGTCCCGGGTAAGTCCATATTTTGGGGTCTGCATGTTACCTGTTTATATACGAGCGCTGCCTGCTCTGATGCATGTGTTTCCTTCCCTGTCCGTGTCCTGCTCGTTTCTGTGGTTGTGCTGTCAACGTGCATGGCCGCCTCATTTGCATGTGCCCCGCCCCTCTGCCCGCCCGATACAGGAGCCATCCAAGGTACCACATCACCTTATGTTATTTTTGGCTGGTTACTTTGAGCTTTCCTCGCCTGCATCTGTGCCTTATACCAGAACGGGGGTTTTACTGCAGGCCATAAAGCAACATCTGTCACAGCAGTTTAGTTGGTTGCGCTGACATCTAGTGGCCAATATGAAGAAATGCGATTACTCCATCTTAATAATCAGGGATGGTGTCCATTTTCTATGGGGGGGGGGGGGGGTCTTGGTTTAAGAAACAAAATGCAATGTTGTATTTTTTTGTATAAATCTAAAAAATTTAGTCTTTTCCCTCCCAAGGAACTCTCCTCCCCAGACTGCCCTCCGAGCCCGGCATGACCCTCCTCACCATCAGGATCGAGAAGATTGGTCTGAAGGACGCCGGGCAGTGTATCGACCCCTACGTGACAGTCAGCGTGAAGGGTGAGTGACCCCTGACCTCAGTCCACACCCCTTTCTTGAATAAGCCACACCCTTTCACTAGATCCCCACCTCTTCTGACAAGTCGTACAGGGTAAGTTAGGTAGTTTTTGGTGCAAATTAACGCAGGTTGACTCCTGCTGGAGCCCGCTGCATTGTGGGAAATGGAGACTTTTTCAACCTTCACAACCATCGCAGACAACCGAAATTAACAGATCTTTAGGTTGGGCTCGTTTTCCAAATCCCCGGAATATTGATAACATTTGTGTTCTCTGTCGTCAACACTAGGGGGAGCGCAGTGAATTATGCAGTGAATTAAAGGGGTTTGCTAGGGTCCTATGCGCAGGGCAGATCAGGGCAGTTCCCTGGCTTGGCCACTATAAAGTGGATGGAGCCATCTGCCTCAGGCGTCGCTCCTTCTCTGACCTTTGGTAATTGGTATAATGTAGCGAGCTCCCTCTAAAGCTGACACCTGGTGGCCACATTGTTGAGGTGCAGAGATGACGCCCCCTCTTCCTCTTGTGTTTCCACAGATATAAACGGCATAGACCTGACGCCGGTCCAGGACACGCCCATGGCGAGCCGGAAGGAGGACACGTACGTTCACTTTAATGTGGAAATTGAAATCCAGAAACACGTGGAAAAACTTACAAAAGGTGAATAAAGTCACTCAATGTCTCCAATATGAGCAGGAGCGCAGCGCCTGTGCAGATGTGTCGCCATGGTTACAGACCGTGAACCATCACAGTGTAGTCTGAGCCCTCCTGTCTCTGACCCCTCAAGTTTGGTAATTTCCGCACCATGAAATTGGGGCACAGTAAAACACGTGATGCGCACATGGGTCTGCATAGGAGCTGTATACACTAAACGGGGAGGTATTCATAGTTATTATGACTACTGACATTGGTGCTTTACTGAATTATAATTTAAATAACTATAAATATAGATCTCATTTTCTTGCCACTTTAACTCCGTCCGTCTCTGATCCCAGGGGCAGCTATTTTTTTCGAATTCAAGCACTACAAGCCGAAGAAACGATTCACAAGCACAAAGTGTTTCGCCTTCATGGAGATGGATGAGATCAAAGCAGGACAGATAGTGATAGAGCTGTGAGTGACCCCTGTACCCCAATATATGTCATATGTAATGTATGAGAATAGTGAGTGCAGCTCTGGGGTATAATACAGGATGTAACTCAGGATCAGTACAGGATGAGTAATGTCATGTATGTACACAGTGACTGCACCAGCAGCAGAATAGTGAGTGCAGCTCTGGGGTATAATACAGGATGTAACTCAGGATCAGTACAGGATAAGTAATGTCATGTATGTACACAGTGACTGCACCAGCAGCAGAATAGTGAGTGCAGCTCTGGAGTATAATACAGGATGTAACTCAGGATCAGTACAGGATAAGTAATGTTATGTATGTACACAGTGACTGCACCAGCAGCAGAATAGTGAGTGCAGCTCTGGGGTATAATATAAGATGTAACTCAGGATCAGTACAGGATAAGTAATGTCATGTATGTACACAGTGACTGCACCAGCAGCAGAATAGTGAGTGCAGCTCTGGAGTATAATACAGGATGTAACTCAGGATCAGTACAGGATAAGTAATGTCATGTATGTACACAGTGACTGCACCAGCAGCAGAATAGTGAGTGCAGCTCTGGGGTATAATACAGGATGTAACTCAGGATCAGTACAGGATAAGTAATGTCATGTATGTACACAGTGACTGCACCAGCAGCAGAATAGTGAGTGCAGCTCTGGGGTATAATACAGGATGTAACTCAGGATCAGTACAGGATAAGTAATGTCATGTATGTACAGTGACTGCACCAGCAGCAGAATAGTGAGTGCAGCTCTGGAGTATAATACAGGATGTAACTCAGGATCAGTACAGGATAAGTAATGTCATGTATGTACACAGTGACTGCACCAGCAGCAGAATAGTGAGTGCAGCTCTGGAGTATAATACAGGATGTAACTCAGGGTCAGTACAGGATAAGTAATGTCATGTATGTACACAGTGACTGCACCAGCAGCAGAATAGTGAGTGCAGCTCTGGGGTATAATACAGGATGTAACCAAGGAGTTTTATGTTACCTTTAGGTATAAGAAACCGACAGACTTTAAGAGAAAGAAGCTGCAGCTGCTGACCAAGAAGCCTCTGTATCTCCACTTACACCAGACATTGCACAAGGACTGACCCCTCTGCCGTCTTCCACCCCTCCCCCCATAGGGGGCGTGTCTCAGGGGCTGTGCTCCTCCTCCTGCAGTATGATGCTCTCTGTCCCACAGCAATAAAGTGCGACCAGCAGGACCCCGCACCCCCCATGGACTCTGGTGACCGGTTCACTCGTGTATATAACTCCTCGTCATCTTCTCCCGGAAGCAACAATTGATTTTTATTATTAGAATTTTATTTACCCCTTTTCCTAAAATTTGATATTTACAGACAGTAGAATAATCGCCATAAGAGATAAAAATCCTGAATTCATACAAAGTTTACAGCTCCTCAAAATTGACGCAAAAGAAAAACAACCCCACAGTTTGGTTTTTATCTGCTGTTTGTACATTTTTTTTACATGATTTTTCTTTTTTTTCCATTTCCCTCGTGTTTTGTATCTGATCCTTCCCCTTATAAAGTGATTTGTTAGTGATTCTTAAATTGTGTTCAGATTTTGATTTCTCTTATGTTTTCCAAAAAATATTTGCTTTACTAATCATTGACTGAGGCTGCCACCAGGATGAAGGACTGTATGCAAATGAGTCTGAGGGGCTCCATAGGGGTTACTGGAGCCTAGAGCCCCTCAAGGCTCATTTACATACAGTCCTCTCATCCTGGTGGTAGATGTCCTTTATGTAAATGAGCCTGAGGGGCTCTAGGCTCCAGTAACACCTATGGTGCCTGGAGCCCCTCAGACTCATTTGCATACAGTCCTTCATCCTGGTGGTAGATGTCCTTTATGTAAATGAGCCTGAGGGGCTCTAGGCTCCAGTAACACCTATGGTGCCTGGAGCCCCTCAGACTCATTTGCATACAGTCCTTCATCCTGGTGGTAGACGCCCTTTAAGTGGAGGCCGAGTGCTCTCCATCAGACAGTATAGCGCCATTCCCTGCTTAGTGGTCAGCCTGAGAACCGCAGCTTGAATTGGCCCACACCCGGAATCAGCTGAACAGTCCTTATTATCGACCCCCCACAATCTGATATTGACTTGTCTTGGAAACTTTAAGGGGGAAAATAAAAGTAAACTTCCAATCTTTTTTGTACTAAAAGATGCATCTCAGATTTACTCATCCAAAAAAGGGAAAAATATGTGTGTGACTCTTATCAAATCACACATAGATCTGCTACATACATCCAAACACACACAACTCTGCTACATCCATCAAGTCACTTATAGAGGACACAAGCTGGAGGTCTTTTGGGGGACCCCATAAGAGAACACTTTTGGATGCTCACCCGAAACCTAAGCTTCAGGGTGCGGTCACACGTCACGTTTGACGCATGGGTTTAAAGAATGTGCTGCAACAGCTGGAGAGATTTGCCTAATTAAACAGCTGTTAACGGGTGCATTGTAAACGCAAGTGTTAACAGCTAATTAGGCAAATTTCTCTTCAGCTGTTGCAATGAATTTTTAAACGCATGAATCAAATGTGACGTCTGACTGCACCCTAAGCCTGTGAGTCCTGCTTCTCCCAACTACTCAGAGAAAGCCTGTGAGTCCTGCTACTCCCAACTACTCAGAGAAAGCCTGTGAGTCCTGCTCCCTCCTCCCACTCATAGAGAAAGCCTGTGAGTCCCGCTTCCTCCTCCCACTCAGAGAAAGCCTGTGAGTCCTGCTTCCTCCTCCCACTCATAGAGAAAGCCTGTGAGTCCTGCTTCCTCCTCCCACTCATAGAGAAAGCCTGTGAGTCCTGCTCCCACCTCCCACTCATAGAGAAAGCCTGTGAGTCCTGCTCCCCCCCCGCCCCAGTAATGAATCCATTCTGCGGAATTATTTTCAATTCTTTATTATCTTACAGTTATGGTTCCTGGTTGTGACACCAGATGTTAAAATCAATGCTCTCCTGTGTAACCAGCGATGTGTAATAATAATAATATAATAATGACGCTCGCGTTGTGGAAAAGCCGTCAGAATAAATGATTTTCTTATAAAATCTATTTCCACAGGAAATGTTCTCGGATTTTAGACATTCATGATCTCCACAAACAAAAGGGGCGACCGGACTTTAAATAAACCAAAAAAATTAGTATAAAGAATAAACACGGTGGGTTCCAGTATTGCAGATTCTGAAATATCAATGAAGAATTTTTCAAAAGAAAAAAGTAAAAAAAAAAATGAACATTTCTGAATTATTTAACCTTTAAAAATCCTAAGATTGACGAGAATAAAATATTTATTGCAAATATAAGACACGTGAAATTAGAAATTTAGCTATTGATGTAAACCGGTGGCGTCCGACCCCCTTCCGATTGCGTCCTATAAGTCTACACAGATTTTTATTATTTTTTTTTTTTTTTTAGGATTTTTGACCTTGAGAAAGTTCTTGATCTGTGGTTACTTGTTGGCTGTGTCCTGCCCGCTGCTCCGGTAATGAGGGTCCGGCGGGGACTCCCGGATGAGATCCAGGGGGGAAGTCTCTTGTTAGAGGAGGACCATGGGGTGGGAAGTCTCTGGGTCCGGCCATAAATTCCCTAGAACCAGGGTGTGGTCCTGGTAGGAAATCCCTGGCTCCGGGTGGGGGGACTCCTGGGATATATTCTCTGGCTCCTGGAGGAGGCAACACTGGTAGAAAGTCCCGGGGTCCTGGAGGCGGAAGCCCTGGTGGGATGTCCCTGGCTCCCGGGGGAAAATCTCTCAAACCCAAAGGAATTGGGCCCGGTGGGAAGTCTCGAACTCCTGGAGGTGGAAGACCAGGTGGGAAGTCACGAGGACCTGGAGGGAAGTCTCGAGCTCCTGGAGGTGGAGGACCTGGAGGGAAGTCTCGAGCTCCTGGAGGTGGAGGACCTGGAGGGAAGTCTCGAGCTCCTGGAGGAAAGTCTCGTGCTCCTGGAGGAAAGTCTCGTGCTCCTGGAGGACCTGGAGGGAAGTCTCGAGCTCCTGGTGGGAAATCTCTTGGTCCCGGAGGTGGAAGTCCCGGTGGGAAGTCTCTTGCTCCAGGCGGTGGTAAAGGAAAATCTCTAGGAACTGGTGGGAACGGCCCTCGGATGAGACCCCGTGGATCAGGCATTGCACCAGGCGGGATCATGGGCCTTGGTGGAAAGTCTCGAACACCTAGCGGGGGGCCGTGCACTGCAAGGAAAAAGTAAGCAAATAAATGCACCTCCTGGGATTCATTATTCCACTTTACAGCACTCAGAGCACAGCTTTTTGGCCAACACAGCACACAATACACTGGGAGTTAAATGAGATCATTTTGCCACCACTAGAGGGCACTGAGGGGTGTACTGCATACAGTTACTACATTGAACTCAATATGAAGACTGTATGCGGTCACCTCTGGAGCTCCCCCTTGTGGTGATGGTGACAGACAGACTTTCAATAGGCTTACTGTGTGGTGAGGGTCGTGGACCGAAGACTCCTCGGGGCGGTGGTGGACCGACCAATCGAGCAGGAGGCATGATGGGAGCAGCAGCTGGCGAGTTCATGACCGGAGTGCCGGGAAATGATGGCGGACCTTTGGCTACGGGCATCACCTACAGGCAGAGAATTAGGTCAGAGCTTTAGGGGGATTCAGCGATGGAAATCCTGAAACGGGGCCACAACTAATAGGACCAATCACTCACATCAGTTCAGAGGTGAACCCTCCCTATTCACTTCACTGGTGTCTGGTTCAGCCATGTCACCCCCCCACTCATCGTTATCTCTATGTGCCTTAAAGGGATTGTCCCAGTATAAAAGTCTGTGTTACAAGGAATATGGACATCATAAAGATGGAGGGGAGAGCTACATGTGGAGTCTTCACCTATGACCCTGCAGTGATCACATATGAGGCAGTCCACATTATGTAAACAAGGGGCGTGACCCCCATGACCCCGATCTTCCACATTCATTACATAGCAGCAGTGTGTAAATTACTTGTGTTAGTATTATATTTAGAAGTCAAGCTCCTCCCCCAGCGGCAGAACCTCGCGCCTCCCTATATCACGAGGAAAAGACATTGAAGAGACGTAAAGCAGAACCGTCAGCAGATAATCCTGCGCCCCATGTACAGGATGAGCCCGACCTACGCAGCAGCGGCACAAGATGTGGCCCCATATAGTATGGTGCAAGGATCCAGAGGTGTAATCCCCTGTATGTATGAGGAGGGGGCTCGTATCTGTGCAGCTCCTACATAGGGCAGAAACAAAGCCGGAGGCGTGTATATCCCCACACAGCAGCAGCAGGTATACAGACACGTCCTGTGCTGGAGAGAGGGGAGCAGGAGCAGGGGCGAGGGGACGTCACAGGGGAGCAGGTATACAGACACGTCCTGTGCTGGAGAGAGGGGAGCAGGAGCAGGGGCGAGGGGACGTCACAGGGGAGCAGGTATACAGACACGTCCTGTGCTGGAGAGAGGGGAGCAGGTATACAGACACGTCCTGTGCTGGAGAGAGGGGAGCAGGTATACAGACACGTCCTGTGCTGGAGAGAGGGGAGCGGGTATACAGACACGTCCTGTGCTGGAGAGAGGGGAGCAGGTATACAGACACGTCCTGTGCTGGAGAGAGGGGAGCAGGTATACAGACACGTCCTGTGCTGGAGAGAGGGGAGCAGGTATACAGACACGTCCTGTGCTGGAGAGAGGGGAGCAGGTATACAGACACGTCCTGTGCTGGAGAGAGGGGAGGAGGTATACAGACACGTCCTGTGCTGGAGAGAGGGGAGCGGGTATACAGACACGTCCTGTGCTGGAGAGAGGGGAGGAGGTATACAGACACGTCCTGTGCTGGAGAGAGGGGAGCAGGTATACAGACACGTCCTGTGCTGGAGAGAGGGGAGCAGGTATACAGACACGTTCTGTGCTGGAGAGAGGGGAGCAGGTATACAGACACGTCCTGTGCTGGAGAGAGGGGAGGAGGTATACAGACACGTCCTGTGCTGGAGAGAGGGGAGCGGGTATACAGACACGTCCTGTGCTGGAGAGAGGGGAGCGGGAGCAGGTATACAGACACGTCCTGTGCTGGAGAGAGGGGAGCGGGTATACAGACACGTCCTGTGCTGGAGAGAGGGGAGCAGGTATACAGACACGTCCTGTGCTGGAGAGAGGGGAGCAGGTATACAGACACGTCCTGTGCTGGAGAGAGGGGAGCAGGTATACAGACACGTCCTGTGCTGGAGAGAGGGGAGCGGGTATACAGACACGTCCTGTGCTGGAGAGAGGGGAGCAGGTATACAGACACGTCCTGTGCTGGAGAGAGGGGAGCGGGTATACAGACACGTCCTGTGCTGGAGAGAGGGGAGCAGGTATACAGACACGTCCTGTGCTGGAGAGAGGGGAGCAGGTATACAGACACGTCCTGTGCTGGAGAGAGGGGAGGAGGTATACAGACACGTCCTGTGCTGGAGAGAGGGGAGGAGGTATACAGACACGTCCTGTGCTGGAGAGAGGGGAGCGGGTATACAGACACGTCCTGTGCTGGAGAGAGGGGAGCAGGTATACAGACACGTCCTGTGCTGGAGAGAGGGGAGCGGGTATACAGACACGTCCTGTGCTGGAGAGAGGGGAGCGGGTATACAGACACGTCCTGTGCTGGAGAGAGGGGAGCAGGTATACAGACACGTCCTGTGCTGGAGAGAGGGGAGCAGGTATACAGACACGTCCTGTGCTGGAGAGAGGGGAGCGGGTATACAGACACGTCCTGTGCTGGAGAGAGGGGAGCGGGTATACAGACACGTCCTGTGCTGGAGAGAGGGGAGCGGGTATACAGACACGTCCTGTGCTGGAGAGAGGGGAGCGGGTATACAGACACGTCCTGTGCTGGAGAGAGGGGAGCGGGTATACAGACACGTCCTGTGCTGGAGAGAGGGGAGGAGGTATACAGACACGTCCTGTGCTGGAGAGAGGGGAGCAGGTATACAGACACGTCCTGTGCTGGAGTGAGGGGAGCGGGTATACAGACACGTCCTGTGCTGGAGTGAGGGGAGCAGGTATACAGACACGTCCTGTGCTGGAGAGAGGGGAGCAGGTATACAGACACGTCCTGTGCTGGAGAGAGGGGAGCAGGTATACAGACACGTCCTGTGCTGGAGAGAGGGGAGCAGGTATACAGACACGTCCTGTGCTGGAGTGAGGGGAGCGGGTATACAGACACGTCCTGTGCTGGAGTGAGGGGAGCAGGTATACAGACACGTCCTGTGCTGGAGAGAGGGGAGCAGGTATACAGACACGTCCTGTGCTGGAGAGAGGGGAGCAGGTATACAGACACGTCCTGTGCTGGAGAGAGGGGAGCGGGTATACAGACACGTCCTGTGCTGGAGAGAGGGGAGCGGGTATACAGACACGTCCTGTGCTGGAGAGAGGGGAGCGGGTATACAGACACGTCCTGTGCTGGAGAGAGGGGAGCAGGTATACAGACACGTCCTGTGCTGGAGAGAGGGGAGCAGGTATACAGACACGTCCTGTGCTGGAGAGAGGGGAGCAGGTATACGGACACGTCCTGTGCTGGAGAGAGGGGAGCAGGTATACAGACACGTCCTGTGCTGGAGAGAGGGGAGCGGGTATACAGACACGTCCTGTGCTGGAGAGAGGGGAGCAGGTATACAGACACGTCCTGTGCTGGAGAGAGGGGAGCAGGTATACAGACACGTCCTGTGCTGGAGAGAGGGGAGCAGGTATACAGACACGTCCTGTGCTGGAGAGAGGGGAGCAGGTATACAGACACGTCCTGTGCTGGAGAGAGGGGAGCGGGTATACAGACACGTCCTGTGCTGGAGAGAGGGGAGCAGGTATACAGACACGTCCTGTGCTGGAGGGGAGCAGGTATACAGACATGTTCTGTGCTGGAGAGAGGGGAGCAGGTATACGGACATGTTCTGTGCTGGAGAGAGGGGAGCAGGTATACAGACATGTCCTGTGCTGGAGTGAGGGGAGCGGGTATACGGACATGTCCTGTGCTGGAGTGAGGGGAGCGGGTATACGGACATGTCCTGTGCTGGAGAGAGGGGAGCGGGTATACAGACACGTCCTGTGCTGGAGAGAGGGGAGCGGGTATACGGACATGTCCTGTGCTGGAGAGAGGGGAGCGGGAGCAGGTATACAGACACGTCCTGTGCTGGAGAGAGGGGAGCGGGTATACAGACATGTCCTGTGCTGGAGAGAGGGGAGCGGGTATACGGACATGTCCTGTGCTGGAGAGAGGGGAGGAGGTATACAGACACGTCCTGTGCTGGAGAGAGGGGAGCGGGTATACAGACACGTCCTGTGCTGGAGAGAGGGGAGCGGGTATACGGACATGTCCTGTGCTGGAGAGAGGGGAGCAGGTATACAGACACGTCCTGTGCTGGAGAGAGGGGAGCGGGTATACAGACACGTCCTGTGCTGGAGTGAGGGGAGCGGGTATACGGACATGTCCTGTGCTGGAGAGAGGGGAGCAGGTATACAGACACGTCCTGTGCTGGAGTGAGGGGAGCAGGTATACAGACACGTCCTGTGCTGGAGAGAGGGGAGCAGGTATACAGACACGTCCTGTGCTGGAGAGAGGGGAGCGGGTATACAGACACGTCCTGTGCTGGAGAGAGGGGAGCAGGTATACAGACACGTCCTGTGCTGGAGAGAGGGGAGCGGGTATACAGACACGTCCTGTGCTGGAGAGAGGGGAGCGGGTATACAGACACGTCCTGTGCTGGAGAGAGGGGAGCAGGTATACAGACACGTCCTGTGCTGGAGAGAGGGGAGCAGGTATACAGACACGTCCTGTGCTGGAGGGGAGCAGGTATACAGACATGTTCTGTGCTGGAGAGAGGGGAGCGGGTATACAGACACGTCCTGTGCTGGAGAGAGGGGAGCGGGTATACAGACACGTCCTGTGCTGGAGAGAGGGGAGCAGGTATACAGACACGTCCTGTGCTGGAGAGAGGGGAGCGGGTATACAGACACGTCCTGTGCTGGAGAGAGGGGAGCGGGTATACAGACACGTCCTGTGCTGGAGAGAGGGGAGCGGGTATACAGACACGTCCTGTGCTGGAGAGAGGGGAGCAGGTATACAGACATGTTCTGTGCTGGAGAGAGGGGAGCAGGTATACGGACATGTTCTGTGCTGGAGAGAGGGGAGCAGGTATACAGACACGTCCTGTGCTGGAGAGAGGGGAGCAGGTATACAGACACGTCCTGTGCTGGAGAGAGGGGAGCGGGTATACGGACACGTCCTGTGCTGGAGAGAGGGGAGCGGGAGCAGGTATACAGACACGTCCTGTGCTGGAGAGAGGGGAGCGGGTATACAGACACGTCCTGTGCTGGAGAGAGGGGAGCGGGTATACAGACACGTCCTGTGCTGGAGAGAGGGGAGCGGGTATACGGACACGTCCTGTGCTGGAGAGAGGGGAGCGGGTATACAGACACGTCCTGTGCTGGAGAGAGGGGAGCGGGAGCAGGGGCGAGGGGACGTCACAGGGGAGCAGGAAATGTGTATCCTCCCCTCGGCCACTTCCGAGCACAATCTATCACACAATATTTCTATACATATTATATATTTTTGAGGTTATGAGTCACAGGGTGCAGGTAAGTCGGCACATTCTTCACTGCTCAAACCAAATATTAAAATGGTTAAAATGTCAAATTCCAAAAAAAAGAAAAAAATGTAAATATCCCATTAACCCCTTCCCCTAGTACACGATGGGGGGGGGTATTGCGTGATACAGGAGAAGCCCCTGATACATGCAAGGTCTGAAGCCTCGGATCCCCCACCAGAAGCAGCAGGAGGAGAACACCAACCGCATGCACGGCGCAGGATACTCACTGCAGCCGCCTCCTCGGACGGGCCGGAGCTAGCGGGCGCCTCAGACTCACTAGATGGGGGCGGCTTTTATGTTTTACAAGAAGAAAATGAATTAAAGGAAAATAACAAAAAAAAAGAGGAAAAGGAATAAAGTGTCACAGAGGGAAAAGAAAGTGACCAGGAGCCTCCGTACTCACCAGCCCATCCACACCCATAGAGGGCGACGATGTCCTGGGGCCGCTGTGTAATACTGCATTGGAGTGACCCAGGTCCACTGCAGAGGAGGAACAGCAAATATCACCAAATATCTCAGTGTTGTACTGTACTAATATACTAGTAACTACTAGAAGTATAACCCCGGGGCCGCTGTCTGGGCCTGTGCTGGTCCTGACCTCTACTTACCTCCACCTTCTATATACAATCTCTTGCTACATCTCCAGAATCCAAATTTCTTACAATTGAAATCTCTAAAACACTAATTGACGCTTGGATTCCCTCTCCCCTCGACTCCTGTAACTCCCCACTAATCGTCTCCCATCACTAAACTCTCTCCTCTACAATCTACTCTTCATGCAGCAGCCAGATGCCTCCAGTACCACATCTATGATGTTAGGACCTACCTGGTGCAGAGGTTCTCCCAGATACCTCAGGATGGTGGCGTCTGGACCCCGTAGTATCAGCTCCTCCTGTAAGAGGGAGATGATGTTATACCGCTGCTTTACATCTATATCAGTCAAGCAAATCTCCTTTCATCATCCCGGTTTTCCTGATGTTGAGCTCAAAATCCATTACAGACGACAAGCAATGATGCAAGGAGTCCCTGGGCGCCCCCTAGTGGTGCCTGCGGGTAGTGTTATAACATCTGGCCCTGCTGTGATGGGAGCATTTGATGAGAAGCAGAAACATGAGATGTAAATCTTTGTGAAGACGACTGAATTGTTCCATGAACGTGACTCGGGACGTGTGACCCCTTCATGAACCGCAGCACAGACTGAAGGTTTCCAGTCATTTAGGACAGAGGGTTGGATCCAGTTTTGTTCGGCCGACATCTCCCTCTTGGTTTCTTTGCTGCCAAACAGTTTTATGCAGAATGAACGCGACCAACATCATTACTCAACAAGGGCGAGATCATGCGGGAGGATCCAGCAAGTACAGAGACATCTCCAACAAGTCACATGTTATACCGGATGATAATCAGCAGAGAATAGAGATCACTCCTTACATAGAGATGTATATACACACACGGTATACACTCACCGGCCACTTTATTAGGTACACCTGTCCAACTGCTCGTTAACACTTAATTTCTAATCAGCCAATCACATGGCGGTAACTCAGTGCATTTAGGCATGTAGACATGGACAAGACAATCTCCTGCAGTTCTCCCGAGCATCAGTATGGGGAAGAAAGGTGATTTGTGGCCTGTGAACGTGGCATGGTTGTTGGTGCCAGAAGGGCTGGTCTGAGTATTTCAGAAACTGCTGATCTACTGGGATTTTCACGCACAACCATCTCTAGGGTTTACAGAGAATGGTCCGAAAAAGAAAAAACATCCAGTGAGCGGCAGTTCTGTGGGCGGAAATGCCTTGTTGATGCCAGTGGTCAGAGGAGAATGGGCAGACTGGTTCAAGCTGATAGAAAGGCAACAGTGACTCAAATCGCCACCCGTTACAACCAAGGTAGGCAGAAGAGCATCGCTGAACGCACAGTACGTCCAACTTTGAGGCAGATGGGCTACAGCAGCAGAAGACCACACCGGGTGCCACTCCTTTCAGCTAAGAACAGGAAACTGAGGCTACAATTTGCACAAGCTCATCGAAATTGGACAGTAGAAGATTGGAAAAACGTTGCCTGGTCTGATGAGTCTCGATTTCTGCTGCGACATTCGGATGGTAGGGTCAGAATTTGGTGTCAACAACATGAAAGCATGGATCCATCCTGCCTTGTATCAGCGGGTCAGGCTGGTGCTGGTGGTGTCATGGATCCATCCTGCCTTGTATCAGCGGCTCAGGCTGGTGGTGGTGGTGTCATGGATCCATCCTGCCTTGTATCAGCGGCTCAGGCTGGTGGTGGTGGTGTCATGGATCCATCCTGCCTTGTATCAGCGGCTCAGGCTGGTGGTGGTGTCATGGATCCATCCTGCCTTGTATCACCGGGTCAGGCTGGTGGTGGTGGTGTCATGGATCCATCCTGCCTTGTATCAGCGGGTCAGGCTGGTGGTGGTGGTGTCATGGATCCATCCTGCCTTGTATCAGCGGGTCAGGCTGGTGGTGGTGGTGTCATGGATCCATCCTGCCTTGTATCAGCGGCTCAGGCTGGTGGTGCTGGTGTCATGGATCCATCCTGCCTTGTATCAGCGGCTCAGGCTGGTGCTGGTGGTGTCATGGATCCATCCTGCCTTGTATCAGCGGCTCAGGCTGGTGGTGGTGGTGTCATGGATCCATCCTGCCTTGTATCAGCGGGTCAGGCTGGTGGTGGTGGTGTCATGGATCCATCCTGCCTTGTATCAGCGGCTCAGGCTGGTGGTGGTGGGGTCATGGATCCATCCTGCCTTGTATCAGCGGGTCAGGCTGGTGGTGGTGGTGTCATGGATCCATCCTGCCTTGTATCAGCGGCTCAGGCTGGTGGTGGTGGTGTCATGGATCCATCCTGCCTTGTATCAGCGGTTCAGGCTGGTGGTGGTGGTGTCATGGATCCATCCTGCCTTGTATCAGCGGGTCAGGCTGGTGGTGGTGGTGTCATGGATCCATCCTGCCTTGTATCAGCGGGTCAGGCTGGTGGTGGTGGTGTCATGGATCCATCCTGCCTTGTATCAGCGGCTCAGGCTGGTGGTGGTGGTGTCATGGATCCATCCTGCCTTGTATCAGCGGGTCAGGCTGGTGGTGGTGGTGTCATGGATCCATCCTGCCTTGTATCAGCGGCTCAGGCTGGTGGTGGTGGTGTCATGGATCCATCCTGCCTTGTATCAGCGGCTCAGGCTGGTGGTGGTGGTGTCATGGATCCATCCTGCCTTGTATCAGCGGCTCAGGCTGGTGGTGGTGGTGTCATGGATCCATCCTGCCTTGTATCAGCGGGTCAGGCTGGTGGTGGTGGTGTCATGGATCCATCCTGCCTTGTATCAGCGGCTCAGGCTGGTGGTGGTGATGTCATGGATCCATCCTGCCTTGTATCAGCGGCTCAGGCTGGTGGTGGTGGTGTCATGGATCCATCCTGCCTTGTATCAGCGGCTCAGGCTGGTGGTGCTGGTGTCATGGATCCATCCTGCCTTGTATCAGCGGGTCAGGCTGGTGCTGGTGGTGTCATGGATCCATCCTGCCTTGTATCAGCGGCTCAGGCTGGTGGTGGTGGTGTCATGGATCCATCCTGCCTTGTATCAGCGGGTCAGGCTGGTGGTGGTGGTGTCATGGATCCATCCTGCCTTGTATCAGCGGGTCAGGCTGGTGGTGGTGGTGTCATGGATCCATCCTGCCTTGTATCAGCGGGTCAGGCTGGTGGTGGTGGTGTCATGGATCCATCCTGCCTTGTATCAGCGGGTCAGGCTGGTGGTGGTGGTGTCATGGATCCATCCTGCCTTGTATCAGCGGCTCAGGCTGGTGGTGGTGGTGTCATGGATCCATCCTGCCTTGTATCAGCGGGTCAGGCTGCTGGTGGTGGTGTCATGGTGTCTTTGGGCCCCTTGGTACAACGCCACAGCCTACCTGAGTATTGTTGCTGACCATGTCCATCCCTTTATGAGCACAATGTACCCTGTAACATCTGATGGCTACTTTCAGCAGGATAATGCGCCATGTCATAAAGCTGGAAGCATCTCAGACTGGTTTCTTGAACATGACAATGAGGTCACTGGACACAAATGGCTCCACAGTCACCAGATCTCAATCCAATAGAGCATCTTTGGGATGTGGTGGAACGCGAGATTCGCATCATGGATGTGCAGCCGACAAATCTGCGGCAACTGTGTGATGCCATCATGTCACTATGGAGCAAAATCTCTGAGGAGCTTCCAGCACCTTGTTGTATCTATGCCACGAAGAATTGAGGCAGTTCTGAAGGCAAAAGGGAGTCCAACCCGTTACTAGCATGGTGTACCTAATAAAGTGGCCGGTGAGTGTATATTACATCATTACTCCATCATATTATACCCCAGAGCTGCACTCACTATTCTGCTGCTGGTGCAGTCACTGTGTACATACATGACATTACTTATCCTGTACTGATCCTGAGTTACATCCTGTATTATACTCCAGAGCTGCACTCACTATTCTGCTGCTGGTGCAGTCACTGTGCACATACATGACATTACTTATCCTGTACTGATCCTGAGTTACATCCTGTATTATACCCCAGAGCGGCACTCACTATTCTGCTGCTGGTGCAGTCACTGTGTACATACATGACATTACTTATCCTGTACTGATCCTGAGTTACATCCTGTATTATACTGCAGAGCTGCACTCACTATTCTGCTGCTGGTGCAGTCACTGTGTACATACATGACATTACTTATCCTGTACTGATCCTGAGTTACATCCTGTATTATACTCCAGAGCTGCACTCACTATTCTGCTGCTGGTGCAGTCACTGTGTACATACATGACATTACTTATCCTGTACTGATCCTGAGTTACATCCTGTATTATACCCCAGAGCTGCACTCACTATTCTGCTGCCGGTGCAGTCACTGTGTACATACATGACATTACTTATCCTGTACTGATCCTGAGTTACATCCTGTATTATACTCCAGAGCTGCACTCACTATTCTGCTGCTGGTGCAGTCACTGTGTACATACATGACATTACTTATCCTGTACTGATCCTGAGTTACATCCTGTATTATACCCCAGAGCTGCACTCACTATTCTGCTGCTGGTGCAGTCACTGTGTACATACATGACATTACTTATCCTGTACTGATCCTGAGTTACATCCTGTATTATACTCCAGAGCTGCACTCACTATTCTGCTGCTGGTGCAGTCACTGTGTACATACACGAAATGTTTCTGTGCGCTCTATAAAACCCATCAGGATGAATACACTTATACATACACCACCGCAATGTACGAGTCACTAACCTTTCACATCCTCTGATCGGCTGAGGTTGGCTGAAGCGGATCGTATAGACATGTCCATCATTAATGGAGGGGAAGGGGCTCCCCCACTTACAGGTGAAGGGCCAAAAGAGCCATCTCTACTCAGATTACCTGCAGCATGCGGAAAGTCAATTATTAGAGTTCTGCGAAAAGTAAAATCTTTCTTTTAAAAGGAGTTTTCACACAAAGCAAATTAGGCCATATCCATAGGATAGGTTCTAACTTGCTTATCGGTGGGGGGCCCATTGAGGAGACCCCAACAGATCACAAGAATGGGGTACCTCTGTCGGACCCCTCGTCACTCTACAAGAAGAATGGACCAGATGTCGCTCATGGCCGTTCTGCTCCATTCATCTCTATGGAGCTTGCAACTTACTTGGTGGGAAAACCCCTTTAAGTGTATTCTTTTATGTTGATAATGCTAAGAACAGGTCACCCATACCAATAACCCAGACCATCCCTTTAAGGTCAAATGGGGTCGGTTCTCTGACCCTGACAACATCCTATGGATCAGGAGACTGATGCTTCAGCGAGAACACAGCGTACCTCTCCTTGGCGGGGGCTGGTGTTCGGGTCTTCCTGGGGTGGGCTTTACTATGGAGGGTCTCTGAAGAGCCACGATCCTCTGGTTTACTTCAATTAATCTGTAATTGGAAAATAGAAGGCGCAGTTATAGAAGGAGTTTTCCCTACTTTTATCCTGTGGGTCCCTATTGGTCTCTACGCGCTGGAAATGTCTGATCAGCCAATCACGGATCACAGCAGGGACCCGCCCCTGGCAAGAATTGGGATTTCCTGTATGTCGAGAGGGAAACCTTAATCTCTGAGGGCCCAGGAAAGCATCAAGATTTTTGCGGGGGGACCAGGGAGTTGAGGACTAATTATTCATAATTTTAATCCATTGTGAGCCCGGTCCGTGCTAATTCCCAACAACGCCCATCAAATGTCTTCAGCATTTATAGGAGATGTTGGAAACTCACTTTTGCCTTAAATTTGCGCACTCTCGCTTCTCTTCTGCCAAAGTCCTCTCTGCCGTCCGAGCCACGAGCTGGAAAAAGCAGCACATAAACATTAACCCTTTACCCATTACAACAAAATGGCCTTTATAAACCGCACATTCACTGCTGTGACCCTCCAAGACCCTTCAATAGTCCCCATGTCAATGTATTCAATTTTACATGTAGCCCTATATAAAGGGAATGGGAGCCGAACAGTTGCCTGTGGTTGGACAATCCCTTTAAACAAAGATCAAGGAGTCTTCACTGGCCTCTCCGTGTAGAGCAGCTGTTCTCATTTTTGTCCATAGTCGCTTGATTTAAAGGAATTGATCCCACAACTCTGTGTAGAACAATCTAAGCGAGATGCTAATAATCCCCTATCATGTAAATGTGAAGCTGCCCCTATAACGTGAGCCCCTGCGCAGGCAGCGCCCCCTAATGACGGCCTGTGCTCACACTTACCCAGTTTTCATGCGCCTTTTTCTCGTGGCTTGCGATCTTAAAATGAAGAGAGTAAAAGAAAATGTCAGAATTTTGTTCGGAAATAATTTAAGTTCTTATCAAAATCTCCATGCACATGCACACTGAGCTCAGCCGAGTATGCAAGTGTTCTCAGTGGCAGAAGGGAAGAAAGGGGCCACCGATAAATAATCAGACCTGATCAATATTATGTCAAAACACAAGACTGCAAGAACAATAGATTTAATAAATTCTTTAAAGGAAACCTACCATTTGTTTTCATGCATTGTGAACCAAACACACCTTGAGAATGCTGTAGCGACACCAATGCAGAAACATATCTTGTTTAATCCCTGAACTGAGTGGTTTTGCTCAAAAAACAAATTATAAAATTCGGGACGTTGGGAAAACTGGGTGAAGTCTGCCTGCCATGCATAAGCACATTACATGGAGCTCCCTGGACTGTCCAGACAGGACAGAAGCTGGGGGGGGATGGTGCAGCAATTGATTACTTCTGCCAGGCAGGCACAACACAGTGATTACATCATTCTCTGGAGCAGGGCATAATAAGGGTAAGAGGAGAAGCGCTGGGGCAGCCACATGAGCCTCGTTATCATAATTTTATAATTGTTTTTTCAGCAAAACCACTCAGTTCAGGGATCACACAAGATATGTTTCTGCATCAGTGTCGCTACAGCATTCTCACGGTATGTTTGCTTCATAAAGCATAAAAGCAAAACGGTAGATTTCCTTTAACTTCAAACCACTTTAAAATCGATAATCCAAATCAAATAGAAAACATAAGTAGATCGATACAAATCCACCAATATATATATAAAAGCAATAAATGTTATTAGCCAATCACATTAAAAAACACCACGATAGTAGACAGTAATGGATCAGATGTTTCCAAATGTTCGTGTACCCCACCCCAAGTTTTCGATTTGGTTTGGGTGATCAATATTATATATAAGGTCTGCCATGATAAGGACATGAATAGGGGTACCAGCCATACAGGTCAGTCCCACCATACACACATCAGCCGAGTGTCACGATCGTGGAATAGCTGACACCTTATCAATCATCCTGGAGAAGACACATGCATTACCTGGTTTTTAAAAGACCTCTCCGTCTTCTGCAGTTCTTCCTCCATTTCCAGGATGCGCGTCCTGTTAGGTGAATGCATTGAAGCCGGTTATAAAATATCATCACATCACACACCTTCCCAGAATATCTGTGGCTTTAGGTTTAGGCTACAATGTGATGTTAAAGGGAACCTGTCACCAGGGACCTCATTTTCACTTGTCGGCGCTGCAGACTGCTCAGCTCTTGGCCCCCACCTTTGTGCTCCTGTACAAGCTCCTCCCTCCTGCTCCTTCACAGAGCTCACAGCCTGGTGAGCTGACATCAGTGGGAGAGGGAGGAGCTGTATAGGAGCACAAAGGTGGGGGCTGAGTAGTCTGCAGCACAGACAAGTCACATGTTTTAAATAGATCCAAACCAAAGCCCAACCCCTGGAACTACACAGAGGATTCTGTGAGGGTGCAAGGCAAGTTATAACACACAATTATATTCTAATGCAAATGCTTAGAGAAGGCAGATGTGCAATGCAAGTGTAATGGGCTTCTGTAACTTGTCTTTAGTGAAAATTAGGTCTCTGATGAGAAGTTCCCTTTAAGCTGCGGACCTGGTAACACGACTTCAGATATTCTGCACCATGCTAAAAAAGTAAATGGGGACAGACAGGCCGACATGATCAGTACACTACAGCCACTATGAGTTACAGCAACTGTAGGGTCAGAGGTCATGCCAACCTGCAGGTCACATGGTGATATAATATATCATTGTACTGTGATGTTTAGCAACAAATACCATATACACAAATTCTCAAGGGAAGCTTTAATTTAGTAGACAGATATGTCCTCTCTTCTATGATTGTGTCACTTGCTCTATATATGAGCTACTTTGTAGTGGTCTATATATATAGGGACATACCCCAGCAGTGTCAAATCTCCGGTTTCCTGGAGTATATCGTTCCCTGCAATAACACATTTTGCTGACCTGATGTCACCCGTATAGCTGATCAACACTGGTGAGGGAGCTACAAGGCCGCAGTGCTTGACAGGAGGGGGGAGGACACATTATTTTACAGTTTGATACAATTTCTCTCCTTTGTTTCTCAGTTTTCAATTAAACAATCCCTTCTTACTGCATCGATTAATCAGAAGTGACCGGTATCTTATACTCAGCCAATTTCTGGTGATGGACAAGACTAAATTGCTGATAGATGCAGCAATATGGACGAGCAGTCGAGCATTGATGAAGTGGCAGAACGTACTTGTATATCTTGACTTCTTCGCTGGCCAGGATGGCCTTTTCATCTGCTACGGATAACTTCTGCTCCTTCTCTTGCCTCTCGTACTCTTCTTGGGTCAATTTTCTGGAATTAGAAGAGAATACGATCAATCGTGGACCTCAGCCGTGCACATGGTGCAGGACAAGCCATAAATCTGATACTAAGAGAGTCACAAAGAAGGAAAAGTCCATCTGGAATCTTAAATCATGGCCAAAGTATGACAAGTGTTTATTTTCACCTAACGGATGATCCCTAAACCTTGTGCTAATTATAAATGACTGTGGATGTTCCCAGAATCCAGATAACAATCCATGAGAAACCACCATCAAAATCCATCCTGATAAACCAGAGACACTTACCAATACATCCAGCCACCGCGACTGTGGTAATCTTCTTATATTTGTTATCCATGACCTCCTTCCTTCACAAATCAACTTTTAAAATTATGCTAATGAGCCCGAGTCTCCTGGGGGTGTTATCAGAGTCCCTACATGCTTTAGCTTCACAGCCATTACACTGTGCAGGAGCACTTCTCCATCCCACTGTGGGAGATTACATCAGGCAGTGGGAGTAGGGAGGAAGCAGCAGTGTAACATTCTGTGAAGCTATAGCCTGGAGGGGTTCTGGTAACGCCCCCCAGAGCCCTTCTGACTCATTAGTATAATTTTAAAAGTTGATTATAGAAGGAAGAAGATTACCACAGTCATGGTGTCTGGATCTATGAGTAAGTGTCCCTGGTGTGATGGGTTTTGATGGTAGATTTCCTTTAATGAGAATAATTACTTCTGCAGCGCCATCTCCTTCTGCTGATACAGCTCAGTGAGAATCTCCACTTTCTGGCGCAGGGTTTTGCACTCGTTGTCCAGTCGGGTCTTGTCGGACTGCAAGGAGCTGGTATCGTGCTGTAATTGCTTGATTTCCTCTGCATGAGAAATGACAGTATATGAGCAGCAGCATCAACCCTAGGTCCCTAGGAGTATTTGCATGACCTTCAATTGCACAAAATTGAGAAAAACCTCAAGTGTAAAAACACTGGCAATAAATACTTAATGGTTTAAATTAAAAAACTGATCACTTATGGATCATTGACTGGAGAGGTGATAAAGATCAGATTTGCGTACCCAAAAATCAGAATAGGTGGTCGATGTAGAAATCCCATAACCCCCACCTTAGCAGACACAGACGTGCATTACTGATGACCCAACTATAGACATCTACTAAAAGGCAGATCAGTGACTTGGTTTTAGGGTAAACTAAAAAAATTCTTGCACCGCGATAAGCTTTACTGCAAACCATTATACAATAGAGAGCGCTGCTCTCTTTTACTCGCACCTTCCAGATCGTGCCGTGCAGAAATTTCATCAGTGAGTTTTCTCTGGTACAAATCCTTCTCTTCCTCGATGATGGAGAGCGTGGTTTTGACCTAAAAGAGTGAAATATACAAGAGGTTAATAACCAGATAAACAAGGCAGACCTTAACCCTACACAAAAAAAAAAAAAATGTCCACATTTATCCATCGCTCTCTTAATAAAAATCTCAGCCTCTGACTTGTCTCTCTATGGCCGGTTATACTGACTGGTAGATTTTTGTCGGATATTTTTACTAGTGGTTGAGGGTCCGATGCCCACCACCAATCAGCTGACTGAAGGGGCAGTGTCGTTTGGGCAATTTCTGCAGTGACCACACTTTATACTAGGCACAGTGCCATACATTTTATAGTGGCTGTACATAATACTGCAGCTTACCCTCATTTTGGTTAAACAGGACTGTGCAGCAAACTCAAGCAAGAACATGTAACTAATGTACATTATATAACTGGCCTGTGAGGAAGAAGATGCTCCCACTCTGTCAATCTGATACTGATCAGCTAACACTTGTCAAACAAACATCGTGGGCCCTTTAAAAATCGATTCAGGCTAAAAAGAAAACCTGTGCATTCACATACCCTGGATACATCCATCATCTGTTTTATTTGCATCTTCATCTTTTCCTTTCGTTTCTCTGTAAATAAAAGGGAACACGGAGCTTATGATACACACAAGATAGATAAACGGTATAGCACCATCCATACGTACTACACAAGGGGCGCTGTGCTGTGGAGCCAATAGCCCATTTTGTGAAGAAGCGAACGCCTTGTCGTAAATTAGACCCAAGACTACGGCAGCCCCTGTGACATTCCAGAAATCTAAGCCAAATCTTAGCGGAAGTAGATTTCAATCATCACATTCGCCAGAGAACTGGTGAGAGTGATGATCAATGGCCCTGGCTTCTGCAATACTTTTTAGAAAGCGTTTAGGGGCGTTACAATACTTTGGTTTGCAACTACTTTTTTTTTTAGCCAAAAAATTATAAATTGTTATAAGTGCGCCCCAATAAATATATCATCTGCCATTTCTCACCTGGTACTTCCCCATTTTCCAGCTCCCCGTCTCCCGTCGGCTGCCAGTTGCCGTCATCTCCGGCACCAGAATCCTCTTCCAGCTGCTTTAGTTGCATGATGCAGTTAGTCAGAACCTGAGAAAGTGAGAGAAGGTTATAATATATATATATATATATATACACATATACACAGTGTATCCAACAATGGCTTTTCACAACACTAAGACTACATTCACACTACCGTATTGGGGACGTATATTCGGTGCTCTACGGGAGCGGTACGGTGTAGTACATGTGCGGCACAGTACCGTTCCGTAGCCGGGAGAAAGATAGGACGTGTCCTATCTTTCGCCGGAATACAGCGACGTGCGCCATATATTGCTATGGAGAGGGGCGGGGGTGAGCGGCGCTCTCCCCCTCCTCTTCTCCCCGGTGCCACTGTGTGCCTGCCGTGCTATGGTACGGCGGGCACACGTTAATGTGAATGTAGCCTAATACACATATGACAATAACTTGTAGATCCTGCCATGTTTGTGTACAAACTACAAGGCGCTCTCATCTCATACATGTACATCAAATACTAAATCAAAGTTATAGACATTAACTTCAGACTATATGATTGGTTTCCTTTATGTAGGTTGTATATTAATTGCTAGCTATGAAGTTTATACTTCGGAGGAGTGTTACATGTAACTACAATGAACATAAATGGATATTTGCAATATATCTTCCATTTTTGGAGTCATTCCAATTGTGTGTATATTATGTGATAGGTGCAGAAGGTACACACACAAATATGGAGACATCAGGCAAGAACCTTAGAGGGTTGTCAGATCTCAATAGTTATCGATAACATGACAGACAGAATTTATAGTAATAAAGAAAACCTTTCACCTCAATCTCATTTTCCTTGTAGGCCAGCGCTTCCTCCAGGTCTTTGTGAGATTTCTGCTGGAGCTGGATTTGCTCATCGAGCTCCCGCTGTCTCTCGCTCCATCCATCCGCTTCTTTTAACAGCTAAAATAGAACACAACATGCAGCTTAGTATCTGGAAACGATGTCCAATAATATGTCCTGAAAGAAACCAATTGGGTCTAGAAGCTACGGCACATGAACGCAACAACGGATGGAGCCTACTCCATCCAGCCCCAATAGTGTCCGCACAACTACATATCCATCATGTCCGTTATCATGCAGACTATTAGACTTATACCTGCTCTAGTACTTAATCTCATTGTAAGACAAGGTCAATGCGAGCCAAGACACTTATTATACCCCTGTTATACTGTGATTGCTGTACAAGATTGTGTACAAGCACACAAGACCCCTGTTCTTGTCATCATTGGGGATCCCGGGAGCTGGATTTCCAGAAGATAATTATCCCCTTGTCACTGGATACCAAAAAATGTCTTGAACACCCTTTAGTTTTCTGGGAGTTTGATATTGATGACCTATCCCTAGAATATCAGATTGTGGAGGTCCAACAAGGTAAGAAATATCAAATTCCCAGAATACTTGGATCACTTCCAGATGAATTGTCTCTTTACATTGAGACAAGATAAATTCACCCCAGAAGTACCTGCTCCTTCCTCTCCTTCAGTCGTGAGTTCTCCTCATGCAAAATCCGGAGATCGTTGCGAACCTTCTGCTCTTTCATCTTTGCCTCGTTTAGAGCAACTTGCAGCTGAAACAAGAGACAGGGATATTTGCTAAAATTCAGTCATATGATAGGAGCTACTACATGACAAAGGGTGTGATCTCTGACAAATCTCTTTAATGTGCATCTTCCAGCTGTATATATGGTCCTTTATAACAGGCAGTATATTAAAGCGCTGAGCCCACAACACTGATAATAGCATAAGATTTTATGCCGTCTTGTCTCTAGCAGATCTGAAAGAATATATTGGACCCACAGTCTGGATCTATGCATGAACAGAGCTCTGGCCCGGACTCCCCCAGCCCCATATATGATGACTGACAACCTGCTGAGTATATCACATCTCAAAGACTAGGGGATTAGCGGTCTGCTCAAAAATATGACTGATGAATTTAGAAGACTGTTATTTGGCTGCTGATAGCATGGACTTATGGCTATGTTATGCAACTTATATAGTGTAGAAAATCAGCCTGAGGGCTGACTGACCACTGTAAGTCCATTACCACAGAGGAAGCTCACAATGAGCATTTTAGTGAGAATATATATGAATGATACAAGAGTGCCTGCTGGACTGTAGAACAATTACATATATCACTGGGATCCTGTCCTAGGCACGGTTTGTCTGTCCTTAAAGGGGTTTTCCCACAAATTCGAGTTAGGCCCTATCCACAGGATAGGGCTTAACTTGCTGATCAGTGGGGGTCTCAGTGATGAGATCCCCACAGATCACGAAAATGAGGGTGTGATGGAGTCCCAAGTACCTCAGTCGGATTAACTATCGCATCTGCTTCATGGAAAACTGGACCTACCTCGGAGAGCTCTGCCGAGTTCTGCACAAACTGCTCTTTGAGTTGCTCTATAGATTTCTGTCCTTCATAAATCTGTAAAAATAGACATTTTGTTATTCAATTCAATCAGTTCTTTGGTGGACTCTTGGCATTCATGTGATCAGCTATTTGCTGGGACTCTTTGTATGGATACACTGGGATAATAAACATCTGTGGTGTCAGACCATCACTATTGTAAAAACTGGAGAACCATATAAATTGTAAGCTTTTGGGAGCAGGGCCCTCATTCCTATCGTTTCATCGGATGCGATTCCCCTGTTAATGTCTTATTTGTATATGCCCTCCGTGATCTGTAAAGAGCTATGGAATATGATGGCGCTGTATAAAGATTATTGTCATTATAAATGGTACTACATTAATCCTCTACTGGACCAGAAACCGCTGTCACTGGACTGCAACATCCAACAGCGCTTCATATGTCCGGCAGCCTCTTCTGCTGCTTCTCTCTTGTCCACACGACATCTAAACTCTCCCCCTCTATTGCACTGATGCAGAGACAGAGAAGAGGGACGGCTTAGATACAGAATATTTCGGTGGTGGATTTGGACATGTGATCAGAACCGGCGTGTAAGTTTTGATTTGATGACAGCAGCCTCTAATTCAGAAGGTTAACATCACCTTTACTAAAGCACCATGAATAAAAAACAGTATTGGACCCCATCGAGAAAGTCCTGCAGTGACCTCAGGGTGAAGGTTACAGCACGTCCCCTACTCACCATTTCCTGCTTCCTCTTGTTCTGCTCCTTCTGATTCTGCAGCTCTTGTAGCAAGTTCCTCATTCTGGTGTCCAGCTGCTTATTGTTATTCTTCAGCTCTTTAATAGTTCCCTGTATGACGAGATCAGGCAAGACATTACATCCCTTCTTTCAGCAGCGATTTAAAGGGGTTTCCCATCTAACCCATTTCTGACATAACCACAGGATAGGCGTGGATTCCAGGGCAAGGACCTCCCCCCCTCTAACTATTTATGATGTATATGCAGGATATGTCATAAATAGATGAAGGGGTTGGCCACTTCAGTAAATATATTATTTGTAGATTGTATAACTGTTCATTACACAAATGAAATCAATTTTCCAATATACTTTCTGTATCAATTCCTTGTGGTTTTCTAGATCTCTGCTTGCTGTCCTTCTATAGAAAGCTTCTCCATTTACTTCCAGTGGATATAACCTGTCCATGTGATGTGATGGACATGCAGGTGCATGCGGCGTCATCATCACAGATTGTAGTAGGAGTTGTGTGATATAGCGGCTCATGCACCTACCCGTCCATCACGTCACCATGGACAGATTATATCCACTGGAAGTGAACTTAGACGCTTTCTATAAAAGCAAAGCAAGCAGAGATCTAGAAAACTGAGGAATTGATACAGAAAGTATTTTGGAAAATTGCACAACTTTTCCTTACACAAACAATATCAATTATTTGCTGAAAGTGAACAACCCCTTTAAGATGGCAAAATCGCTTTAAGTGTCATTTCAGATCTAGTAATTTCTCTGCTGAACATTTACTTCCTTCAATTGGGCGACTTATGATCTATGGGGGTTCTAGTTGTCAGACCACCAATAATCATAGACATATTTACTATCTTGTGAACAGGGAGCAGTTGTCTACAGTTGCTAAAACTTCAGCCACCACTAGGGGCAGCTTCCCGTCTTCATTTGTGGAATCAACAGGAAAAAGTTGAACATGAACAGCTCCCTCTTCTATGTAGTGGCCAATCTGTGTAACTGCAGCTCACTTGTAATATATACAGTCATAGTAGAGGACTGCGGATACCTTGAGAGCAGCGGCCTCCTCCTGCAGGTGCGTGCTCTTCTGCTGGGTGGCGCCCTCAGACTCCTTTGTCTCTTTTATCTACAAGGAAGGATTAAAGTTAATGTATGCGGGAAAGTAAACGGCAAATGATATTGCATCTGTGAAGGTCAGAGCTTATGGTTTTATCGATTTACCTTTTTTTCCAGCTCTGATATTTTTTCCAAAGCGTCGCTTTTCTCTTTCACCAGCGCGGCGATCTTCCCCGCAAGCTGCTCCTCACTCACTGAAAATATAACATTTTTTTTAATCGTAAAAAAGGAAACCTACTTGGAGGATTCTTTAGTGTGGATTAAAAGTGTAGAAACAGCTTCTCGATTATCTTATTTCTAGGCAGATATATGATCTGTTACAAGTTACAGGCCTAAAACCGGAGGCTGCACCACTGAGAGAATCTTACTGTCCGTTTTCAATTAAGATAATTGGGAAAAACCGGACAAAAACTGACGAGTTTTTTTAAAAAACGCATGCGGTTTTTTTAACAGACTGAAAACACATAACTAAAAACGGGTTCAAAACGTGTGACACAACCCTTCGGCTTTGGGCCTTTAACTTCAAGGAATCGTAAATTCCGGAATGCAGCAGGATATTAAGTAGTTTTCGCAGCGGGGTTTATATCTTTAATGTGGCCGTTTCCATTCTGTACAAAATACAACATAAAAACATGCTTTAAAGATTCTAAATTTCTGCAAACTAATCTGCCAAACTATAAGCCATGGCTTTGGGCGTTAAGTTTCACATTATGACGGTTGACCCGATAAGACGGCAGGTGGAAGTATTGTGGTTTTAGGCGGAAACAAAAGAGAAAAGCATAAACAAAGCTCCACATCTGCTATAGGCAGTCACCACTAGAGGGAGCCGTCCGCATATGATTGCACAAAGTATGGAGCTCTTCATCACCCCCTACTGGAGACAGAATTTTCCTTACAACTATGTCCATGCTGGGAATTTGGAGCTCTGGCAGCTATACATATATATATTAGAAGGGTTGTCCCGGTGCCGGAATGGCCATAATGCCCCCCACTAATCAGCTGTTCAACCCGTCATTACAAGAGGGCAGGGAGCCAGACAATGAGACTGCACCCGCCGCTCTCAAACCCTTCTGTGGGAGCCATGGTTGCAGTTACAGCTTCCTGCCACTACGGAGACCGCGGAGTCAATGGCCCCTGCTCCATGTTCTCTCATTACGACCGGCTAAAGTCTGTGCCGATACAAAAGAAAACTAAATTAAGTGTTATTAAATAATCTACAGTTTTGTGTATGCAGCTCCTATGTAAATCTGTGTTCCCATGTGTTACAGACTACAATCTCTGTGTCCCTCTACTGCACGATGATTACACACTGCAGGATGCAACAACACTTGGGGTGCACGTGTATAAGCATCTTTACATGTATGAACACAGATCTGATAGAGCAGAGAAGTCATGTAATGATCAGATACAGTGTCACAGTGTACAGAGGCCAAGTAAATAGATGCACACACACACAGAGCCTGAAAACCTGCTTAGTCATAGAGGCAAGGCTCTGATGGATTTGGTTTCTGCTGATGCAGCATTGTCATGGTGAGTGAAGGTCACAGAACACATACATACACGCAGGATACACGCAGGATACATACAGTGGATATTACACTTCTCTTACCTTGATACATTCTGCTCTTCACCTGCAAGAGAACAGATCAGATATGTAAAGCTACATCTCCATAAGTATACAATGACTGCATTCAAAGGTCAGGGAGTGACTGGCGGCCAGTGAAAGGGAACACCCGGCAAATAAGATTAGAGGAAGCTAAGAAAAGACTACGGAGTAATGCAACGTGTCTGCTCCAGGGAGCCCAGCACACCCTGCCTGATCGTATAAGGGGGGTATTCACATAATATATTATTATAATATATAACTAAAACACATATACACTGCACATGTTATAGGAATCGGGACCATTACAGGGTTCTATGTCTCCCCATTGACTTATTATACGAGAACCTGTCAGCAGGTTTTGCCCCAGTAAACTAGCAATCCGCTCAGGTAGCACCCACCAACTAGCACCCGCCTCAGCACCTGTGGAGGGTGCTAGTTTAATGAGGTGACACCTGTTGGTAGGTTCTTTTTAAAGTAATCACATTTGTTATAAAAAGTATTCCCTTCAAGTATATCCTTAATGAAGCAGCATAAATAATAATAATAATTCCTTTATATAGCGCACACAGATTACGCAGCATCCACAGTATGTGTAATAGTTTCACCCCTGGACAGAATGGGAGTCCTGTCTGTCTGTTTATCGATCTATCACGAAATCATGAATTTGCACAAACTATAATGAAGAGGGTGCCCCAGCCCTCCTTGTGTGCCCACGGCTCTCTCCATTTACATCTAAGGGAGCCATGGTAAGAGCCGAGCATGCATGTACAGCCATAATTTTAGTCCAATGTGAATAAAGCAGCTGATGGAGGTGGGAGGACCCCTGTGCTGGGGGGGTGGGGTCTGTGTCAGATATTTGCTGTGGATATCCCTTTAATAACTTCAGGTTGGACACAATTCAAGAGGACGTTGCAGGGAGCACTCACCGAGAGACATGTCCTCCAGAAGAATATCAAGAAAGACAGAAGTCCCACCAGGACGGTGATGATGACCGGCTCCCAGCGAACGCCATAGAAATCCGGCCCCGGCTGGAAATCTTCAGGCAGAGCCGACACGAGCTGCGACATCAAGAGATCATGTAAGAAGGGGAACATAGCAGAATATACAGGAGGTAATACAGTGAGAAATTTTCATTTTTTGTTAAAGGGAACCTGTCACCGGGGACCTCATATAGTGAAAGCAGAAAGGCAGATTTACAATGCAGCTCTAATGGGCTTCTGTCTTTAGTAAAACATAATTGTGTGTTATAACTTGACAGAATCCTCTGTATAGTCCCAGGGGTTGGCTTTAGTTTGGATGCATTTCACAAAACAAAATGCTCCAAGCCCCCACCTTTGTGTTCCTGTACAGCTCCTCCCTCCTGCCCCTTTACAGAGGTCACGGCCTGGTGAGATGACATCAGTGGGGGAGTAGAGAGCTGTACAGGAGCACAAAGGTGGGGGCTGAGAGCTGAGGAGTCTGCAGCACAGACAAGTCACATGTCATTTTGTGAAATGCATCCAAACAAAAGCCCAACCCCTGGGACTACACAGAGGATTTTGTAAGGGTGCAAGGTAAGTTATAACACACAATTTTATTGTATGTAAATACTTAGAGAAAGCAGAAAGACATATGTGCACTGCGGGTGTAATGGGCTTCTGCAGCCTGTCTTTAATGAAAATGAGGTCCCTGGTGACAGGTTCCCTTTAAAAAAGCACAGAAGATTCAGTTCAGGTGATAGGGATAGTTACAGAAATTTCTCCTTTCTGTTAATGTGTCAGATATTTAGGCTGGAGTTACAGGAGATGGATACGCTGTGGATTTGACACCAGAAACATGTGTGTAGGAAACCTGCAACAAAGAAACCCTCCACATTATAGACGAACCCCAGACAGCAGAGAGATGCAGTTCTGGTGGACTCACCCCTGGGCTGCACTACAATCCCACTACCTGGGATCAGGACAAAATTAGGCGACTTTCCACAGGGAAACCCAGTGTAAGTACATAGGAAGTGATATAATGGCGGTGACACTCACATCACATACGCTGAGCTGTTGTTACATGCAATACAATCACATAAGCAGCATGAAGACAAGACCTGAACATTAGCTTCAGCAGCTCCGCCTAACCCGGACAGGTTACTGGATGGGCAGCAGAGCAGCCAATCAGGCAGCTTTAAGCCCCTACCAATAAGTCATGGCTGTGATTGGCCAGGTGGATGCACAGGTATGAATATATGCGTTATACTAATATACTTCCTATATTTAAGATGACACCTTTCACCATCACTAGATTTTACCCCCAATAAACTAGTGCCCCCCTCAGGCAGGGGATGTAATGTCCTTTCTACAATTCCCTCTTTTATGTGACATCTCGTTTACCTATCAAAAAATATCCTCTAAAGTCATGTGATAACGAGCAGAGTCATATTTACACGAAGCAAGTTAAGTTTAGAGGCTGCCGGAGCGGGGCATTTCAGAGGCCTTGATCTTCCGTTCTCTAGTATTTAGAAACATATTGCTGGTGTCATATTAAAGATAAGAATCTCATCTTGCAAATCACATCAGGTTTAATGAGCTGTGAGCTACAGAACCAGAGATACAGGCAGTCATAGGAATAGGTGGGACATGGATCTTTACCTGTTTGTTTCTCTGGCTCAGTAGATCCCAAAACCACAATCCTGATGTGATCTGAAAGATGAGATTCATAACTTTAATACAAGTCTAGCAGTATGTTTCTAGGTGCTAGAACTGGAGATGGGGGCGCCTGTAGGAACTCTCCCCCCTGAAGCTTCTAAACTTGACTCATCTCAAGTAAAATATGACTCTTCTCTGCTCGTTGTCACATAACTTTGGAGGATTTTTATTATAGGTAAACAAGGAAGACGTCACATAAAAGAGGGAAATCTAGAAAGGACATTTCATCCCCTTCCTGAGGGGCTGGGAGTTAAATAGGGTAAAATTTGGAAGCAGATTCCCTGTAAAAAGTGATGAGTTGAAGTTTTGCTTAGAAGGCAGGGATCTTGAGATGATATAGATCCCAAACTCCAGCTCTCGGGTTGGTGTGAAACTACTACTCCCAACATGCCCAAGAAGCCTGTAGCCAACAAGAAGCACTGAGGATTGTAGTTTGTTTTCTGTTGAAGATGTCAGATGTAGCTGGACATAGGACGAGTCTCGAGCAGCAACACTGAGCATATTAAATGTTATATTTATTATTATACATTGATAATCTGGATACTATCCATGAGCTGCTGCGGTGGTGTGTGCAGGTGGTAGGAGCTGAGCGGGAACTGACTGTCCACCTCCCATCCACCTTCCAGCAACAGGAACTACAAGACCCATCATGCAGTGCGGGCATCTTCATGTCACAATGCTGATCACAGAGCGGCTATAAGGTGCTTTACTGCCCCCTACTGACGCTGCTGGTAACACACCCTGGAGAGACCACCGCCTGCCCCATATTCTCTCGTACGGTGCAGTGTATTATGGGAGCCGGTAGCCGATGTACTGACCTGGACAATCCTGGAGAGCAGGAGGGTGTACACAGCAGGGAGGGTCCCCAGGAATCCCATGTCGGGCCCCGCATCCAGTGACGGGGGGAAGGAGGAGGATATAGGGTCTTCTTGTTCCATCTCCTCCATGATAGAAGGGTCAGAGACCTGCTGCCTCCAGAGACCGATGTGATGTTATTAACACCCCAATAGTGACAGCACCCCGACCACACCACCCGCCGTGATACATGTAAACCCACAGCCAGGTCTAGGTCACTACAGTACAGGTCTGCATAGGCTATTGCTTTCTGATATCAGCCATTTCAGACGGCATGAAGATTTACACACCCATAATACACAAGCATCAACCAATCGCACAAGACATTCATCATCTCTATAGTCTTCCCTCTGTAGATTATAAGCCCTGTATCCTGCGTATAAGGTGCAGCCCCCCCCTCCTGTATCCTGCGTATAAGGTGCAGCCCCCCCCTCCTGTATCCTGCGTATAAGGTGCAGCCCCCCCCTCCTGTATCCTGCGTATAAGGTGCAGCCCCCCCCTCCTGTATCCTGCGTATAAGGTGCAGCCCCCCCCTCCTGTATCCTGTGTATAAGGTGCAGCCCCCCCCTCCTGTATCCTGTGTATAAGGTGCATCCCCCCCCTCCTGTATCCTGCGTATAAGGTGCAACCCCCCCCTCCAGTATCCTGTGTATAAGGTGCAACCCCCCCCCCTCCAGTATCCTGCGTATAAGGCGCAGCCCCCCTGTATTGTACACTGTAGCCTGCTCTCCTCTCTGTATATTACACAGTGCAGTCTATGAGGTCTCCTCTCTCTCTGTATATTACACAGTGCAGTCTATGAGGTCTCCTCTCTCTGTATATTACACAGTGCAGTCTATGAAGCCTCCCCTCTCTCTGTATATTACACAGTGCAGTCTATGAGGTCTCCTCTCTCTGTATATTACACAGTGCAGTCTATGAAGCCTCCCCTCTCTCTGTATATTACACAGTGCAGTCTATGAGGTCTCCCCTCTCTCTGTATATTACACAGTGCAGTCTATGAAGTCTCCTCTCTCTCTGTATATTACACAGTGCAGTCTATGAGGTCTCCTCTCTCTGTATATTACACACTGCAGTCTATGAGGTCTCCTCTCTCTGTATATTACACACTGCAGTCTATGAGGTCTCTCCTCTCTCTGTATATTACACAGTGCAGTCTATGAAGCCTCCTCTCTCTCTGTATATTACACAGTGCAGTCTATGAGGTCTCCTCTCTCTCTGTATATTACACAGTGCAGTCTATGAGGTCTCCTCTCTCTCTGTATATTACACAGTGCAGTCTATGAGGTCTCCTCTCTCTCTGTATATTACACAGTGCAGTCTATGAGGTCTCCTCTCTCTCTGTATATTACACAGTGCAGTCTATGAAGCCTCCTCTCTCTGTATATTACACAGTGCAGTCTATGAGGTCTCCTCTCTCTCTGTATATTACACAGTGCAGTCTATGAGGTCTCCTCTCTCTCTGTATATTACACAGTGCAGTCTATGAGGTCTCCTCTCTCTCTGTATATTACACAGTGCAGTCTATGAGGTCTCCTCTCTCTCTGTATATTACACAGTGCAGTCTATGAGGTCTCCTCTCTCTCTGTATATTACACAGTGCAGTCTATGAGGTCTCCTCTCTCTCTGTATATTACACAGTGCAGTCTATGAGGTCTCCTCTCTCTCTGTATATTACACAGTGCAGTCTATGAGGTCTCCTCTCTCTCTGTATATTACACAGTGCAGTCTATGAGGTCTCCTCTCTCTCTGTATATTACACAGTGCAGTCTATGAGGTCTCCTCTCTCTCTGTATATTACACAGTGCAGTCTATGAGGTCTCCTCTCTCTCTGTATATTACACAGTGCAGTCTATGAGGTCTCCTCTCTCTCTGTATATTACACAGTGCAGTCTATGAGGTCTCCTCTCTCTGTATATTACACAGTGCAGTCTATGAGGTCTCCTCTCTCTGTATATTACACAGTGCAGTCTATGAGGTCTCCTCTCTCTCTGTATATTACACAGTGCAGTCTATGAGGTCTCCTCTCTCTGTATATTACACAGTGCAGTCTATGAGGTCTCCTCTCTCTGTATATTACACAGTGCAGTCTATGAGGTCTCCTCTCTCTGTATATTACACAGTGCAGTCTATGAGGTCTCCTCTCTCTCTGTATATTACACAGTGCAGTCTATGAGGTCTCCTCTCTCAGTATATTACACAGTGCAGTCTATGAGGTCTCCTCTCTCAGTATATTACACAGTGCAGTCTATGAGGTCTCCTCTCTCTGTATATTACACAGTGCAGTCTATGAGGTCTCCTCTCTCTGTATATTACACAGTGCAGTCTATGAGGTCTCCTCTCTCTGTATATTACACAGTGCAGTCTATGAGGTCTCCTCTCTCTGTATATTACACACTGCAGTCTATGAGGTCTCCTCTCTCTGTATATTACACAGTGCAGTCTATGAGGTCTCCTCTCTCTGTATATTACACAGTGCAGTCTATGAGGTCTCCTCTCTCTGTATATTACACACTGCAGTCTATGAGGTCTCCTCTCTCAGTATATTACACAGTGCAGTCTATGAGGTCTCACCTCTCTCTGTATATTACACAGTGCAGTCTATGAGGTCTCCTCTCTCAGTATATTACACAGTGCAGTCTATGAGGTCCCCTCTCTCTGTATATTACACAGTGCAGTCTATGAGGTCCCCTCTCTCTGTATATTACACAGTGCAGTCTATGAGGTCTCCTCTCTCTGTATATTACACACTGCAGTCTATGAGGTCTCCTCTCTCAGTATATTACACAGTGCAGTCTATGAGGTCTCACCTCTCTCTGTATATTACACAGTGCAGTCTATGAGGTCTCCTCTCTCTGTATATTACACAGTGCAGTCTATGAGGTCTCACCTCTCTCTGTATATTACACAGTGCAGTCTATGAGGTCTCCTCTCTCTGTATATTACACACTGCAGTCTATGAGGTCTCCTCTCTCAGTATATTACACAGTGCAGTCTATGAGGTCTCACCTCTCTCTGTATATTACACAGTGCAGTCTATGAGGTCTCCTCTCTCAGTATATTACACAGTGCAGTCTATGAGGTCCCCTCTCTCTGTATATTACACAGTGCAGTCTATGAGGTCTCCTCTCTCTGTATATTACACACTGCAGTCTATGAGGTCTCCTCTCTCAGTATATTACACAGTGCAGTCTATGAGGTCTCACCTCTCTCTGTATATTACACAGTGCAGTCTATGAGGTCTCCTCTCTCAGTATATTACACAGTGCAGTCTATGAGGTCTCACCTCTCTCTGTATATTACACAGTGCAGTCTATGAGGTCTCCTCTCTCTGTATATTACACAGTGCAGTCTATGAGGTCTCCTCTCCCTGTATATTACACAGTGCAGTCTATGAGGTCTCCTCTCTCTGTATATTACACAGTGCAGTCTATGAGGTCTCCTCTCTCTGTATATTACACAGTGCAGTCTATGAGGTCTCCTCTCTCTCTGTATATTACACAGTGCAGTCTATGAAGCCTCCTCTCTCTGTATATTACACAGTGCAGTCTATGAGGTCTCCTCTCTCTCTGTATATTACACAGTGCAGTCTATGAAGCCTCCTCTCTCTCTCTGTATATTACACAGTGCAGTCTATGAGGTCTCCCCTCTCTGTATATTACACAGTGCAGTCTATGAGGTCTCCTCTCTCTCTGTATATTACACGGTGCAGTCTATGAGGTCTCCTCTCTCTGTATATTACACAGTGCAGTCTATGAGGTCTCCTCTCTCTGTATATTACACAGTGCAGTCTATGAGGTCTCCTCTCTCTCTGTATATTACACAGTGCAGTCTATGAAGCCTCCTCTCTCTGTATATTACACAGTGCAGTCTATGAGGTCTCCTCTCTCTGTATATTACACAGTGCAGTCTATGAGGTCTCCTCTCTCTGTATATTACACAGTGCAGTCTATGAGGTCTCACCTCTCTCTGTATATTACACAGTGCAGTCTATGAGGTCTCCTCTCTCTCTGTATATTACACAGTGCAGTCTATGAGGTCTCCTCTCCCTGTATATTACACAGTGCAGTCTATGAGGTCTCCTCTCTCAGTATATTACACAGTGCAGTCTATGAGGTCCCCTCTCTCTGTATATTACACGCCGCTGTCTCTCACCTGCCGCGGTCTCAGCTGCTGTGAACTTCGCCTCCTGTCATAACAACACGTCACCACAGAGAGTCCCGGCAGGACCCGGATGCGCTGACGTCACGAGCCGGCGACAACCCGGAAGTAGGGCGGCGCGCAGGTTGACCGTTATCTCCCCGCAGATTAAATCATTAACCCGTAATCGCCCGCACACACGGCTGAAGCCGCGCTGCGTTCTCTGCGCAATGCATCATGGATCTTGTAGTTTTAGGTCAAGGTCAGCTGACCTACTGAAAGGCGGGAAGTCACTGTCAGTGACAGCTCAGCTACTGCGCTCATCACCATAGATACATAGGATATCAGCATAGGAGCACAAATGTACATATACATAATAAACATGAATAAAATATAAAAGGAAGTGTATTAAAAATAAAATATTACCAGTCTACATGTGTAAATGGATCCATAAACACCAGTATCCCCCACCTGCATCAGAAGCCTGCAACCAATTTCTCTTTTACTGGTGGAAAACTACAACTCCCAGCATGCCCTAACTGCCGCAGACATATTGTGCATGCTGGGAGTTGTAGTTTCAGAAAAGTCTGAGGACCAAAGTTCTACATCATTTCCAAATTTCCTAGATCAAATTTCAATCCATTATAGAATTTAAAGACCCCCTTCAATTAAAGGGATCTTCAACATTATTTGAAAGCTCCTTTAATAGCCATATAGTAAAGGATCCAATGTGGGGCAGTTGTACTCATAGGCTGCGTTCACACGTAGCGTTTACATTGCACGCAAATCAGCTGAAGAGAGAATATTTCCCTAATCACATTGCTGTTCACATTTGCATTTACAAAATCCAATGTCAACACAATGTGTTAACAGATTGATATTACGTTAATATTGCGCGAACACATTTTATCACATTGACAAAAAATATTCCAAATCTTAACAGCAATGTAATTAGGCAAATCTCCTCTCCTCAGCTGTTGTATTGCGTTGCAATACAATGTAAGCGACACATGTGAACACTTTCACACGATGCGTTACGTCACGTTTTTTGATGCGTTTTTGACACATTCTAAAGGCTTCAATCTTGATCACACGCTGAGGTTACATTGCCTTTCCACTGCATCTGCTAAAACGTAATGTTACCTCAGCATGTGATCAAGGCCTTTGAAGCCTTTGGAATGCGTCAAAAACACATCAAAATACGTGACCCAATGCATCGTGTGAAAGCGCCCTCAGGGTTTGTACAGGGGGAGTCAAAAGTCCCAAGACCACTTTTATTGCAGAAACAAAAAGTAAATTACATATGTGATCGCCGAGCAAGTAATGGGTGAGGCGGGCCTATCTTTTAGGCTATGTCCAGAAATTTGCCTGCCATCTGGAATGCCACCATAAGGAATTTATCTGATTGGAAGGAGGTCATGTAACATATCAAAGACCACCATTGTCTCAGAAATTGATTGCTGTAATATATCTGGTGGTTCAAAAGTTATCAACACAAAAGGAGGCAACAACGACCTGGAACGTTCTCTGTGATTCACAGCTACGTCACTGGAGCTGAACACAGAGCTGAAGGTGCTGGATCCAATTGTGTTGAACCTGCAGGAGAATCTATAGAGAATCTCTGAGAGGATAAATTTTGGCAATTATTCTTCTTTGATTTGCCACATAACCACCATCCCACTGGAACTTGCCATTGATCCAAGATGGAGGCCATGTTTTAGACATAGCCTAAGGCCATGGTCACACCTACCGCTAGGCGTCCGTTCCTAACGCGACGCTAGCGCACAGGGGGCGGTCCTCGGCCAAAACGCACATGCGTTTCCAGAGAAACGCATGTGATCGGTTTATCAATCACATGCGTTTTCCTGGAGACGCATGTGCTTTGGGCCGAGGACCTCCCCCTGTGCGCTAGCGTTGCGTTATGACGGACGCCTAGCGGTACGTGTGACCGTGGCCTAAAAGATAAGGCTCCAACTGAGAAAATCCATAAGACATGTCTCAAGTTAAAATGAGGCCAAAGCTATCCAATTGGTGCATCTAGTATAAGTGGAGAACCATCTTTGAAAATGACTAGGTCTTTTTGGAAAACAAAAGCCGCCATTTCAATGATTGACAAGGACGCCATTTTGGCATTTTCGCCATCTCCAAACTGAGGACACAGCTCTCCATTGATGGAGGAGACACTGCAAACAAAAATGGTCAATAAACACAGGACTTTCTCCTCACAAACTAATTTTTTGCCTCATGATAGGTTCACTTTGCTTAATAAATCCAAAATGTCTTCTGTTTAATGCCCAATATGGCCGCCCTGTTAACAAGGCCTCACATCTCCGAAAGACACATATCAGAAGCCTCCATTTCAGTGTCTCATATTTTTAATGACGTTCCATCTCCTATTGTCCTAGGACCTGAGGCCCAGTCAGAGCTGGATGTGAATGGAGCCCAATGTTTACCCAGCTGACAGCCGGAGGATTAATCGACCATATTTGTTATCCTGTTCACTGAAACCGAAAATTGACTAATTGCTTGTAGATAAATCTTGTGGTGGGTCGCTGCCAGGCCTCGCTGTGACACTGCTGGAGCCGACGTGTTTGTCTTAGCAGTAACGACAGACACAAAAAGCCTCCGCAGGGGAGATTATAGCCGTCAGAGGTGGATTATAATCTTCTGGTAAAAATTACACAGTATCAAGGGTTTAATAAGAAGAAGGAGACTATAATAATATATTAATTATAGGGGTCGGAGTGGAAGTGAAATGTAGATTTAGGGTGTATTCACATGTGGCGTGTAACGCATGCGTTTCAAAACGCAATCATCTGAAGAGACATTTGCCTAATTAAATTGTGGATAACACTAGCGTTTACAAAAACGCATGCATTTTCATTCACGTGCGTTAACACAATTTCGACACATCCCTTAGGGTGAAGACACACATGGCGTTTTTGGGCCGTTTTTAATAAGTGCATTTTCAGATTGTAAAAAACGCATGCGTTAAAAAATGCATGCGTTTTTGTCCGGTTTTCCGAATTTGCGCAATTAAAAACGGACAAAAACGCATGTGTTTTTTTGCACATGCGTTTTTTACGATCTGAAAACGCACTTAGTAAAAACGGCCCAAAAACGCCATGTGTGTCTTCACCCTTAGGCTGCGGTCACATGTGGCGCTTTAAACGCGTTTTTGGCAAGTTTTTAAGCAGTCAGTAAAAAAACACATGCATCTTTTTAAAAAGCATCAGTTTTTGACAGGTTTTACCAATTATCTTAAATAAACTGGTCAAAAACGGATGAGATTTCAAAAAAACGCATGGGGTTTTTTGACGTACTGCTTAAAAACTGTCCAAAAACGCGTTCAAAACGCCAGGTGTGATCGCAGCCTGAGTGCGATGCCACACATGGTGAAAACGCAGGCCAAAAAACGCAACTTGTGAACGCGCCCTTAAAGTTTAGATACTTTGGGGTGGGGTAGACCTTGTACATAAGTCACTCCTAAAGTCAAATAATGGGGCACACCTATCAGTAGGGTATCCATACTGATAATATACTAGTGCCATATCCCAGTACCCACCAAAAATAACAGACACCCCACCAATCATCTCCGACCCTCAAAAAAAAAAAAAAATGTATGATCCCACCAATATCACAAATGGTTCACGTTGGATAAAACCACATCTCCTGCATAAGATATAATTAGACGCGACATGTGAATGTACACCATCCAAAAAAAAATTTCTATAGCACACTGAAATTCCCAAAGACACCAAAAGAGGGCAGTGTACACAAAATAATTCAGCACTGGGTTTTCGTCACTTTCGAATTTCACTATAACGAGTTCAAGACCATATTGATCAGATCAGATGATTAGACACAATTTTATTTTTCTATTTTTTTATACATTAGCGTAACATATAACACACCGCAGAACTAATATGGGTCTCTCTAGGACCCAGCAGCTCCTGCAGTTACCGGGCGTCACATGATCATAGAATGGGAAGGAACAATAGTTTAAATGTAAACAAAACAATGCTAAAGCCCTGCCCCCAGGGCAGTTGGAATGTACCATGATGAGATTGAAGGGGAATTCTATTACGTTATAACATTCTCATGTAACTTCTGATTGGTTGGTAAACCCCAATCTGCCATAAAACATTAGTTAGGATCACAATTTAGTCATGAGACTGTATGTAGGACTTACCTGGCTGGTGAGCGGGGCTACACTTTTCCTGGCTGCATGGATAGCGCTGCCCATAGAGGAGAGCACAGATGACAGCGACATGGAGTCTTCCTCCTCTGCCTCTACTGCATCTTCGTCATCAGGAGTGACTGCAAGGAAATAAGAGAGTATTACACAAGCCGTGTATAACCTGGGGATCTCCTGTATATAATGATATATGTACAGCTGGTATAACCTGGGGATCTCCTGTATATAATGATATATGTACAGCTGGTATAACCTGGGGATCTCCTGTATATAATGATATATGTACAGCTGGTATAACCTGGGGATCTCCTGTATATAATGATATATGTACAGCCGGTATAACCTGGGGATCTCCTGTATATATTGATATATGTACAGCCGGTATAACCTGGGGATCTCCTGTATATAATGATATATGTACAGCTGGTATAACCTGGGGTTCTCCTGTATATAATGATATATGTACAGCTGGTATAACCTGGGGATCTCCTGTATATAATAATATATGTACAGCCGGTATAACCTGGGGATCTCCTGTATATAATGATATATGTACAGCTGGTATAACCTGGGGATCTCCTGTATATAATGATATATGTACAGCTGGTATAACCTGGGGATCTCCTGTACATAGTGATATATGTACAGCTGGTATAACCTAGGGATCTCCTGTATATAATGATATATGTACAGCCGGTATAACCTGGGGATCTCCTGTATATAATGATATATGTACAGCCGGTATAACCTGAGGATCTCCTGTATATAATGATATATGTACAGCTGGTATAACCTGGGGATCTCCTGTATATAATGATATATGTACAGCCGATATAACCTGTGGATCTCCTGTATATAATGATATATGTACAGTCGGTATAACCTGGGGATCTCCTGTATATAATGATATATGTACAGCCGGTATAACCTGGGGATCTCCTGTATATAATGATATATGTACAGCCGGTATAACCTGAGGATCTCCTGTATATAATGATATATGTACAGCTGGTATAACCTGGGGATCTCCTGTATATAATGATATATGTACAGCCGGTATAACCTGGGGATCTCCTGTATATAATGATATATGTACAGCCGGTATAACCTGCGGATCTCCTGTATATAATGATAAATGTACAGCCGGTATAACCTGGGGATCTCCTGTATATAATGATATATGTACAGCCGGTATAACCTGGGGATCTCCTGTATATAATGATATATGTACAGCCGGTATAACCTGGGGATCTCCTGTATATAATGATATATGTACAGCCGGTATAACCTGGGGATCTCCTGTATATAATGATATATGTACAGCCGTTATAACCTGGGGATCTCCTGTATATAATGATATATGTACAGCCGGTATAACCTGGGGATCTCCTCTATATACTGACATATGTACAAAAATGGTTTGATCAAAAAAAGAATAATGTAATGCTGTGATTGGGTCTCTCACCTGGTTCAGGTCTCCATTCATTAACAGTAATGTCTACATCTGGATGAGCCGTACCCAAATCCAAAGGATCTTCAATGGAAGGGACACGTTCTGGTTTATTGTGGATATCAGATGGTTGTACAGTGATCTCCTCCAGCTTTGACTCTATTATTGTAGGTTCCTCCTTTGGAATCGGTTCTATAGTCTCCTCCACCTGTGCTGGAGTTACTGCAAGTTCTTCTTTTGGGATAGGTCCTACAGTGTCCTCCAGCTTTGATTCCTTAACTGCAGGTTCTTCTTTTGGGTTTGTTTCACCGGTCTCCTCCACATGTTGTTCCATTATTGTTGGTTCTTCTTTTGAGCTTGGTACCACGGTCTCCTCCACCTGTGGTTCCTTTACTGCAGGTTCTTCTTTTGGGCTAGGTTCTATAGTCTCCTCCACTTGTGGTTCCATTATTGTTGGTTCTCCTTTTGGATCTAAGGTCTCGTCCAGTTGTTCTGGTATTGTGGCTTCTTCAACATCTGGTGCATCCATCTCTTTTTTCGAAACTTCCATTGTCATGTCTGTAGAAAGCAAATCACCCATAAAAAATCTGAAAAATCAATATCATTTCATCAAATCATCAAACTAAGCGATGTAAGACAACTATGAGACAGGGGACTATTCTGCCTAGGATATGGAACCCATGATGTACCTGCCTCCATTGTCTGCATCAACCCTGAATGATGGGAAGACAACATTTCTTGAACACATGAGACTTAATGCCCACTGAGGACATCAAAGGATTCTACAGATAATTAAAGGGGTGGAGCCAAAAATCAAATGTCATCCCCTGTTCTACATTATAGAAGACTATCAACATGTTGATTGGTAGTGGTCCAACCTCTGGGAGAACGAAGGTCCCGTTTCCCCAAATGGAACAGAACTCCATTGTTGTTTAATTCATGGGTTGTGGGACTACTAGAGATATTGGAGTTCAGCGTTTATCTCCAGTTATGGCCGATAGAACAGGTGGAGAGGCAATGCTCGTGCTAGAGTTGACCCTGTTCTGTAGCCAACCGCTTCAAGGGAGCAGAATCTCCTCAATGTTAAAGGGAACCTACCACCACGAATCTACCTATAAAGGTAGATCGGGTGGTAGGTGGATGTAAGGGACGTGAGGAGAGCTCTTTTTAGAGCTAATCCTCACGTCCCCGCTAACTTTTGGGAAACTTTATTGACCGAATATGTAAATTTAGTTATGCGGCTACTGGGGCGTGGAGTAGCCGTCACGAGGCTACACGGCGCGGCTACTCCACGCCCCAGTAGCCACATTACTCCTCCTACCCTGTTGTGTGCGGCGCGCAGCTCCTCGTAGCTGCGCGCCCTCGTCCGTCATGATGGCGTTCAGTCCCAGCTCCGAGGCCGGAGCTACTGCGCATGCGCAGTATCCGGCTTGTCGGACGAGGGCGCATCGCTACGAGGAGCTGCGCGCCGCACACAACAGGGTAGGAGGAGTAATGTGGCTACAGGGGCGTGGAGTAGCCGCGCCGTGTAGCCTCGTGCCGGCTACTCCACGCCCCAGTAGCCGCATAACTAAATTTACATATTCGTTCAATAAAGTTTCCCAAAAGTTAGCGGGGACGTGAGGATTAGCTCTAAAAAGAGCTCTCCTCACGTCCCTTACATCCACCTACCACCCGATCTACCTTTATAGGTAGATTCGTGGTGGTAGGTGCCCTTTAAGTCTACGGAAGACATCAAAGCATCTAATCTCCTGCTCCCTCCCTTTCAGGATAGCAAATTTATCAGAGCCAGCAAACAGTGTAAATTCAGATGACCAAGAATGGGGTCAGGGAAGAGATCCTTACCATCTTTTTCTATCATACTGGGCTCCTGGGTTCCTGGTGCGAGCACAGAGGTGTCACTAAGAGTCGAATGTTTCTGTCGGAGCCTATATGAGATCTCCTGGACATCATCCAACAAACTTGACTCCTCATCAAACATTTCCTTCTCTGTTGTCTGCATCTCGTCATCGCTTGCCTCTCTGGAATCCAAGACACTTTCAACAAAGTCAAGTATATTGCCTTCAGATGCTTCCAAGATCTGGTCCAGAGCTTTGTCGATATAGTCCAAACGTACATTGTCTTTCCGTGTAAGCTTCATCTCAGAGTCCATGTCCTGAAACATAGCTTCGAGTCTCATGAGGTTGTCGAGGCCAAGGTATTTTGTGAACAGCGTTATGCGAGGTTCTTCAAGGTATTCCCTCATTATAGAAAGGGCTGTAATTTTTTCCAGATAAGATGCTTCAAGTTCTTCAGATGCTCTCTCAGGGTCTTCTACTTTGACCGTTTCATCTAAAGCCAAGTCAGTTGTCTCCACAATTTCCTCCTTGGTTGTTCCATTGTCTTTTGTTGGTTCTTCCTGTTGAGATTCTTCAACTGTGTTCTTTTCCAGATTGTCAACAACGTCAATTCTTTCTCCAGGTTTTGTTTCTGGAACTTCCTCTTTAGACACAGTGTTTACGTCTTTGACACTTTCTATAGTGGAAATTTCTATGTCTTTTGTGGCTTCTTCTTGTTCAGATGCAGTTTCTTTGGGAATCTCCTCTTTAGCGGGTGTGTTGTTGGGTTCTGATGCAGCTCCGTTGTCGTCACCATCATGACCTGTTCCCAGTTGCCTAGATCGTGTAGCATTGATGGCATTTTCATCTTCTAAAAGTCCATCCACATTTTCCTCATCTATCTCTACCTCTGATGAAATCTTTTCTTTTCCATTGACTTCATTTACTGGAACATCTTGTAAGTTACTGTCTGCACCCTCATGTTGCTTAAGGTCTTCTTCTTTCTGTACGTCGGAATCTGACTTCAATGGTTGTGATTCTGTGTTGGGCACACGGTCTGCATGCTCTGCATTTTCTTTACCCCCTTCTTCTTTGGGTGAACCATCATCCTCTTTGTTTGAGATGCCTAATTTAGTTTCATCAGGTTTCTTGTCCCCTACTGCTACAAGGTCTGCAGTTATTTCTGGTCTTAGATCTTCATTTTCCCCAGACTGTGGTTTAGTAATTGGTAGTTCTTTCTCTTCCTCTGTGGGTTCAATTATGACTGGATCACTTGTAGGTTTGGGATCTTCCAAGTCAACTTTAACCAAAGACTCTGGTTCATTTTTATTTGATTCCTTTTCCCCAACTTGGTCTTCATTCGTTTTAGTTTCTTCCAGCTTAGAATCCTTAGATAACGATGTTTTCTCACTTAAAGCTTCCTTATCTTCTAGAGCTGCCGGATCCGGCACTTCATTCTTGGTCTCTTTGCTCGGATCATCTGATATTTCTTTATCCTCAGGTTCTAAGCTTATCATCTCCGCATTCTCAATTGACTTGGTTGTGTCCTGTGTGGATACATTCATATCTTTAGATGGTGGTGGGATGTCTTTCGAATCATTAAGGTCATTTTCGGTTCCTTGAGTCTCACTTGATTCTTTTATTCCTTCCAGATCGACATTATCAGCTGGTTCTAAAACTTCTGATTCTGATTGTAGATCTAGATCTTCAGGAGGGGTTCCATCACTAGAGGACAGATTGACTTCATTTTCAGACAAGCTTTTCGAAGTAATATTTATCTTTGGTTCAGTTTTCAAAGATTGATCACCCTCAACAGCAGACAATGTCTCCTCTACTGGTTCTTCTTCTAAAATATAAAGGTCTTCGTCAAAAGGCGGCTCAGAATTTTTATGGCTCCCACCATTTTTCTCCATACCAAGTAAATACAAGTTGTTGTCTTCTTCCAACTCTTCCACTAGTTCTTCACCGTCTTCTTCTTCGGAATCTGTTCCATCTTGATCCGTGACGTCCCGTGTATGTTCCCCACCACTAACAATAGCAAAGAAGGTATCTCCCCATGAGGTCAATATGTTCTGCTCTTGCTTCAGAGGTGTTGCATGACCTACATCTACAGAAACCTTGACCTCATCTTCAGGAGGTGCTGCTTTTGCCTCTGGTGGTATACTAAACGAAGAATCATTTTCCAAAGTCGTCGGATCAAATGACTTTACATCAGATTCTTCAAAAGCCAACAAAGGAGGTTCCATGGACTCATCAGAAATGTTCTCTACAAACTCTGCTTCAAAGGGTTCATCTCCATACTTGTCTTCATCAAGATATCTCTCGTCCAAAGTAACACTTCTGGTCTTCTCATCATCAGACACAACAGCATCATCTGTTGAGCCAATTTTGGTCTTTAAATTTGGAGTCACCTCCTTGTCTATAAGGGTATAGGAATCAAAGTGCTTACTCTTTTCTTCAGATTCATTAACTTCTTCCTGAGAAATGCTGTCATTTTTGGCTTGTTCACTATCTGGCACTTGTGATTTGCTATTTGTGTTTAACACATCTTGTGCAACATTGTCTCCCTGAGAAATTTTGGATTGACTATTTACAATCGGACTGGGTTCATTTTCATCTTTTGAGGCAACAACACCTTCAGATACATCTGGAACGGCTTGCTTGGTCAACTCAATTTTGCCTTCTGAATCTTCAGGGGGTTTTTCATTGTTTTCTTGAGGTTCTGAAGAGGGCAGCTCTGTTGTTTCTGAAGCAGCAGGTAGCCCTTCAGAAGTCTCAGAATCAGAAGGAAGCAGATCTTCTGAAACACTACTTGGTCCTTCTTTAGACTTTAGAGTTGAAGGCTCTTCGGATCCTGAAGGCAACAAATCAGACGATGAAGATTCTGATGGAGGCAAATCCTCAGTTACCGTTTTCCATTCTGAAGCAGATGGATCCTCTGGGAAGGTTTCCATTTTTGAGTCAGATTTGTCCTCCGTTGGTAAAGTATCTGAAGGCAATTCTGTTGTCATTTCTGACTTTTCCAAGGCTACTTCAGACGTCAGAGGAGCTTCACCTTCTGCTTTCTTCGGCTCCTCTTCTGATACTCTATCCTCTGTATTGGGCTGTTCTTCTGAAGTCGTTTCCGATATGGAAGAAGAGGTCTCCACAGGTAATTTTTCATTCTCTGGGGAGGGCGAACCCTCTGGTGACGTTTCACCATCACTTGTGCTTCCTTTTTGTTTTTTTAAAAGTTCATCTACATTGTAACTATCAAATGTATCCCGTCCATCCTCAAAACATACAAAATCTGTTTCCTGAAAAAAAAAATGTAAAAAAATAACTTAAAGAAAATCATAGTAACACTATTACAGGAAATAAAATATCATTTTCAAGCAAACAAAAGAAAGTGAAAACAGATCTAATCAATTTGGAACATTTTGAAGCCACCTCTCCATGAATAGGGAGCCAAAACAAGGTATGTTATATACAATACTTACATCTGTTGGAAACTCCAGCTCATCGCTTGTGTAAACTTGTTTAACATCTACAAGCTCCTTGGGGAAATATCCAAAGTAAGTGCCCACCTGGAAGACAGGGCAGAATTATTAGAAGTATAAGTTATCACATAAAGTATCTGCTGCAGTTGGCAGTATTAATTTCTAGGCTATCTTATCATTTATGCCCCAGGTTGCAACTCTGAAGATATCCAGTTAAACCAAAGCAGACAAGTTAGTAGAAAATACTAGGTGGATGTCCAACTGCAAAAGCGACGACACCAGACAGAGGTCCGACGGCAAAAGCGGCGACACCAGACGGAGGTCCGACAGCAAAAGCGACGAAACCAGACGGAGGTCCGACGGCAAAAGCGACAAAACCAGACGGAGGTCCGACGGCAAAAGCGACAAAACCAGACGGAGGTCCAACGGCAAAAGCGACGACACCAGACAGAGGTCCGACTGCAAAAGCGACGACACCAGACAGAGGTCCGACTGCAAAAGCGACGACACCAGACAGAGGTCCGACTTTGTGCGTTCATGGAGGAGATGGCCCAAAGCTACCGTCTCCAAGCCTGTGTGGTCCACAACCTGCATTATGCTCTATTGTGGGTGCACATGCAGTGGGGTTACTATAAGTCAGTGATGGAGAACCTTTTAGAGACCAAGTGCCCAAGCTACAACCAATATCCACTCATTTACCATGAAGTGCCAACATGGCATTTCAAGCAGTAACTTATTGCTGCCAACATTCAATTATATTGGCTCTCCTAAGGCCACCAAACAGTTGAAAGAAGGAGGGCAAATTCAAGCCATCATTATACTATAGCTTCTCTCCAGGAAGAATGGTGGGTCCAGCAGGAGGGCCTCCAAAGACAATGCAGTTCTGACCACTGACCTCCCTTTTCCCGCAGGTCAAACGGCCAATGAAATGTCGCTTTAAAATAGCTCTGAGAGCAGTATCTTTTAAGTTGCTTGGGACTGCAGGAAGATTTGGTCCTGTTTGGTGAAATTGGGACAATGGCCTGAGTGCCCACAGAAAGGGCTCTGAGTGCCACCTCTGGCACCCGTGCCATAGGTTCGCCACCACTGCTATAAGTTGTACAAACCCATAGTGATAGCATCTGAATATGGCTTATAAAGACAAACAAGCTCTGTGATGTCCATCTATTATTACCATGGACAACTATAGGCAGGAATGTAGGGAGGGTTCATACACAAGAACATCAGGTCATGAGTCATTTTTACAGTTTACAGCACCGGCAGTCAGAAACGTAGTAGTATTAAAACAGTCCATGTACCGATCGTAGGGAATCGGGTCGAATAACCAATGTAATATCCTCTGACAATAGTATATAAAAGATTTATGTCCAAATTCAAGATACGGTACAATCCCTTATCTGAACCGTATAAGAACCAAGTAAATTTAGGTAACTTGGTTCTGGGTTTTCCTCGAGGTTCTGTAAGTTTTTATCGTCTTCTGCTATCCATACTATATAGGATTAAACAGAACCAATAAAGCTGTAAAATCCCTTCAATCACTGAACACATTGTTACAATGTTTGATACATTATATTGCAACCTCAGGTTCTTTTACTATAGCTCTAGACTGGTTACAACTGTGTCCACTTCTCAGGACTGGGTTTGCAACATGTGGGAAGTCATGTATCCAGTCTAGACAATGCTGCGTGAGCTAAACAGCATGCACTCCAGACTGATACATTGTAACAAACTAGCAGAGAGCTCACAGAGCACGGTCTACACTGGATACATTAATATTCACAATTTGCAAACCACATACCGGATCTTTCTTTTGGGACAGTTCACCTCTTCATGGCAGCCGTTTTGAAGGCAGAAGGACACTGATGCACCAAGCCACAAGGGTCGTAGGGATTTGGCTTAAGCAGGAAGCAGAAATTCCAAAACCTAACTATTGCCACAACATCACCGGTTCCAGAATAAAGAAATTTCCCTGTAATTTTCATTGACTTAAAGCCCCGGCACATGTTTTCATACATAGATATCTGATACCCAGGTAAACAGTATGAAGCGCTGCCATGAACACTGTACCAACCAGCCAGAAGTGAGAGCTAAATATAAACCTCTCTGGAGAACCTATAAACTGCAGCAGAAAGTTCTCAGATCAGACAGGAAGCGGCTCCGCATGCCACAAAGCATCACCTTATATCATCCCCTAATAATAGCGAAACGTACCGTAACGCATGGCGTGATCCCCGCCTTACACCACACCAGTGACCTTCACGTTATCAGTACCCCACATGTGGATAGTTCCCACAATGAAGAGTGAATTACATCATCTACATTTATAAACGATATTAAAGGGGCAATTCCAGCTTTGCTAAGTGACATCATATGGGTGGAATATGACATCACTAGCGGATGAGTTATATAAGAGCAGGGGAAAGACCAGAGGGGCTTAGATCAGGAGCGGCCGTGCTATATGCTTGTCACGTGCCACCAATACATTCTAGATTAATGATCTATAAACACTTCAAGTAGGAAGTTCTATGTAACTTATAGTTCTTCAAATACAATTTTTAAAAAATTCTCCTTCTAATGATTGATGCACCCATATAACATTCTGCTCCAAGCTGTCGGACCCCCGGTAATCAAACACTTATCCCATAGTAGAAATATAATTCTATAAAAAGATGAATACTGTATTTTGTAATGAGGGCGGCCATATTGGAGAGCCGCTCCTACTTCCTGTATAGAAAGTACAGCAGGAAGTGTGTGCTTTATGGCAGCTGTAACGACTGGTAGAGAAATATCAGTCCTGTGGGAGGATACAGACCCTCCAGAGTCCCATCCATGTGTCAAACGTTATTATTGTGCCTTATCTAGATCTTCAACCAATTAAAAATAATTGATTTGTAATATTTTTTCTCCGATGAACCTGAATGTCAGCGATTTCCTGCCAAAAAATATGAGGCGCTGTCATCTTTATGGCAAAACCTCAATGCAAAAGGGCAAAGTTACGCTCCAAATACTCAGCAAACAAAAGCTTCTTGGCAGAAATATTGCACGTTAAAGTAAATTTTTTTCATAAATGCCAACATCTGGGTCTGGATTGTAAATGTTCTACACCACTCAATCCATGGTGATGTCATGGATATGTATAAAGTTTGCCGAACACTTTGAGAACCTTTTTATGTGATGGAAATATCCCTCTAAAATATTTTTTCCAAGTTATTTGCAGTTGGAAGAGAAAGTAAATGCTATACTGGCCCATCTTCCTGCTCTTGGGCTCTAGAGAAGCCCTTTGGTTCTCCTGGCCCGGATTTGTTTATATGGGAGCAGTGGAGAGATGGCTATATACACACAACCAACCACATCCAATCACTGGCCTCACTGGTTTCATGCCGTATATTCATTTATTGCAGTATGGTGTATATGGATACGTCTCCTCCATAAACAATTCCCAGTGGGGAGCCGGGAGGGCATTACTTGGAACAGGAAAAAAAAAACCTCAATTTGTTTTTCTTCATTACATCCTTGTTGTAAGACATATTGTCAAACACCTTGGAAAACCCCTTTAAGGCATGTTCACAAGACAAACAACTTCTTTCGACAGAGTCACCAAGCAAACGTGAGCTCCAACGAGCATTACCCTGCAACAGAATGAGTGATGCAGCTCATCCAAGAGAAGACCCCAAAAAACTTATACGGAACTCCTTCCTCCAAATTAATACATGGTCTTCTATCAAAGCAACCTACTAAACAGACCTAATGCCCAAACAATCCCAGGATTGTCTAATGTAATGCGGATCCCTTAAACAAATACATACCTCAGAACACCAAATCAAATACATATCCATGACCAAATGCCATAAAATAATGCAGACCCCATTATCTAATAAAGACCCCAGGCCAGGCTTTAAAAAGCAATACATATGCTAGACCAGAACTTCTAAATTAATACATTACTCAGACCAGTCCATCAAATAAAATACATAGCCTAGATCAAAAATTATACAAACCCCAAACTAGACTACATAAACTAATACTCCCCCCAGACCAGACCACCAAATCAAATACATAGACAAGACCAAATGCACTAAAATAATGCAGACCCCACTATCTATCTAATAAGGACCCCAGACCAGGCTTCAAAAAGCAATACAGACCCTAGACCAGAATGTATAAATTGATACATCCCTTAGACCAGCCCACCAAATAAAATACATAGCCTAGTCCAAACGCTCTAAACTGGTACAAACCCCCAGAACTAATACATCCCTTAGACAAGGTCACTAAATCAAATACATAGACAAGACAAAATGCACTAAAATTATACAAACCCCAAACCAGACTACATAATCTAATGCTTCTCTCAGACCAGACAACCAACTCATATACATAGCCAAGACCAAGTGTGCTAAAATAATGCAGACCCCCATAAACTAATGCAGACCCCCATAAACTAATGTAGACCCCAGACCAGGCTTCAAAAATCAATATGGACCCTAGACTAGGCCTCATAAACTAATACATATCTCAGACCAGCCCACCAAATTGAAAACATAGCCCAGTCCAAATGCCCTCAAAGAATAGAGACCCCCAGACCAGGCTTGTAAGAGTAATACAGACACTAGACCAGACCTTATAAACTAGTGTAGACCAAAAAAAAACAAATACAGACCCAAAGCCCTAAAAAACTAAAAGACTTCAAAATAAAAATACAGAAACCAGACCGGGCCTGTGCTGGCACCACAATACAACCACAGATTGCCTGTTCCCATGTCAGGATGTTGTGGGTCAGGAACGGGGACAATAATTTAGTCAGAATGTGGTAACCGGAAGATTGGTCAGAGGATTTCCCTCATTCATCAAGTCTGCCCTTACTAGCATTGGTAAGAGGAGTCATTAGCATAAATACACCAAATCTGCCATTTTTTAAATGCAACACAGCGACAAATCCACCATTAATTTATTAGCCCGTCTCCCAGTGTGTCTATGTTCATATTAAGATCATCCTCAGCCAAGGACTCATCACAGGAGACAGATCAATCCCTTCTCTACCACTAGGGACCACAGCTCAGGCTTCATCTTGTAACTAGGCCTCGTTTCCACGGATATCACTAATAGGCCAACAAGCACCCTGGTGGGATAAGAGAAATTTACTTACACTTCCTGCCCAAAGGTCCGTCGTCCTCCCCGCTAACTTGTGGTAAACATAAATAACGTCACCCTTCTTAAATTTTACAAAGCGACAGTCCGGCCCCGTATAATCTTCTATGGCTTTACCCCTGCACATCAATTCTGGGGAGAGAAAAATAGCAATGAGTTAATGATTTTGAAGTAATTGTATTATTGTATATAGATATATGTATGCACAGATATTTATATATGGAGAATCAAAAGCAGGGGGGACACCCTTACACCCCAATCCTCGGTCCAGGAGCCTTAACGTGACACTCCTAGAAGATAAAATTTGGTGATACATTAGAAATGTATAGTAAATGTACTTGGTACCCTGTGTGCCATACTCCTGGTGTCCCATGGTTCCATACTGCACAATGTGGGGTCTCCTAAAAAGTCACAGACACCCTCTCTACTATTTAGCCCTGGATAGCGGAAAGGGGCATGTCTGCAACTTTTAAGGAGACCCCACAGGAGTCAGCTGCAGAAATCAGCTGCCATTTTAATACAAACCCAATGGGGGATGTCAAACAAGGTGACTGGGGCACCAGGCTTACCATCTGTCTTCATTAAACATGTCTAATGTCTACTCAAATCTTGCCTTCTTGCTGGAGGTTTTCTTCAAGGTCTTTAATACCACAATATGGCCTTGTTGTACAGACCCGCCATATAGTGACCCATCTACGATGCCTTAAAATTGCCCAAGATTTCACAATATGGATAAGTTTAGACCCCAAAAACTACTGTACAAGAAGTTACTCCCTTGTCTAAGGTCCATCACTTGGGATCCAGTAAGTCATGGATCCTTCAACAACAAATTTCTTCATTGTATACATGACTTCCCCCCTCCGCCATCTTGAATAAGGCTTATATACACAGGATACATCTAGGAAATGCTGCGTATATAGTGAGTGCACTTCATTTGCAGAGGAATAACGCAACTCTCAATCTATATGTCCAATACGTAAAGCAATGGAGCTTCCGGACCATGGAGATTGTTGTCTATGTCACTGGTGTCTCCATTGTATCCATGACTCAATCTAGGAAATGCCTCTAATCTTGTGTGTGTGCACTTTGACAGCTCAGTTATCCCTCTGCATATAATCTATATGTGCCATACGTAAAGCCGGTGACCTTCCTGATCAGGGAGATTGTGCTCTATGTCACTGCTGCACTTTCGCTCCTTGCAAGGACAAAGAACCAACAAGTGTAAAACAAAGAAAGACCCCCTAACCTCCCCCACAACACAAAACAACCCCCCTCCTGTAATGTGCAATCCCTCCCCCCCCCCTCCAAAACAATAGTAACCTGGTGAGGATATATAGGTGACAGAATAAGAATATGCACCAAGGTAACAAAACTATTGCATTGTAATTATGTATGGTGTCACATCCGTATGAGCTGAGTGATGTCACCACGATCATATCCAACCACTTTGAATAGAATATGGTCACATGATGTCACTCTGGACCAAGTGATGTCACAGCATAGACCATAATCAAATACACTCACTATTAACAGACCGTGGTGATGTGATGTCACAGCGTCGGCCATGATCATATACTACCACAATGTAAGTTACGTGGTCAAGTGAAGTCACTATGGATGCACCTATATATATACAGGCGGTCCCCTACTTAAGGACACCCGACTTACAGACAACCCATAGTTACAGACAGACCCCTCTGACCTCTGGTGACCTCTCTGGATGTTACTATAGTCCCAGACTGCAATGATCAGCTGTAATGTGTCTGTAATGAAGCTTTATGGATAATCCTTGGTCCCATTACAGCAAAAAATGTTTAATCTCCAATTGTCAGTGTAACCAAAATTGTTTTTGTCTGGATCTACAATTATAAAATATACAGTTTCGACTTACAACAAATTCAACTTAAGAACAAACCTCTGGACCCTATCTTGTACGTAACCCGGGGACTGCCTGTACATATATAAAATGGGAATGGAAGATAACATGAAGGACAAGTCATATCCTACAACTTTAAGGCTCGGCTATTAAATTATAAAGTAACCTATTTAAGGGAAAATGTTGCAAAAATGAGTCGTTATTGCTCCGTTCTCCAGATTGGGGGTTTGCGTTGAGGGTTTTGGCGCTATTGCATAACGCATTGTCATATAAAGTCAGGAATAAACCCCACTTACAGGGTAAACTAGTACAACACATATCAGCATTCTGTACACCCCAGAAGTAATGACTCTGATGGATATATATTCGGGTTATACAGATATTGTATTATGGACCCACTTATCAACACAACGATCCTAAAAGGAGACGTGTCCCAATAATGTTACATAAAGGAGAACCCTGATGGGTCAGAGCCAAGGTTAATACTGGGACTGATATCCAGAGGGGATCTGATCCCAGGATTCCTGATATGGAAGGAAACAACAGAGCAACAGATCCCAAGTGTCCAGGAGTTACTATCTGAGTGTTATCTGGAGTCATAAAGACATAAAAGTGCTACACAACAAGTGCCCAGGACACAGGCATCACCAGGATGTTTGGGGGCAGGAAGTTACCCTTTCCCCACCCCTGTAGACCCTCTGATCCCCCCCAGCCCCCCCCCCCCCCTCTTCCTACAAAGAGATACAATGGAGCGATCCCTGCTACTCACTGCTACATTCCGGGTCAGCACAGCGCTTGCTCTCAGAGAACCTCCTGTCCTGGGCTCTGCTGCAGCTGCTGCTGAGGGGCTGCCATAGCAGGAGCAGGAGGTAGATGGGGGCCATGTCAGCAGCAGGGTGGCAGTGTCCTGTGCATGGAGGAGCAGGGAGCATGAGCAGACAGAGGCAGACACGTCAGCAGGAGACAGCAGGGCAAGGAGCTGGAGGAGGAGACTGCAGGAGAGAGGGCAGGGAAGAGCTGGAGCTGCCGGACTACTACTCCCAGCATAGCCAGTACTACTACTCATAGTGACTGCAGGGAAGAGCTGGAGCTGCCGGACTACTACTCCCAACATAAGCCCCTACTACTACTCATAGTGACTGCAGGGAAGAGCTGGAGCTGCCGGACTACTACTCCCAGCATGGCCAATACTACTACTCATAGTGACTGCAGGGAAGAGCTGGAGCTGCCGGACTACTACTCCCAGCATGGCCAGTACTACTACTCATAGTGACTGCAGGAGAGAGGGCAGGGAAGAGCTGGAGCTGCCGGACTACTACTCCCAGCATGGCCGGCTACTACTACTCATAGTGACTGCAGGGAAGAGCTGGAGCTGCCGGACTACTACTCCCAGCATGGTCCGCTACTACTACTACTCATAGTGACTGCAGGGAAGAGCTGGAGCTGCCGGACTACTACTCCCAGCATAACCTGCTACTACTACTCCTAGTGACTGCAGGAGAGAGGACAGGGAAGAGCTGGAGCTGCCGGACTACTACTCCCAGCATGGCCAATACTACTACTCATAGTGACTGCAGGGAAGAGCTGGAGCTGCCGGACTACTACTCCCAGCATGGCTACTACTACTCATAGTGACTGCAGGGAAGAGCTGGAGCTGTGGGACTACTACTCCCAACATAAGCCCCTACTACTTCTCATAGTGACTGCAGGGAAGAGCTCAAGCTGCCGGACTACTACTCCCAGCATGGCCCGCTACTACTCATAGTGACTGCAGGAGAGAAGGCAGGGAAGGGCTGGAGCTGTGGGACTACTACTCCCAGCATGGCCAATACTACTACTCATAGTGACTGCAGGAGAGAGGGCAGGGAAGAGCTGGAGCTGCCAGACTACAACTCCCAGCATGGCCGGCTACTACTACTCATAGTGACTGCAGGGAAGAGCTGGAGCTGCCGGACTACTACTCCCAGCATGGCCGGCTACTACTACTCATAGTGACTGCAGGGAAGAGCTGGAGCTGTCAGACTACTACTCCCTGCATAAGCCCCTACTACTACTCATAGTGACTGCAGGGAAGAGGGGCAGGGAAGGGCTGGAGCTGCCGGACTACTACTCCCAGCATGGCCCATTCTACTACTACTCATAGTGACTGCAGGAGAGAGGGGCAGGGAAGAGCTGAAGCTGTGGGACTACTACTCATAGCATGGTCCGCTACTACTACTCATAGTGACTGCAGGAGAGAGGGCATGGAAGGGCTGGAGCTACGGGACTACTACTCTCAGCATGGCCAATACTACTACTACTCATAGTGACTGCAGGAGAGAGGGGCAGGGAAGAGTTGAAGCTGCGGGACTACTACTCCCAGCATGGCCCCTACTATTACTACTCATTGTGACTGCAGGAGAAAGGAGGAGGAGCTGCTGCAGCTGTGGGACTACTACTCCCAGCATGGCTAATACTACTACTACTTATAGTGACTGCAGGAGAGAGGGCAGGGAAGAGCTGGAGCTGCGGGACTACTACTCCCAGCATGGCCAATACTACTACTCATAGTGACTGCAGGAGAGAGGGGCAATGAAGAGCTGAAGCTGCGGGACTACTACTCCCAGCATGGTCCGCTACTACTACTCATAGTGACTGCAGGAGAGAGGGCATGGAAGGGCTGGAGCTGCGGGACTACTACTCCCAGCATGGCCAATACTACTACTACTCATAGTGACTGCAGGAGAGAGGGGCAGGGAAGAGTTGAAGCTGCGGGACTACTACTCCCAGCATGGCCCCTACTATTACTACTCATTGTGACTGCAGGAGAGAGGAGCTGGAGGTCCCAGCACGGCCCCCTACTGCTAGTGATAGTTAGAGCAGGGGAGAATATCTATCATTAGAACTAGAAGGCTCAGCGTGCCTCAGTGTGACATATGGAGGTGTCACAGCTGCTCCAGGTGTCATCTCTGAGCTTCTATTGTTGTGTGATTCTGGATCCCTGCCCTGCAGATCCGTATTGTGTCACCTCTAGGCAGGATTGTAAGGAATAAACAAGTACTACACAGGCCTGCGGGCATCCATCCGGATAGACGACATCTCCCGTATATCTATCGCTATTACTCAGAGCTAATTCCTCCCTGGGGTAACATTTTAGGATCTGCTAAATTATGAGATTAGTTTCCTAGAAATTATAGTCACCCCCTGTACAGTACACAGAGTATGAGACATGGGTACAATTTCTGGGCACCCCCATGTGAGGGAGCAGTGATCCTTAGTAGTTTCACTCTGAGACTGATCCAAGATGACAACCAGGACTGTGGAGTCGGAGACATGAAAAATGGAGCGACTCAGATAAATTTAAATGTCTGTTATATTCCTGATCTAAGGATTTCTCTCCTCCCTGCACCGCACACTGCAGCTTCTTCTCTCCTCCCTGCACCGCACTGCAGCTTCTTCTCTCCTCCCTGCACCACACTGCAGCTTCTTCTCTCCTCCCGGCACCGCACACTGCAGCTTCTCCTCTCCTCCCTGCACCGCACTGCAGCTTCTCCTCTCCTCCCTGCACCGCACTGCAGCTTCTCCTCTCCTCCCTGCACCGCACGCTGCAGCTTCTCCTCTCCTCCCTGCACCGCACACTGCAGCTTCTCCTCTCCTCCCTGCACCGCACACTGCAGCTTCTCCTCTCCTCCCTGCACCGCACACTGCAGCTTCTCCTCTCCTCCCTGCACCGCACACTGCAGCTTCTCCTCTCCTCCCTGCACCGCACACTGCAGCTTCTTCTCTCCTCCCTGCACCGCACACTGCAGCTTCTTCTCTCCTCCCTGCACCACACTGCAGCTTCTCCTCTCCTCCCTGCACCACACACTGCAGCTTCTTCTCTCCTCCCTGCACCACACTGCAGCTTCTTCTCTCCTCCCGGCACCGCACTGCAGCTTCTTCTCTCCTCCCTGCACCACACTGCAGCTTCTTCTCTCCTCCCTGCACCGCACTGCAGCTTCTTCTCTCCTCCCGGCACCGCACACTACAGCTTCTTCTCTCCTCCCTGCACCACACTGCAGCTTCTTCTCTCCTCCCTGCCCCACACACTGCAGCTTCTTCTCCTCCCTGCACCGCACACTGCAGCTTCTTCTCTTCCCTGCACCGCACACTGCAGCTTCTCCTCTCCCCCCTGCACCACACACTGCAGCTTCTCTCCTCCCTGCACCGTACACTGCAGCTTCTCCTCTCCTTCCTGCACCGCACTGCAGCTTCTCCTCTCCTCCCTGCACCGTACACTGCAGCTTCTTCTCTCCTCCCTGCACCGTACACTGCAGCTTCTCCTCTCCTCCCTGCACCGCACTGCAGCTTCTTCTCTCCTCCCTGCACCACACACTGCAGCTTCTTCTCTCCTCCCTGCACCGCACTACAGCTTCTTCTCTCCTCCCTGCACCACACTGCAGCTTCTTCTCTCCTCCCTGCACCACTCTGCAGCTTCTCCTCTCCCCCCTGCACCACACACTGCAGCTTCTCTCCTCCCTGCACCGTACACTGCAGCTTCTCCTCTCCTCCCTGCACCGCACTGCAGCTTCTCCTCTCCTCCCTGCACTGTACACTGCAGCTTCTTCTCTCCTCCCTGCACCGTAAACTGCAGCTTCTCCTCTCCTCCCTGCACCACACTGCAGCTTCTTCTCTCCTCCGTGCACCGCACACTGCAGCTCCTTCTCTCCTCCCTGCACCACACTGCAGCTTCTCCTCTCCTCCCTGTACCACACACTGCAGCTTCTTCTCTCCTCCCTGCACCACACACTCCAGCTTCTTCTCTCCTCCCTGCACCACACACTGCAGCTTCTTCTTTCCTCCCTGCACCGCACTGCAGCTTCTTCTCTCCTCCCTGCACCACACACTGCAGCTTCTTCTCTCCTCCCTGCACCACACACAACAGCTTCTTCTCTCCTCCCTGCACCACACTGCAGCTTCTTCTCTCCTCCCTGCACCACACTGCAGCTTCTCCTCTCCTCCCTGCACCACACACTGCAGCATCTTCTCTCCTTCCTGCACCACACTGCAGCTTCTCCTCTCCTCCCTGCACCACACACTGCAGCTTCTTCTCTCCTCCCTGCACCACACTGCAGCTTCTTCTCTCCTCCCTGCACCACACACTGCAGCTTCTTCTCTCCTCCCTGCACCACACTGCAGCTTCTCCTCTCCTCTCTGCACCACACACTGCAGCTTCTTCTCTCCTCCCTGCACCGCACTGCAGCTTCTTCTCTCCTCCCTGCACCAGACACTACAGCTTCTTCTCTCCTCCCTGCACCGCACACTGCAGCTTCTTCTCTCATCCCTGCACCGCACTGCAGCTTCTTCTCTCCTCCCTGAACCGCACACTACAGCTTCTTCTCTCCTCCCTGCACCGTACTGCAGCTTCTTCTCTCCTCCCTGAACCGCACACTACAGCTTCTTCTCTCCTCCCTGTACCGCACACTGCAGCTTCTTCTCTCCTCCCTGCACCGCACTGCAGCTTCTTCTCTCCTCCCTGAACCGCACACTACAGCTTCTTCTCTCCTCCCTGCACTGCACACTGCAGCTTCTTCTCTCCTCCGTGCACCACACACTGCAGCTTCTTCTCTCCTCCCTGCACCGCACACTGCAGCTTCTTCTCTCCTCCCTGCACCGCACACTGCAGCTTCTTCTCTCATCCCTGCACCGCACTGCAGCTTCTTCTCTCCTCCCTGAACCGCACACTACAGCTTCTTCTCTCCTCCCTGCACCGTACTGCAGCTTCTTCTCTCCTCCCTGAACCGCACACTACAGCTTCTTCTCTCCTCCCTGTACCGCACACTGCAGCTTCTTCTCTCCTCCCTGCACCGCACTGCAGCTTCTTCTCTCCTCCCTGAACCGCACACTACAGCTTCTTCTCTCCTCCCTGCACCGCACACTGCAGCTTCTTCTCTCCTCCCTGTACCGCACACTGCAGCTTCTTCTCTTCTCCCTGCACCACACACTGCACCTTTTTCCCTCCTCTCTGCACCACACTGCAGCTTATTCTCTCCTCCCGGCACCGCACACTGCAGCTTCTTCTCTCCTCCCTGCACCGCACACTGCAGCTTCTTCTCTCCTCCCTGCACCGCACACTGCAGCTTCTTCTCTCCTCCATGCACCACACACTGCAGCTTCTTCTCACCTCCCTGCACCGCACTGCAGCTTCTTCTCTCCTCCCTGCGCCTGGAGCAGAGCTGCACCAGGTCCTCTCCTGCTGGCACTTTGCTCAAAGTGTGTGTGTGGGGGGGGGGGGGGCAAGAAGAGGACCCGGTAGCAGTGAGGACTTCTCAGCTGTACTTACCTCTACCTCAGCCTCCTGCACCAGTGATCTGCCACTTAATGACTTCACAGCCCTGAAGACAACTTATAAAGACTACAAAGTATGAGTTGGACCCCAGTGACTGTATATTGATCACAGGGGACTAGCTTGATAAATGCCCACCTATTCAGTGAACTGTATGGTGGTCTCCTAGCTGTGCCCAGGGGCAGATGGCAGAGGAATCTTAAACCAGGTTATTATTCTCTTTGTGTTAAGAACACCATGGGACCTCCTCATGGGGAACCATACCTAAAAACACAGCTCATTCCTATGAAATATACAGAATAACTGGGTTTATTCACCCCACTGTCATGTATCATAAGGATCTGAGCCAATTTCATGACATGACTGCAAAATATAACTACCCCTTAAAGGGAATGTCCATCCAAGCTAATGGGAGGAGCTTTTCATGTTATACTTTTTGCCTGCAATGTAGTCTGTCTGGAAATGTAGATTTATAAATAATACACGAATACGCCAGTTACACCACAACAGTTTGACATAAGGAGGTGTCCTGAGCCCCCAAAAATACAATTTTTACAATAAATGCAATGATTGAGTACAAAAAGTGTTGTCTCTCCTTGCAACCAATCATAGCGCCGCTTTCATTTCACTTATTTCGCTTTGCAACATTAAGCTGTGTTCGGATTGGTCACTGTGGCGGACACATTTCCATGTCAAATAATACGGTATTATGCCTCTTCCCGTTTCTACTCATCACATATTATACACCCGTCGTCTTATTTGATTATTTATTTATAACTTTTATCAAGCAGTAGCTATAGAAAGGTAGAACTTTCAATGGAGGAAAAGCTAAGAAAACTTCAACTCCCATGATGCTTTTCGGCAGCACGACTCAGTACACCGGAAGTGCGTCACTCAGCCGCGCAGTAAACCGTCCACAACATTGTTGATGATTGGAATACAGTTCACGCAGGGGTCATGACTTCCGGGCTGCTGCCAACCACAAGGTGGCGGTGGTAACCGGAAGTAGCGTGGTGCAGCAGTCTGCGAGCAGCTGGTAAACATGGGTGAGTTCTGCCTGGACATGGCGGCTGATGGAGTCACTATATAGATCATATGTGGTGTGTGGAGTGTTCTGGGCAGTCATACATGTACACATCGCATCTTATTATGTGCTTGGGCAGGTTTACAAGGCCTGGACAGAGGATGCAGCATTAGTCGTAGTTTGAATGTGTTTTAAAACTTAAAAACTTTCTAGGGAAAGCAAATCACATATGAGGAAACTTAAAAAATGTTCTTAACCCTTTCGAGATGCATCAAGAATCTATCATTTGTACCTTCCTGCATCCTAGGAGCTTTTCCATTGGTCAATGTTGATGTTTTGGGTTTTAGTTGTGGGGCCCGGAGTATTAGTTTTATTTTGTTTGCAGTTTAGGGTTAAGTTAACTAAAATTCATTAAATATTGTATTATTTGTAAGCAAAATACTCAACAGCACAGTTTAGATTTGTTTAATTTCTGCAGATCTTATAAATAATGGGATTGTATTGCACTGGTTGCTTCAGCTTAGATTTTTCGGAATCTGTGTGCGAAGATCTAAAAGCTCCGGTTGATGCTCTCCCCCCCCCCCCCCTCCCTCCACACTCTCACCTAATCCTGAAATATGTCTGTTTTGCACAGTCCTGCTGCAACTAACATCACTGTCTGTGGTGTTTGCATGGGCAAAACTGCTGACAGGTTCAGTTCAAATGGGTTTTCTGGTCCTCAGTCCAAATGCAATTTTTATGCCATGTAACGCTGAGGCCAGTGAAGGGGTTATCTAGGTCTCTTAGTGCTCTACAGTCTCTTAGGTCTCTACAGTCTCAGTACTTCATATCAAAAACAGCGCCGTACGATCTACAGTGTTTTGTGAATATAGTTGCAGCTTAGCCCCATTAGACACGTAGTCATAAAGTGCAAGTGAGTTCACCAAAACGCGTGGTGTCTGACCTCCACTAATCAAGAGAATTCCAGAGTGTCTGTCAGCCATATCCTACTTTTTCTCTTCCTGTTTTCTAAAACTCAACATGGAGGGCGCGTTCACACGTTCCGCTATCGTCGCGTTCATAACGCGCCACTAGCGCACAGTGGACGGGGCTCGGGCCGATCGCATATGCGTTTCCCGGGATCGCATAACCCGATCGCATGCGTTTCTCTGGAAACGCATATGTGATCGCCCCAAACTCCGCCCCCTGTGCGCTAGCGTCGCGTTATGAATGCGGTGCTAGCGGAACGTGTGAACGTGCCCGGACAAAACAGAACTCATAATCTTTCCTCCAAGTAACACATCCCTCCCACCTGATCTAACCTTCACAATCCATGGCTCCGCACTCTCTCCGATCCCTAAAGTCTTTTGCCTTGGAATCATATTTGCCTTATCCTTTAAGCTTTACATCCAGGCCCTTACTGCCGCCTCCATCTCAAGAGCATCTCTCACATCCGACCCTTCCTCAATCCAGAGTCTACAAAATTACTAGTCCCTGCCCTCCTCATCTCTCACTTGGACTACAGCAACATTCTTTTCTGTGGTCTCCTAGATAACTCTCAGACGACTCTCCAATCTGTCCTAAATTCTGCTGCCCGGTTCATCCATCTGTCTCCTCACTTCTCCTCTGCCTCATCTCTCTGCCAGTCTCTCCATTGGTTTCTCATTGCAGAGTGAATTCAATTTAAAATACTAACCGTGACCTACAAAGCCTCCACAACCTGTCCCCTCCACATATCTCTAAACTAATCTACCAATACCGTCCCACACGTAATCTTCTTTCCTCACAGGACCTTCAGCTTCACACTATTGCCATCCACTCTTCTCACAACCATTTCCAGGACTTCTCCCGTGCTTCCCCCATAATAATAATAATTCTTTATTTATATAGCACACAGATTACGCAGCGCTGCACAAAGCATGTCAAATCCGTCCCTGTCCCCAATGGGGCTCACAATCTAAACAACCTAACAGTATGTTTTGGAGTGTGGGAGGAAACCGGAGTTCGCAGAGGAAACCCACGCAAACACGGAGAGAACATACAAACTCTTTGCAGATGTTGACCTCAGTGCTGCAAGGCAGAAGTGCTACTCACTCAGCCACCGTGCCCCCCCCCCCAACCATACTCTGGAACTCTCTACCAAAATGTGTCAGACTGTCCCCCACTTTCCAAATCTTCAAAGGTAACCTGAAAACCCACCTGTTCAGGATCTACAACACACAATAACTGCATTGCTCCCTCACCTCATGTCTCTATCCCCCTCCCCATATAGATTGTGCCCCCTCACGAACAGGGTCCTCCTTCCACTTGTCTCCTGATCTCTGTAGTTTTGAATTTTGTACTTGCACCTGTTTTTGTCTTAATGTAATGTATGTGAACCCCTTTCTGATTGTACAGCAACATGGAATTATTGGTGCTCTATAAATAAATAATAAGCTCAAATTGATCACCTAAAAATCATCTGTGGATGGGGAGGCAGGATGATCGTTCGTCCTGCTTCTTTGTTCAATGTCTATGGGTGTGCTGAGCACAGCGTTTGGTTCATTCACAGTATAGAAGTGCTGTAGAAAGTTTGGGAGATCTGGAGATGGCAAAGCACAGCACCACAGACATTAACTGGAGCTAAAGGACACATAATCAAACCTGCAGTGTTAGAGGGTCTGAAATAATAGTAAACAAAAAAAAAATGTGAAAAAATCCAAAACCTAGAACACATATAAATATAAACAAATAAAATCATATTATAAACATATCAGGTATTGCCAAGCTATTCAAATATAAAAATAATAATTCCCAGCGGTGAATCCCATAGAGGAAAATAGTGGGCAAATATCCCCTCCCTGTCCGATACAATTCCTGTTCATCAACAGTGCATCAAGCAGGTGACAGGGGGAGTGAATAAATTAAAAAATGAAGTCCTCCGGTGACATAGTAAAAGAAGTCCAGAGGAACGATAAATGGGTAAATCTGATGTCCTTTAAAGGGAACCAGTCATCAGGAAATGGACTAATAAACCACTACCAGTATGTTATAAAGCAGTTAAACAGCTTCTAGTTATTGTCTTTTTCATGGCCTGGAGTGGGGGCATCATCCAGAAAATCAACTTTCAAGTGAGATATAAGTTAGTTGTATAAAGTCAGGAAGGCAGGTAGTACATCACTGAAGTCAAGCTCTCCCTTCCTCTGAACACCACCTACCATCTGATTAACATCATGCGCTGGACTTCAGGAGATCTGATCAATCATGTCCCTGGACACAGGACAATCAAACTTCAGTGTTAAACTCTCCGCCTCCTTGACTTGAGTTTACATCTCACTTCAAAGTTGATTTTCTGGATGAAGCCACCACACTGGACCATGAAAGAAACCTGATCTAGAAAGTGTTCAGCTGCTTCACAACATACTGCTAGTGGTTTATTAGGCCAATTTCTGATGACAGGTTCCCTTTAAGGTCTCATACTCCATTGATCTACATTAAAGGAGTAGCCATACAGGTCATCATTCTTATATTCTCTTTAGTATCTTCCATGACATGTATGCCCTAGCCAGGGAATTAAAGGGATAGTGTCTAAACGCTGGGGGTACGACTACTCGCCCCCCCTATAGATCACGAGAACACGACTCGAAGAGCGTCACCTGTGCACGGAGGGGCAACTCTATAGGATTCCAGTTGACAAACCCTCTGCCCCCTCTTCAGGATAAACCATAGACACTACACAAGGCTGTGGTCTGTAACCATTGCTCTGCATAGGAGCTGCATACACAAAGCAATCGACGAGAAAAAACAATTATTTTTCATTGTTATCTCCCAATATAGAAACTGAAACAGTCGTGGAAGAAAATGAAGACAATGGCGGCGCTCTTCCTGTGATAGATAAAACTATGGGTGAGTGTTATGCGGAGAAGATGCACTTTTTTATTATGCAGCTCAATAAATGATGGTTGTTTACATGTGTTTATGGCAGTTCTGATACAGAGATCCAAATCCCCTCCATAACTAGTTATAGGGTGAAGTTTTGTCTGCCTGCAGCCACCACTAGGGGGAGCACAGGAGCTTACTGCATACATGTATATACTGAGCACAATATTAGTATAGAATAAAGTGCGCTCCTTCTAGTGGTGACTGGGCCGACCTCTTTATGATCTTAGTTCTGTCGGTACCGGTGAGGCCAGTGACGGGGGTTATCTAGGTCTCTGAAGGGAGAATAATAATTACAATAATAATAATTCCTTTATTTATACAGCACACAAAGCGCAGCACAGAGCTTCCCAAAACAGTCCCTGTCCCCAATGGGGCTCACAATCTGATCATCCTACCAGTATATTTTGGAGTGTGGGAGGAAACCGGAGGACCTGGAGGAAACTCGCACAAACACGGAGAGAACATACAAACTCTTTGCAGATGTTGATCCTGGGACTTGAACCTAGCATCACAGCGCTGCGTTCTCTCTCTATTTAAGAAAAGCACCGTACGCTGTATAGTGTTTGTGATTATTATTGCAGCTCAGCCCAGTTGGACACCTGACATTTAGGCATGAAGTGTGAGTTCAAGAGAACACGGACTGTCTGACCTCCACAAATTACCTTACAATAATCTGACATCATGGGGAGGCAGGTTGTTTGTTCTTCCTTCTGCTCCATTTGCTGTCTATGGTTGTGCTGAGCACAGCGCTCGGGTCATTCATTGTGTAGGAGTGCTGGAGAAAGCTTGGTGCTGTGCTTGGCTTTTTCCCTGCATTCTCATCAACACTTAAAGAGAACCCGTCATGCAAAATAACACCCCTAAACTAAATATATTTTCATAAACTGCCATTAGAGAGCATTGCCCTATCCCTTCATTGTCCCTCTACATGCCTGTAAACCTAAGCAATGAGGTCCTAAAGCTGTATGCAAATGACCTGTGAAATGTCCAATGAAGCATTAGCATATTCAAGCTGTCCACTCTATTCATTAGTGGGAGGCACAGCCACACCCCCAGTGCATGACTGACAGCCTGTATAATGATGTGAGGCTGTATAGTGATGTGCTTCCTGGTGCTGGTGGCCACGCCCCCTGCAGCCTGTGTGTGTGTGTGTGTGTATAGGAGAGATACAGCAGCTCCAGGCAGCCATGTTACAGCAGAACATGTCAGATTCATGTGTAGCTGATGTCTGTGTCTCTCACCTGTATATTAGGAGGATGCAGCATGTCAGCAGATGCAGCACACACACTAGCCATGCTTTACTATACATTACACACAGACATGAGCAGGGGGAGGAGAGGGGAGGGGTAACAGGGGCCACGCTCCCTGATCTCCGTCAGCTCCATAGAGATTAATTTAGCAGAACGGTCATGCGCAGCCGTCTGCTCCATTACTCTCGTGGAGCGACAAGGGGTCGGTCGGACCCTTCATTTTTGCGATCTGCTGGGGTCTGAGACCCCCCACTGATCAGTAAGTTAGGACCTATCCTGTGGGAAAACCCCCTTTAAATGGGACAACCCCTTTAAAGGGCAAGTGTCTGATCACTGGGTGTCTAGCTACCCGCACCCCTTGAGATCCCAAGAATATGTGGAGGCGCGACACTATATGGTTCCAGCTTACAAAACCCTTAACTATATAAACTATAGACGCCTGAAAATGAGAGCAGTAACCATTGCTCTGCATAGGAGCTGCATACACAGAACAATTGATGAGGACAAACCATTCATTTTCATTATTATCTCCTGATATATAGAAACTGAAACGGCCGTTGAAGAGAATGAAGACTTTGGGATCTCTCTTCCTATACTGCATAGGACTAAAGGTGAGTGTTGTGATCTCCATATCCGTACATTGATTGTGGTTTTCATGTGTTTATGGCAGTGTCTGAGCTTTCTGATCCATAACTAACTATATGGTGAAGTTTTATCTGCCCGCAGCCACCACTAGGGGGCAGCATTGCACCAACACCAAAATTTTGAGTGTGATACTTGATACCGATACTTTCAAGAAGAGAAAAAGAGTATTAACTGAATGTACACGGCGCGGTCACATGGGGCGTTTACATTGCAACGCACACGTCTGGGGGCGGGGCTTAGCCTTATTGCGATCAGTAACGGTCACCGCTGATTTGCCGGGAGAAGCTTTATTGTGACAGTGTAGTAGATGTGTAGTAGATGTGTTGTAAAGGTTGTCCTGGTAATGTAAACATAAAATGTATAATTTCCGGCTCAATAAGACGTGCGTTTTTGATGTCCGTATGCTAATTTTTTTTTTTTTTTTTTTTTTTTTTTTGTGGACGCCATCCAGACCCATTGTTTCCTATGAGTCTGTTCACGCATGTAGATCCGTAGTGGTAGGTTTCCTTTAAGGAAGTGGGCGTGGCTTCCGTGTCTTGTCTCTTTTTATAACAAGTCTGGGGTTTTTTTGTGTGTGAAGGACCCTTGAAGAGCTGCTACGTGACGGCGGACCTGTGTCTCCGGCTCATACACGAAGCCATGCGTAAGAAGCAGTGGGAGAAGGCGTCGGGACTGCTCAGCAGCTACTTCCAGACACTGGAGAGTCGACACACTACTAGACAGCAGATGGCGCCAGAGGTGAGCGTACAAAACCCCTTATGATTCAATGGGTTAATTTAGAAAGTTGGTCCGATGAAGACCCCCTGTGAGCAGTCTCCTAGGGTTACCATTTCGGGATGATGTAGTGGCGTGGACTGTACCACACAGGGTCTCCACAGGGCAGAGCACAAACACCTATCACCGCTACGAGTTATGATCATACTTGCTCATGTCACACGGTTCTAATGTAGATGTATAAATGCAGCCTCCCTGACTGTATCCTTATGGGATCTGAGGATACAGAGTGAAGGATCATCATACTGCAGGCAGATACAGTACTATATCCACTGTGTATGGAGGCATCATGGGATTGATAAGACAGAACAGAGATGGACTATATTAACAATACATTAATAGGGTTTTTTGTTTGTTGTTGTCTTTTTTTTATTTATTTACAGATTATTTGGAGGTTAGGAAGTGAGATTCTATTAAATCATCCAAAATGCACAAGAGGAGACATCAATGTATTCCACGAAGCCATGAAGAACATCGGCCTGAGGAACTATCTGGGGGTGAGTGCAGAATCTGTCGCAGAGTTTCCTGTTCACTTTCACCCTATAAATATATAGAGTGATGCATAGGACATTACAGGAGGGGGCTGGGCTGTTGATTGTAATTCTGATCTTCTCACAGATTATGTTGTTTATCCAGGATACGTCGTCCTAAGATCCTGCATTTTCTGGCTGTGTAACTAGTCCACACCCATAGCTGTCTCTCTCCTGACACTGCAATACTATAATGCTACAAGAATAGAACTGCTGTCTTTGTGCATAGCTCATACCCTAATTATGTGCCTATAGCTCATAGCCTTGGATATAGGGTGGAACACCTTGACGTGTTTCCTTTTCCCCTATATATGTGTAGCCATTACTCCATGGTGTAGGTATGAATAAGGACCCAGGTCTGTGAGGTCTGAAACGCGTCGCCCTTCTTTTTTGCCATGTGATCATATTTTTAACTATGTCTCAATAAGCTTTTTCCTTTTTTAACTTCCTATTGCCTGATGCCGATGGTTCCGCTTGTTTTTCCTTTTATAACTACTAGAATACTGCCCCCTATGTACAAGAATATAACTACTATAATACTGCCCCCTATGTACAGGAATATAACTACTAGAATACTGCCCCCTATGTACAAGAATATAACTACTATAATACTGCCCTCTATGTACAAGAATATAACTACTATAATACTGTCCCCTATGTACAAGAATATAATTACTATAATACTGCCCCCTATGTACAGGAATATAACTACTATAATACTGCCCCCTATGTACAAGAATATAACTACTATAATACTGCCCCCTATGTACAAGAATATAACTACTATAATACTGCCCCCTATGTACAGGAATATAACTACTATAATACTGCCCCCTATGTACAGGAATATAACTACTATAATACTGTCCCCTATGTACAGGGATATAACTACTATAATACTGCTCCCTATGTACAAGAATATAACTACTATAATACTGCTCCCTATGTACAGGAATATAACTACTATAATACTGCCCCCTATGTACAAGAATATAACTACTATAATACTGCCCCCTATGTACAAGAATATAACTACTATAATACTGCCCCCTATGTACAAGAATATAACTACTATAATACTGCCCCCTATGTACAAGAATATGACTACTATAATACTGCCCCCTATGTACAAGAATATAACTACTATAATACTGCCCCCTATGTACAAGAATATAACTACTATAATACTGCCGCCTATGTACAAGAATATAACTACTATAATACTGCCCCCTATGTACAAGAATATAACTACTATAATACTGCCCCCTATGTACAAGAATATAACTACTATAATACTGCCCCCTATGTACAAGAATATAACTACTATAATACTGCCCCCTATGTACAGGAATATAACTACTATAATACTGCCCCCTATGTACAGGAATATAACTACTATAATACTGCCCCCTATGTACAAGAATATAACTACTATAATACTGCCTCCTATGTACAGGAATATAACTACTATAATACTGCCCCCTATGTACAAGAATATAACTACTATAATACTGCCCCCTATGTACAAGAATATAACTACTATAATACTGCCCCCTATGTACAAGAATATAACTACTATAATACTGCCCCCTATGTACAAGAATATAACTACTATAATACTGCCCCCTATGTACAAGAATATAACTACTATAATACTGCCCCCTATGTACAAGAATATAACTACTATAATACTGCCCCCTATGTACAAGAATATAACTACTATAATACTGCCCCCTATGTACAAGAATATAACTACTATAATACTGCCCCCTATGTACAAGAATATAACTACTATAATACTGCCCCCTATGTACAAGAATATAACTACTATAATACTGCCCCCTATGTACAAGAATATAACTACTATAATACTGCCCCCTATGTACAGGAATATAACTACTATAATACTGCCCCCTATGTACAGGAATATAACTACTATAATACTGCCCCCTATGTACAAGAATATAACTACTATAATACTGCCCCCTATGTACAAGAATATAACTACTATAATACTGCCCCTATGTATAGGAATATAACTACTATAATACTGCCCCCTATGTACAGGAATATAACTACTATAATACTGCCCCCTATGTACAAGAATATAACTACTATAATACTGCCCCCTATGTACAAGAATATAACTACTATAATACTGCCCCCTATGTACAAGAATATAACTACTATAATACTGTTCCCTATGTACAGGAATATAACTACTATAATACTGCCCCTATGTACAGGAATATAACTACTATAATACTGCCTCCTATGTACAAGAATATAACTACTATAATACTGCCCCCTATGTACAAGAATATAACTACTATAATACTGCCCCTATGTACAAGAATATAACTACTATAATACTGCCCCCTATGTACAGGAATATAACTACTATAATACTGCCTCCTATGTACAAGAATATAACTACTATAATACTGCCCCCTATGTACAAGAATATAACTACTATAATACTGCCCCCTATGTACAAGAATATAACTACTATAATACTGCCCCCTATGTACAGGAATATAACTACTATAATACTGCCCCCTATGTACAGGAATATAACTACTATAATACTGCCCCCTATGTACAAGAATATAACTACTATAATACTGCCTCCTATGTACAGGAATATAACTACTATAATACTGCCCCCTATGTACAAGAATATAACTACTACTGCCCCCTATGTACAAGAATATAACTACTATAATACTGCCCCCTATGTACAAGAATATAACTACTATAATACTGCCCCCTATGTACAAGAATATAACTACTATAATACTGCCCCCTATGTACAGGAATATAACTACTATAATACTGCCCCCTATGTACAGGAATATAACTACTATAATACTGCCCCCTATGTACAAGAATATAACTACTATAATACTGCCCCCTATGTACAAGAATATAACTACTATAATACTGCCCCCTATGTACAAGAATATAACTACTATAATACTGCCCCCTATGTACAAGAATATAACTACTATAATACTGCCCCCTATGTACAAGAATATAACTACTATAATACTGCCCCCTATGTACAAGAATATAACTACTATAATACTGCCCCTATGTATAGGAATATAACTACTATAATACTGCCCCCTATGTACAGGAATATAACTACTATAATACTGCCCCCTATGTACAAGAATATAACTACTATAATACTGCCCCCTATGTACAAGAATATAACTACTATAATACTGCCCCCTATGTACAAGAATATAACTACTATAATACTGTTCCCTATGTACAGGAATATAACTACTATAATACTGCCCCTATGTACAGGAATATAACTACTATAATACTGCCTCCTATGTACAAGAATATAACTACTATAATACTGCCTCCTATGTACAAGAATATAACTACTATAATACTGCCCCCTATGTACAGGAATATAACTACTATAATACTGCCTCCTATGTACAAGAATATAACTACTATAATACTGCCCCCTATGTACAAGAATATAACTACTATAATACTGCCCCCTATGTACAAGAATATAACTACTATAATACTGCCCCCTATGTACAAGAATATAACTACTATAATACTGCCCCCTATGTACAAGAATATAACTACTATAATACTGCCTCCTATGTACAAGAATATAACTACTATAATACTGCCCCTATGTACAAGAATATAACTACTATAATACTGCCCCCTATGTACAAGAATATAACTACTATAATACTGCCCCCTATGTACAAGAATATAACTACTATAATACTGCCCCCTATGTACAGGAATATAACTACTATAATACTGCCTCCTATGTACAAGAATATAACTACTATAATACTGCCCCCTATGTACAAGAATATAACTACTATAATACTGCCCCCTATGTACAGGAATATAACTACTATAATACTGCCCCCTATGTACAGGAATATAACTACTATAATACTGCCCCTATGTACAAGAATATAACTACTATAATACTGCCCCCTATGTACAGGAATATAACTACTATAATACTGCCCCCTATGTACAAGAATATAACTACTATAATACTGCCCCCTATGTACAAGAATATAACTACTATAATACTGCCCCCTATGTACAAGAATATAACTACTATAATACTGCCCCCTATGTACAAGAATATAACTACTATAATACTGCCCCCTATGTACAGGAATATAACTACTATAATACTGCCTGTGTTCTTCTAGGTGTCCCTGGAGCAGGTCTATCACTCGCTGTGTAATGGTGATTATGATGAGGCGTACCGGGTGCTGTCTCTGGCTGAGAGCTGGAGATGTGGGAGACTCGCTGTCAGGCAGAAGCCTAACCAACGGCTGGTGCAGGGGTATAGAGCCGCCCTGAATTACCGCTCCTGGGTGAATAGGAGAGCGTCCAGTAGCAGAGCAGGTAAGTTGTTATTACTATGTGGCTGTGTGTAGGTGAGTAGTTTATGTAGTTGTGATGTGTTGGCTCCTCCTGCAGACGGTCAGTCACAGTTGTCCGGAGCTCAGGCCGTGGGCAGTCACTACAGACAGGCCACCGTCACCTTCCAGGAGATCATCAAGTTACCCGGATTGTGGGACCCCTTTGTGCTCAGCTATGTGGATGTAAGTGATTATAGTCTTAGTAATGACCGTCTATATTTCACAATATCCGACTGGTTGGTGGTGCGGCACTCGGAATCGGATTGGGACAAGGAGCAGACAGCGCCATTCTCTTTGTGGTGGTCATACCAGGTCATTGCACCGATCTTTGCTTCGGCTGCTCAGTGGGAAATGTTGTGTGGCCAACCACTTAAAGGGGTTTTCCCACGATCGGTGGGGTCTCCGTGCTGAGACCCCCACAGATCACGAGGGTCCCCCTCGCCGTTCTGTTTTTTGGAAAACCCCCCCTCTCCGTTCTATTTTTGGGCCCCCCCTCGCCGCTCTGTTTTTGGGACACCGCCGCTCGCTTTTTTGCCCCCCCCCCCCCCTCGCCGCTCTGTTTTTGGGACACCCCCCCCCCCCCCCCCCTCGCCGCTCTGTTTTTGGGACCCCTCCCCTCGCCGCTCTGTTTTTGGGACCCCTCCCCCCTCGCCGCTCTGTTTTTGGGACCCCCCCCCGCCGCTCTGTTTTTGGGCCCCCCCCGCCGCTCTGTTTTTGGGCTCCCCCTCGCCGCTCTGGTTTTGGGGAACCCCCCCCTCGCCACTCTGGTTTTGGGGACCCCCCCCCCCCTCGCCGCTCTGGTTTTGGGGACCCCCCCTCGCCGCTCTGTTTTGGGGAACCCTCTTCGCCGTTTTTTGGACCTGTTGGGTCTCATCACTGAGACCACCACTGATCAGCAACTTAGTTCCTAGGCCTTACTTTTGTTCATGTCCTCCATGCCATGGACAGAGCCTCCATTTTTTTTTTTTTTTAATTTTTTTTTTAGCTTCTTGAATCTTCTGGGGAGAGGGAAGAAGCGGAGAAGGTTCTGAAGGCCTACGCTTCTAATCCCAAGAACCCGCCCAACCCTAACGCCCATGTATTCCATTACGAGTTCAAGAAGAGGAACACAGCGTCAGATGAGGAGCTGAAGAAAGTGCTTGCGGTGGGTGTCTCCTCTGTGTATATCGCTCACGTATACTGCGGAGATGTCTTAGTATTTCCTTATCCGCTGATAATTGAATAATTCTTTATTTTTTCAGCCTTTATATTCCATGACTCCATCACACACGCTCATGGTGAACTACAGCTACCTGCTCTCCACTTCCAGTAAGTCTTCCTGGGGGTGTGTGGGTTTTTATACTGAGCCTGCACTTCCTCTTCTGCAGAGATCACTTTTCAGCATTCACTGTGTACACACTTTATAGCGAACCTGTCAGCAGGAATGTGATTTTTTTAGCAGGTTCCAATAGCCTAGGCTTTACTGTCTGCCTTCTCAATAATTTCAGTGGTTTATAATAGGTTGATTCACATTACCTGGCTCCCTGCCAGCAGCGTGTGGTGAGTTCTGGCAGCTGCAGTCTTTGTGTGCCTGTGTCTCCTCATGCTTTCTTCCTCTACTCTACTCCCTCCCCCTCCCCTGCCTTTTCAATACACATGATAAGGATGGGGGAGGGAGCTGGATGAGTGTGGAGGAAACGAGACTGACATAGGCTGGAGCTGCACCCCCCTCGGGACTCATCACACTCCCTGGCAGGGAGCCAAGTAATGTGACTTAAACTTATATAAACTATTGAAATGATTCAGAAAGCCGTTCTTTAAATCAGCATAGTAAAGCATATAGGAACCTGTCGCCAGATAAACATCACATTTCCTTAAGGGGAACCTGTCAGCAGGCATGTATCAGCAGGTGTAACCACGCATAATGCATCCTATGTTCGGTATTACATGGTGTAGAAGTGCCACTTTTTTTTTGACAAATGCTGGAGTCCCACATCTCCACACTAGATGGCAGAATACAACCAAACTGGATTTCTGTAGTCAATCGCTGCCAAAACAGTTTCACTTAAAGACAAGAGAGAAATCTGTATGAGCAATTACATATCCTACTCGCCACACAAGAGCCAACATATCTGCTATATACTCCACCACACAGGAGACACATCCTCTATATACTACACCACACAGGAGACATATCCTCTATATACTCCACCACACAGGAGACACATCCTCTATATACTACACCACACAGGAGACACATCCTCTATATACTACACCACACAGGAGACACCTCCTCTATATACTACACCACACAGGAGACACCTCCTCTATATACTACACCACACAGGAGACACCTCCTCTATATACTACACCACACAGGAGACACCTCCTCTATATACTACACCACACAGGAGACACATCCTCTATATACTCCACCACACAGGAGACATATCATCTATATCAGTGGTGGCGAACCTATGGCACGGGTGCCAGAGGCGGCACTCTGAGCCCTTTCTGTGGGCACCCAGGCCATCACTCCAAAATGAAGTTCACCAGACAGAACTCAAAGAACCTTCCTACAATGACAGGGGAATTTGCCCTCCTCCTTTCAACTGCAATGATGTCCTTAGGAGGCTGAACAATTGAAAGCTGTCAATGAACAAAGAGAAATAAATTACTGTTTAAATGGCTGCGCTGGCACTTTGCAATAAATAAGTGGCTTTTGGTTGAAGTTCGGGCACTCAGGCTCTAAAAGGTTCGCCATCACTGCTCTATATACTCCACCACACAGGAGACACATCCTCTATATACTACACCACACAGGAGACACCTCCTCTATATACTACACCACACAGGAGACACATCCTCTATATACTACACCACACAGGAGACACATCCTCTATATACTACACCACACAGGAGACACATTCTCTATATACTACACCACACAGGAGACACATCCTCTATATACTACACCACACAGGAGACACATCCTCTATATACTACACCACACAGGAGACACCTCCTCTATATACTACACCACACAGGAGACACCTCCTCTATATACTACACCACACAGGAGACACCTCCTCTATATACTACACCACACAGGAGACACATCCTCTATATACTACACCACACAGGAGACACATCCTCTATATACTACACCACACAGGAGACACGTCCTCCATATACTACACAACACAGGAGAGCCAGCACATCCTCTATACACTACACCACACAGGAGAGCTTGCACATCCTCTATACACTACACCACACAGGAGGAGAGCCAGCACATCCTCTATATACTACACCACACAGGAGACACATCCTCTATACACTACACCACACAGGAGACACATCCTCTATATACTACACCACACAGGAGAGCTAGCACATCCTCTATACACTACACCACACAGGAGAGCTAGCACATCCTCTATACACTACACCACACAGGTGAGCTAGCACATCCTCTATACACTACAGCACACGGGAGAGCTAGCACATCCTCTATATACTACAGCACACAGGAGAGCTAGCACATCCTCTATACACTACACCACACAGGAGAGCTAGCACATCCTCTATACACTACACCACACAGGAGAGCTAGCACATCCTCTATACACTACACCACACAGGTGAGCTAGCACATCCTCTATACACTACAGCACACAGGAGAGCTAGCACATCCTCTATATACTACAGCACACAGGAGAGCTAGCACATCCTCTATACACTACACCACACAGGAGACACATCCTCTATATACTACACCACACAGGAGACACATCCTCTATATACTACACCACACAGGAGACACATCCTCTATATACTACACCACACAGGAGACACATCCTCTATATACTACACCACACAGGAGACACATCCTCTATATACTCCACCACACAGGAGACACATCCTCTATATACTACACCACACAGGAGACACATCCTCTATATACTACACCACACAGGAGACACATCCTCTATATACTACACCACACAGGAGACACATCCTCTATATACTACACCACACAGGAGAGCTAGCACATCCTCTATATACTCCACCACACAGGAGACATATCCTCTATATACTCCACCACACAGGAGACACATCCTCTATATACTCCACCACACAGGAGACACATCCTCTATATACTCCACCACACAGGAGACACATCCACTATATACTACACCACACAGGAGACACATCCGCTATATACTACACCACACAGGAGACACATCCGCTATATACTACACCACACAGGAGACACATCCTCTATATACTCCACCACACAGGAGACACCTCCTCTATATACTCCACCACACAGGAGACACCTCCTCTATATACTCCACCACACAGGAGACACCTCCTCTATATACTACACCACACAGGAGACACCTCCTCTATATACTACACCACACAGGAGACACCTCCTCTATATACTACACCACACAGGAGACACCTCCTCTATATACTACACCACACAGGAGACACATCCTCTATATACTACACCACACAGGAGAGCCAGCACATCCTCTATACGCTACACCACACAGGAGAGCCAGCACATCCTCTATACGCTACACCACACAGGAGAGCTAGCACATCCTCTATACGCTACACCACACAGGAGAGCTAGCACATCCTCTATACGCTACACCACACAGGAGAGCTAGCACATCCTCTATATGCTACACCACACAGGAGACACATCCTCTATATACTACACCACACAGGAGACACATCCTCTATATACTACACCACACAGGAGACACATCCTCTATATACTACACCACACAGGAGACACATCCTCTATATACTACACCACACAGGAGACACATCCTCTATATGCTACACCACACAGGAGACACCTCCTGTATATGCTACACCACACAGGAGACACCTCCTCTATATGCTACACCACACAGGAGACACATCCTCTATATACTACACCACACAGGAGACACATCCTCTATATGCTACACCACACAGGAGACACCTCCTCTATATACTACACCACACAGGAGACACATCCTCTATATACTACACCACACAGGACACATCCTCTATATACTACACCACACAGGAGACACATCCTCTATATACTACACCACACAGGTGTAGAACCAACGTCTCCTATATATACAGGAGTCGCTCTCTTAATATATTGACTTCTCTCTGATGTGCTGTCAGGTTCTGCAGAGGATGTGAAGATGGCTTTGAAGGTCTTGTTTGATCTCTTGGATTTTTCCGGATGGAAGAATAATTTGAAAGCTTGGAGTTTTTTGGCAAAGGAAATAAAGAAAGCTCTGCACAAGTAAGTGTCCGGCATGGGATGTTGTTGGGATGTGGTCACTCGGACGTTTCATTTGCAGGTTCTTATTTATTTCCCCTCTGAATACATTGTATTACTAGTGTATTGTGTATACAGCTCCTCTGCAGAGCTAGGTGTCTCCCTGGTGACAGACTACACACTTGCCCCTGTGTGTAGCCCCCTGTGGTCTTGTGTGGTTATTGCAGTTTTATATTCGGTTAAGTGACGAGATTTCCGGATAAAAAAATTCTCCGGGCTCCAAGTGTAACAGATAATTCTCTGGCAGAGAAATCTCATGTGCCTTGTAAAAGCGAATTGCTTGGTTTCGGTAGAGGATTTTGGCTGGATTTTTCGTTTTTTTTTTTATGACCGGCAAACTCTCGAGGTGAGAAATCTGTGATAATCTTTTCCTCGAGTATCCGCTGGTGATTTATTTACTATTTTGTCTTAAAGGGATATTTCAGGATTGTTCTTAAATTGCTCTTTGGATGCAGCTTTATGGGGAGTTACATCTTGGTGAATTAGGCCACACACACTGTGGCTGTGGGCCGCTGTGGCTGTGGGCCGCCGGCGCTGTGGCTGTGGGCCGCCGGCGCTGTGGCTGTGGGCCGCCGGCGCTGTGGCTGTGGGCCGCCGGCGCTGTGGCTGTGGGCCGCCGGCGCTGTGGCTGTGGGCCGCCGGCGCTGTGGCTGTGGGCCGCCGGCGCTGTGGCTGTGGGCCGCCGGCGCTGTGGCTGTGGGCCGCCGGCGCTGTGGCTGTGGGCCGCCGGCGCTGTGGCTGTGGGCCGCCGGCGCTGTGGCTGTGGGCCGCCGGCACTGTGGGACACATTACATGAGAGCTGTTCCCGAAGCCTCGGGGAGACTTGAAGGGACAAACCCAAATGGTCCCAACAGTCGCTCATCAATTCCATATTCTGTGAGTGGGGAATAAATGTCTTCAGACACGGCACCTGTGTCCTGGGGTTATTGGCAGCAGATGAGGAGTGTGTTGATCTTGTTCAGGAAAGTGACCTCACCAGTAATAATGAGAGGTCCTGCATGTATCAGACGTTGTCACAATGTGATTGGTGGATGATAGACAGATACTCATGTCCATCTAGGAGCCCCTCATTAGATGACATCATCGGATACATAATAACACATGAGCTCATGGTAGATATAAGAACCACGTGTCCTGCTCCGGACGTGATTGTGATTAGGGATGGAAATGTGGATTCTGTATGGGATGATTAATACTACGTGATCTGTTTTCTGTCCAGTGATCACAAGGATTGGGTCCTGGAGTACTGGGAGCCCCGGAGCAGCTGGTGGAGCCCTTACCACTTCACAAAGCTTCACGCCAAGAGAGACTGGAAGGAGAACGTCGACCTAGCCTTGAAGAAGGCTCTAGTGGCGGGAATGCTGCTGGGACTGAGTAAGTCGACCTGTCAAGTGGTAGAGGGCTATACTTTCTTAAAGGAATCCTACCATTTGATGCATTATGAAGCAAAAAGACCTGATGCAGGGTCATATCTTGCTTAATCCCTGAGCTGAGTGGTTTTGCTGAAAAAACAATTGTAACATTCAGGACCTTGGGAAAGCTGGGTCAGGCTGGCTGCCTCGATCAACACATTAGACAAAGAGCTTCTATTTACAAATGGAGGTTAGTCAAGACATGGCTAATCAATCTGAGCTGGATCACTCATACACAGCAGCTGGGGGATGGTGCAGCAATTGATTATCATGTCTGGCAGAGAGAACCATGATTGCATCATCCTCTCCTGCAGAGAAAAACTCACATGCAAGGAGAAGCGCTGAACCAAGCACTGAAGGGGCCATAGAGACAGAGCTTCATTATCATAATGTTATATCTGTTTTATTAGCAAAACCAATCATCTCAGGGATTAACCAAGATATGATCCTGCATCAGTGTAGCTACAGCATTCTCAAGGTATGTTTGCTTCATAATGCATCAAATCACATGGTAGGTTTCCTTTCAAGGGGTTTTCTATGGAATATAACACTCTGCGTTGCATTGACGACTGCGTGATATTATTTAATCACTTGTTTTCCTGGTTGCTCCAGTATTGAAATAATTAAATTATTTAATGACATTTACCATTTGTTTTTGTGCATTGTGATCCAAACATACCTTGAGATTGCTGTAGCTACACTGATGCAGAAACATATCTTGTTTCATCCCTGATCCGCGTGGTTTTGCTAAAAAAACAATTCTAACATTCAGGACCTTGGGAAAGCTGGGTGCAGTACATAAACACATTACACAGAGCTTCCTGAACTGTCCAGACAAGACTAATCAACCTGAGCTGGATGACTCATACACAGCAGCTGGGGGATGGTGCAGCGATTGATTACTTCTGCCTGTCGGGGACAACACAGTGACTACATCATTCTCTGGAGCAGGTGCATAATTAGGGTTAGAGGAGAAGTGCTGGAGCAGTCACAGGAGCGACAGAGCCTCATTATCATTTTATAATTGGTTTTTTTTTTCATGAAAACCACTCAGCTCAGGGATTAAACAAGATATGTTTATGCATCAATGTAGCTACAGCATTCTTCCAGTATGTTTGGTTCATAATGCATGAAAACAAATGGTTTCCTTTTAATGTGGTTTAAGGGACCGGGAAGCAGCGACTTTACAACTGCCTTCCAATGACGTTGTAGCTCAGGGTCACGTGGTCTCCTCCCCCTCTTGAGAGTCAGCGTCATTGCATCATGTGATCACGGATGGATTCCTGCTGCTGTACTGAAGAGATCAAGCCCCCTTAGTCACAGCATCTTAGTACCTTTAATATAACAGCATTAATTCGTCGCCCTGGTCACCTGATACAATGAGTGTAAAGTCGCTGCTTCATGGTCCCCTAAAGAAGATTTTAATATTTCAACCCTGGAGCAACCATAAAGTAGGGAACAAGTTAGTAAAAAAATATCACAAAAAAGTTTTATATTCCGTGGATGTCCCCTTAAACTCCTATCTACCTACAGTGGGGGTCTGATTGATGGGGGGCCTGACTAATAACAGGATTGTTGGGGGGGCTCTGCTACATCTGCGGCTTTTCTCCTGCTTTTCCTTGTCTGATCTCTCTCTTCCTTCCTATAGGTTGCCCCTATTTGCTATCGGTCTGTAAATCGGGGAAGGACGAGGAGCGGAGGCCCTTGCGAAATATCATAAAGACTGTCCAGAAGAACAACTGCGCCAAAAAGTTTTAAAACGGCGACACGGTAGCATGAACAGCAGGCAGCGGCCATATTGGACCGGGTGCCACTGGTGTCAGCGAGAGTTTTCAGGTTTCCATCTGGGTCCATCAAATTTTTGTTGTGTCTAGGCTTCACACAGCTGAGGGTTTGTTACAGTTACATCCAGCCTGTGAGTTAAATACATCAGCAAAACCAAATTTTCTCCCCTCCTAATAGTTTATGTAGACTTCGGCCTGATCCATATTACATTGCAGCAAAGACCGGATACAGATGCAAATAAAATGTCCAAATCACAGTCAAGACTGACACCGAGGCGGAAGAGAGCACGTGTAGAAGACGGCGACTTGTCTCCAGATTATAATGTAATGTATATGTAAGTGTATAGAGACCCCCTGGGGGGCGCCATAGTTGTTCTCTTGGAGCTGGAGCGTTATATTTTTCTATTTATTATATTAAAAAAATTCTGTGTATTTCATGAAGACCATGTCCGGTTTTGGGCTACGTCCGCCTGGAACAACTCTTCTGCTGAGTTCCTGTGAGTGGTATCAAAATAGACCTTCAGTTGTTGTAATCTTTGGCCTCTAGAATAGGTGATCAACATTATTCCGAACCCCGGAGCACCAATAATGAAGGTGATGTCACTGCTCTATGTCGTGCTCATCCATTGCTCCTCTGCAGGAAGGTTGTGCCGTGCTGAAATACTAATCCCAGATGCTATACAATAGGAGGCGCTGTGCTAGGTAAGGAGTAATGACACTGTAGTACTGTTAAATAGCTGTTTTTTGGAATAATTTACATAGATTTGGACCTTTTATCTCGGGAGCTGATCTCTAGTGATTAGGGGGAGGGACTGTGACCCATCTGTAGCCATCACTAAAGGAACATAAGGTCCTGATGTAGTAAAGGTATCAGATGTTGGTACAGACGTGATCTGCTCTCCAGATTGGTAGGACACACGTGTTGGACGTGCTCTGCTTCTCCGTTAATACATTACAGAGACCCGTCTGTTCTGCCGTGTGTTGCTGCTACACAAAAAACTTAGAGAAAATGGATTAACTCTACGATTTTTACTTGGATTATATAACACGTAGCTCACGTTCACATCACTTTTTATGTATATACTAGGGAAGCTCGCAGTATAGACGCCAAACGTTTCCATAGATATATACTGGCAGGTGGGAAGCACTGGATGGGAAAGTGCAGCAGGCTGGAGAGTGATGTATACGTTCTGCGGAGGACATTAGAGGCTATGGGAGACGGTTGCAACTGTATAGCATCCATCCCCGGCATCCACTGAGTATGCACTATGGATGTTTCCCCATTGATATAACTGTCCAAATATAGACAATGACACCACTCGGGAGACAGCCGGGACATCAGCAACAGCAGTCAATCACTCGCTGCTATCAATTCTTCGCTCCTACTATCGCTTTCAAGGTGGAATAAGCTAAACCTGAAGGACATCTCCTACTGTATTCTTACAATGGAGGGAATAAACACAATGCAAATCTAGCCTAATTCGCCCTTGTAACAAAAGCAACAATTTCACTCTATGAAGGCATAGAGGCTCTGGTAACGCCCCCAGTAGCCCATCAAGTGCATTAGCATAATCAGATTAGCATAAGTTGATTTTAGAAGGAAGGAGCCCATGGATAACAAATATAGTTCCAGGTAAGTGCCCCTGGTTTATTATGATGGATTCTGATTTCCTTCAAAGCGTAACTTTAAACTTAAGCCCAGCTGGAGAGAGCCTTTGATAACTATTACAATGTCTGTATCATGCTGCTGGCTTCTTCCTAGCCTGACATATATCTGATATACAGGCGGTCCCCTACTTAAGGACACCCAACTTACAGACAACCCATAATCTACAATTATAAAATATACAGTTTCGACTTACATACAAATTCAACTTAAGAACAAACCTCCGGACCCTATCTTGTAGGTAACCCGGGGACTGCCTGTATTTAACATTTATTCTTACTAAATCAGTTTGTTATTCCTGATGTGGGTGGACACTTACAGGTTGTTACATCAGCTCAGGACACTGAAGCCATAACAGGACAGCATGTTTGTAATTGGCCGATCCAAAGCATGTGATGAATCACATGTTTGTGACATCACTACAGGTCCTACAGCAACTCTAAACAAGCCTTCTCTCGGCTCTAGCTGTCTCATACGGTTTCCCATTGTTACCAGAAAGCATGACAAATGGAGATTAGCCTGGAGGGACAAGATAAAACCTCTGCTAGCTGCTGAATACCTTAGTGCAGAGTTAGACAAAAGATTTTTTATACTTTTACAGTTGTACTTTAAACTATCCAAAGGGCTGGATTTAGGGGGAATGGTGAAAGGTTCTTTTTAAGGGCTCATCCTAAGTAACTAAACTTTTGGGTTCTTTATAGGTCATATTTCTTACAAAAGACCGTGTCCATGCACATTGCACCTATTGGAGTCCTGGGGCACCCCAGCTCCAAGTGTATCTATCTCCAGGTCCATTGCTACGTGGCAAAACCTTTTTAAGGTTAATCCACAGATTTCCAATACATCATGTCCTTTGGCTGATCTCATTATGGTCATACTATGTAAACCCAATGAAACTCCTAACCTATAGTAGAAGTCTCATTAGGGCTATTTCGTGAAACCCCAAACCCTGAAGGTCTTGGCCCACAAGCCTTGTCATAGCCATTATGGCCACATTATGGCCGTTGGATAGAAAACCCAAGCCATGAAGTTCTTGTAGCTGTTTATTGAAAACCAAACACATGAAGCCTGGCAGTAGTTGTTCCAAGCTTATCTGATGAGTGAAGTGTCCGACTTCTGTCTCATGGCTGCTCCATACAAACCCAGTCCAAGAAGCTTCTAGACATCAGTTATGGCCTTTTCATGGAATTTCCACCCTTTGATATCCTGGATACCAAACCTTGTTATAACCCGATTCTATCGGCATTCTATACGTAACCTCCTGACCTACAAGCTTTGTTATGGTTTTTCCATTGACGTCCAAGGAATCAAGTTCCTGGCTTTCAAGTCTCAGTGCGTAGACATCTAATACATCAAGCTTTTGTCTCACAAGCATCATTATAGGCAATCCATATAAAACCCGATCCATGATGCTTCTGGTCCAGAAGTCTCTGTATGGCCATTCCTAAGACATCTAATACATTAAGCTATGAAGCCACTCCATGAAAACCCAACCCATGAAGCTCCTGGTCCAGAAGTCTCAGTATGGCCATTCCTAAGACATCTAATACATCAAGCACTTGTCTCACAAGCGTTATTGTAGGCAATCCATGAAAACCCGACCCATGAAGCTCCTGGTCCTGAAGTCTCTGTATGGCCATTCCTAAGACATCTTATACATCAAGCTATGGAACGACTCCTTGAAAACCCAACCCATGAAGCTCCTGGTCCAGAAGTCTCAGTATGGCCATTCCTAAGACTTCTGATACATCAAGCTATGGAACCACTCCATGAAAACCCAACCCATGAAGCTCCTGGCCCAGAAGTCTCAGTATGACCATTCCTAAGACATCTAATACATCAAGCTATGGAACCACTCCATGAAAACCCAACCCATGAAGCTCCTAGTCCAGAAGTCTTAGTATGGCCATTCCTAAGACTTCTGATACATCAAGCTATGGAACCACTCCATGAAAATCCAACCCATGAAGCTCCTGACCCACAAGCCTCATTCAGGTCTTTCCTTTTAGAGATTGTTTGAATCCCAGTCGAAGGATCTGTGAATTTTACAAGTTTCGATCACATGAATTTTGTGTGTACCTTCATAGCGAACCACTTGTGTGTGAACATGTCCCATAAACATCATATGAAGAGTCGAGGAGCATCTGCTTGTGGAGAGGACATTGTGTAAGTTCGGTATATCAAAGACAACGGCACTAAACCCAGTTCTCCCATAATCCATGGTGGGTAGACATGTGATGACACGGCAATCGGGCGCGGGGCCAGGGCCCGTTATACAACGCTGCTTTCCTTTGAACATTCTATAAAGTGTTTGGTGTGTAATGTGCTGATCTTCATTAATTCCCACAATTCTAAGAGACGTTCCAGTTTTTGCGAGGCCAAAAAAGCGATTACCTTGTAAATAGCTGCTATGAACTATTTACAAGGTAATCGTATGGAAAAAGCAGATGCGGGGAGACGCCTGGGCTAAGGGGGCAGATGTTTTTCTAGGAAACGAAAAAAAAAAAGAAATTATGAAAGTTCTATCACTTCAGATTATTGAGAAATTTAATTTAAAAATTTTTAAAAATTATCCTTTATTTTTTTTTTTTTGCTGTTTTGTACCAGACCCAAAGTATAAAAAGCCAATGGGTAAGTTAATAGTATGGGGCGTGTCGGTGGGGCACTTTATTTTTAACAAATTGGAGCTAACAATGGAAGTGGAAGGTGCAACCACGACTGTGGAGTCGGACTGTGTGACAATTCTGGTGGTCCTGTGATGAAATGGACTGACTCCGACTCCACAACCATTCAATAAATTATAAGAATTTACGAAATTTCCTTTTAAACGTCTGTTCTATTCCTGATCTACCTATTGAGCCCAGGGGTGAATCAACATTTATCGGTCCAAGGGCCAGATTCTCATCTGCTCAACTTTTAAGGGGTCACATCAGTAACCAGCACCCTAGATGCACCAACAACCACATTACAAGTCATAAATAAAACCCCAGAAATACTGGAAACCCCCCATTTTTTGCCGAGTAGACAAAAAAAAACTGGAGACCCCAGAGTAGTCAACAATAATAAGAGAGAGACCCCCAGAACAGAAAATACTAATACTGGAAACCCCTAGAGCATAAAACTAATAATACTGGAGACCCCAGAGCAGTACAGTAATTCTTTTTGCACCAAAGAAGGCTTTCATCAGTTATGGAAGTTCTCATTGGACTGTCAGCAACTCATGGCTTTACAGGCTGCATGTGGGCTGTCGATGTGGATCGTGCATCCTCTTCTAGGCTATTAGTTAAGATGAATGTGGCTGCACTTTATGTACATGCTCAGCAGTGAAGCTCCTCCTCTCCAGCTCAGGGGAATGAAGCACTGGGAAGCAAAGCCCACATTACTCCAGCACTGCTAAAGTGACCAGGAAAACAGGAATGTGGAGTCCGAAATGCTACCGGGGCGTGGAGTAGCCGCCTCATGTAGCCTCAGATGTGGCTACTCCACGCCCCAGTAGCCGCATAAGGAAATTTGAATATAAAGATAATAAAAGTTATTGAAACAGTGCGGGGACGTGAGGATTAGCCCTTAAAAGGCCTATCCTCACGTCCTATTGATCCACCTACCACCCGATCTACCTTTATAGGTAGATTTGTGGTGGTAGGTGCCCTTTAAAAGTTTTGCACTAGTCATGTGCATAGAAGGTGCAGGCGTACGACCTACGCGTTTCAGCTTAAAACAAAGCCTTAATCATGGTCTAAGAGAAACATGTTAAAAACAAAGCTTATAGCACCATTGCCCACCTGATTAATCAGTTACCTACATCATCACACCCGGTCTTATGCATCAGCAAATGTTGTATTTGTTAGAATCTACATATTATTATTATTATCCAGTGAACAAACTAAATACAAGTACATAATGGAGAGTTAGTAAATATACGATAAGTCATTCTTAGAATTCATTCCATTCGGATACCTGGAATTGAACGCTAGTATCCAGAAAGCTTCTCTTCTCAGAAGGACTTTTCTCCAATTACCCCCTCTGGCTGGACAGTTAACTCGTTCGATGCCAACAAACAGAAAAACTCAATGAAGTGTCTGGCAGCTCCTGAAGCGTTTGAGTCGCCATTTTTAATACTGGTAAAGTGTTGGGCAATTCTTGTTTTTAATTTCTGTATTGTACAGCCGACATATGTGACGTGACAACACGTGCATAAAATGTTGTATAGAACATATTTTGTGTCGCAATTAATAAACGTTTTTATCATGTTGACTTTCTCGTCATTAGTTTTAAACTGTAATGTTTTATTAGGGGCTAGACAGCATACATTACATCGGTTTCCACCACATTCAAGCCGTTCACGACTCGTGACGTAATAGCACGTCACGGGTCGGGCGTGGGTGCATGGAGAGGGCTCACACGCTGAGCCCTCTCCATAGCCGGTAAGTCTTTGCTGCATATTGCAGCAAAGACTTACCGGTAAAACCCGCGATCGGTGCCGGCACCGATCGCGGGTGTTCTCCCGCTGATCGCCGCCGGCAAAGTTGCCAGCGGCTTCATAAAGATGGCGGCGCATGGTCGCCGCAATCTTTTAAAGGATTGCCGCTCCCCGTGACATCATCGGGGAGCGGCGATCCGTAGCCATGGGTCTCACGAAGACCCGAGGCTACTTCAGCATAACCCATTCATTACAATGTGCTATCAGCACATTGTAATGTATGAGGAGTAAAATCCCCATATACTGCCATACTGTAGTATGGCAGTATATGATAGGATCGATCACACAACCTATGGTTAAAGTACCCTAGGGAGACTGAAAAATAGTAAAAATAAAAAAAAAGTTAAAAAAAAAAAAATTATAATAAAAAACCCTAAAAACTCAAATCACCCCCCTTTCCCTAGAACTGATATAAATAAACAGTAAAAATCATAAACACATCAGGTATCGCCGCGTCCGAAAATGCCCGATCTATCAAAATATGATAACGGTTTTTCACTGCGTTTAATCCCGTAACGGAAAATCGCGGCCAAAGTCGAAAATGGCACTTTTTTGTCATTTAAAAAAAAAAAAAATTCTATAAAAAGTGATCACAAGGTCGCACAGTCCTAAAATTGATAACATTGTAAACGTCATCAAAATCCGCAAAAAACGACACCACCCACAGCTCCGTGCACCAAAGTATGAAAAAGTTATTAGCGCCAGAAGATGGCAAAATCCCCCCAAAAATTTTTGTACAGGAGGTTTTAATTTTTTCAAATGTTTCATAACATTATAAAACCTATACAAATTTGTTATCTCCGTAATCGTACCGACCAAAAGAATGAAGTAGACATGTCATTTGGGGCGCACAGTGAAATCTGTAAGATACGAGCCCACAAGAAAATGCCACAAATGCGTTTTTTTTACCAATTTCACTGCATTTGGAATTTTTTTCCCGCATCCCAGTACACGGCCTGGAATATTAAATACCATCTCTATGAAGTGCAATTTGTTACGCAGAAAACAAGTTGTCACACAGCTCTGGACATGGAAAAATAAAAAAGTTATGGATTTTTGATCATGGGGAGTGAAAAATGAAAATGAAAAAACAAAAAAGGGCCAGGTCCTGAAAGGGTTAAAGAACCCCTTTGTTGATAACCATGTATTGGTATGGGTTTCAGTAAAAATTCGCAAAAATTCACCATATGGCATCACATGAATGGTGCGTGTGGGATGACAACTAGATGCCGATAGAATAGAATTACCAGCTAATGGTTTAGAAAACATTGTGGTGGTAACATTTTTATGTTCCACCAAAGCTATCAATTTTATGTCCAAAAAATGTACATTGGGAGATAGATCCAGACAAGTGGATGACCCTATGGCATTCTTGACTTTTCTTAACCCTCAGGAGGTTGAGGGATCTTACTGGTTATGTGCTAGTTCCCTTATTTACCTGTATTTCCCAAAAGTTTCTGGATGTCTCCAACTTCTCACAGACAACCTTGTCCCATGATGGAACCAGACAAGTGGATGACCCTACGGCATTCTTGACTTTTCTTAACCCTCAGGAGGTTGAGGGATCTTACTGGTTATGTGCTAGTTCCCTTGTTTACCTTTATTTCCATAAAGTTTCTAGATGTCTCCAACTTCTCGAAGACAACCTTGTCCCATGATGGAACCAGACAAGTGGATAACCCTGCGGCATTCTTGACTTTTCTTAACCCTCGGAAGGGTTGAGGATCTTACTGGTTATGTGCTAGTTCCCTGATTTACCTGTACTTCCAAAAAGTTTCTGGATGTCTCCAACTTCTCGAAGACAACCTTGTCCCATGATGGATCCAGACAAGTGGAAGACCCTATGGCATACTTGACTTTTCTTAACCCTCAGGAGGTTGAGTATCTTACTTGTTATGTGCTAGTTCCCTGATTTACCTGTATTTCCAAAAAGTTTCTGGATGTCTTCAACTTTCCACAGACAACCTTGTCCCATGATGGATCCAGACAAGTGGATGACCCTACGGCATTCTTGACTTTTCTTAACCCTCTGGGGGTTGAGGGATCTTACTTGTTATGTGCTAGTTCCCTTACTTACCTATATTTCCAAAAAGTTTCTGGATGTCTCCAACTTCTCAAAGACAACCTTGTCCCATGATGGAACCAGACAAGTGGATGACCCTACGGGATTCTTGACTTTTCTTAACCCTCAGGAGGTTGAGGATCTTACTGGTTATGTGCTAGTTCCCTTACCTATATTTCCAAAAAGTTTCTGGATGTCTCCAACTTCTCGAAGACAACCTTGTCCCATGATAGATCCAGACAAGTGGATGACCCTGCGGCATTCTTGACTTTTCTTAACCCTCAGGAGGTTGAGGATCTTACTGGTTATGTGCTAGTTCCCTTACCTATATTTCCAAAAAGTTTCTGGATGTCTCCAACTTCTCAAAGACAACCTTGTCCCATGATGGATCCAGACAAGTGGCTGACCCTACGGCATTCTTGACTTTTCGTAACCATCAGGAGTTTGAGGATCTTACTTGTTATGTGCTAGTTCCCTTATTTACCTGTATTTCCAAAAAGTTTCTGGATGTCCCCAACTTCTCCAAGTCAACCTTGTCCCATGATGGAACCAGACAAGTAGATGACCCCACGGCATACTTGACTTTTCTTAACCCTCTGAGGGTTGAGGGATCTTACTTGTTATATGTTAGTTCCTGTATTTACCTGTATTTCAAAAAAGTTTCTGGATGTCTCCAACTTCTCGAAGACAACCTTGTCCCATGATGGATCCAGACAAGTGGATGACCCTATGGCATTCTTGACTTTTCTTAACCCTCAGGAAGTTGAGGATCTTACTGGTTATGTGCTAGTTCCCTTATTTACCTGTATTTCCAAAAAGTTTCTGGATGTCCCCAACTTCTCCAAGTCAACCTTGTCCCATGATGGAACCAGACAAGTAGATGACCCCACGGCATACTTGACTTTTCTTAACCCTCAGGAGGTTGAGGTATCTTACTTGTTATGTGCTAGTTTCTGTATTTACCTGTATTGCCAAAATGTTTCTGGATGTCTCCAACTTCTCACAGACAACCTTGTCCCATGATGGAACCAGACAAGGGGATGACCCTACGGCATTCTTGACTTTTCTTAACCCTCAGGAAGTTGAGGATCTTACTGGTTATGTGTTAGTTCCTGTATTTACCTGTATTTCCAAAAAGTTTCTGGATGTCTCCAACTTCTCGAAGACAACCTTGTCCCATGATGGAACCAGACAAGTGGATGACCCTAAGGCATTCTTGACTTTTCTTAACCCTCAGGAGGTTGAGGGATCTTACTGGTTATGTGCTAGTTCCCTTGTTTACCTTTATTTCCATAAAGTTTCTGGATGTCTCCAACTTCTCGAAGACAACCTTGTCCCATGATGGAACCAGACAAGTGGATGACCCTGCGGCATTCTTGACTTTTCTTAACCCTCGGAAGGGTTGAGGATCTTACTGGTTATGTGCTAGTTCCCTGATTTACCTGTATTTCCAAAAAGTTTCTGGATGTCTCCAACTTCTCGAAGACAACCTTGTCCCATGATGGAACCAGACAAGTGGATGACCCTACGGCATTCTTGACTTTTCTTAACCCTCGGGAGGTTGAGGATCTTACTTGTTATGTGCTAGTTCCCTTATTTACCTGTATTTCCAAAAGGTTTCTGGATGTCTCTAACTTCTTGAAGACAACCTTGTCCCATGTTGGAACCAGACAAGTGGATGACCCTACAGCAGTGGTGGCAAACCTATGGCACTGGTGCCAGAGGCGGCACTCGGCGCCCTCTCTGTGGGCACCCAGGCCATCACCCCAGCATGAAGTTCACCAGACAGGACTCAAAGAATCTTCCTACAGAATCTTCCTACAATGCTAGATAAATGTACCCTCCTCCTTTCAAATGCATCGGTGTCTTTAGGAGGCTGAATGATTGATTGTTAAAGAACGAGGAGAAATAAACTATTGCTTAAATTGCTGTGCCGGCACTTTGCAATAAATAAGTGGCTTTTGGTTGAAGTTTGGGCACTCCGGCTCTAAAAGGTTCGCTATCACTGCCCTACAGCATACTTGACTTTTCTTAACCCTTTTCTTGTTATGTGCTAGTTCCCTTATTTACCTGTTTTTCCAAAAATTTTCTGGATGTCTCCAACTTCTCGAAGACAACCTTGTCCTATGATAGATCCAGACAAGTGGATAACCCTACGGCATTCTTGACTTTTCTTAACCTCACATCTGTACAGTCTTGTCCTTTTTTTATTTTTCACTTCTGGTCATCTTGGATTGTAACTCCTACTGAAATCCAGATGTGAAAATGTTTATGCAGCTTTCTCCAAAATATATACGACACCTCAGAATGTTTTTCGAGTGTACTACCTGGTGGAGTTGTGATGCCCGAGGCTGGTGGCCGGCTGCCGAGATATTAATGAATAGAGCAGCAGCTATAAAGGCTCAGGAATCCAGGAGCGTAAATGTTATAAAAATGTCGGCTCCAGGGCCACGTGGCCATAATATAAAAATAAATATGTGTAGTGTTAGATTCAATCTACTCCTGATTCTATTCCCAGGCGATGATCCAGATGGGCCCGTGGTGTAACCTGAAGATGTTGGGCTCCAGAGCAAAAATCTGCAACAGCTCCTTTTCTCCACAAACCAACCTGTCCAACTCATAACACTTCTATCCTACTATCTGGTAGAAGCGCCAGGTTTCTGCTTGTTTATCATTATTGAAAAATTTTAGGGACAAATTTTAACCAAGATATAGATTTACAGCAGAGTAATTGACAGCCAGCACTGGCACTGGCCAACATCGAAAGAGAACTTTCCATTGGTCCTCTATAGACTGACCAACTATAACACATCCAGTGTTGACTGAACATGTTTTCAACCCCTGTATGGGGAAATGGGCCACCAGACCTCTACCTCTTGATGTTGTTGTCTCAGGTCAGTGGCAGCTGATTGATAGAGGCTTATATAGAAAGATAGATTGTTGTGTGTATCTTGGGGGTCAGGTTAAGAAGTGGTTGGTGGAAAAGCTAAGGTCAGGGCAGGCAGAGTTTGTTTTAACCAGTAAACGAGCAACAGGTCAGAACAGGTAGCACATGGTTGGAAAGGTAACCAAAACGAGTTTGAGGCAGGTGGAACAGATCCATAGTCAAGTACACCAGTAGAGGTCAAACACAGGTTAGCAGACACTAAAAACCTGTTAGCCAGGCGCCTTACATGGTGGAAGGGACCTTAGATAACTAAGGGTTATCCGTAATTGTACAAGCACAAGGACTCAATGGCCAACAGGTAGCTCCACAGGCAGACAGGAGCCCCACAGTTTGTAGATTGTTCCATCTGACCCTTGGGCCAGTTCCTCGCCACCTTGGGGGATACACTAACCAAGGACCTCATAGCCACTCCAGTGCCACCTGCATGGTTCAAACCTTGTATGGTGGAAGGGACCTTACTTAGATAACAATGGGTTAGGCATAATTGTACAAGCAGAAGGACTCAATGGGCAACAGGTAGCTCCACAGGCAGACAGGAGCCCTACAGCCTGCAGATTGTTCCATCTGACCCTTGGGCCAGTTCCTCGCCACCTTGGGGGATACACTAACCAAGGACCTCATAGCCACTCCAGTGCCACCTGCATGGTTCAAACCTTGTATGGTGGAAGGGACCTTACTTAGATAACAATGGGTTAGGCATAATTGTACAAGCAGAAGGACTCAATGGGCAACAGGTAGCTCCACAGGCAGACAGGAGCCCTACAGCCTGCAGATTGTTCCATCTGACCCTTGGGCCAGTTCCTCGCTACCTTGGGGGATAGACTAACCAAGGACCTCATAGCCTCTCCAGTGGCCACCTGCATGGTTCAAACACCATTGGAGCTACGGTGGTTCTACGAGTTCTACATCAACTATTCATTCTTTTTCAGAAGATAAACAGATTGGTCCAGTAGGTGAGATCACACCAGATGTGGCTCGTCTTTTTCCCATAAGACTCTTAGACATATTATGGATGATGGATAAGTCCATTTTTGTAAATCTTTACATATGTCAGCAATTTTCCTAATTTAAATTGAAATGTTTGTTGCACCAAGACCTAATGTGAATAATCTGGCCCGTGTAATGTTTCGATACATCTTTCCATCGTTGCCTTGTCTCCCAGCCCCCTCTTTTCAAAAAGTTGGGAGGCCAAGGAGTTTATCCTAGGATTAGGCAGTGTTGATCCTCTCTTATCAGGATCCCTTTGTAGAGATTTGGCAGGAGTGAGTTGAGATACATTACTATGCTACGTCTAGTTACAGATTCATGTGTCGTATAAACCCTGGGAGATGTTACAGAAAGAATTATTATACAGATCAGATGGACATATGAGACCTCAGGGGGTTGAGGGATCTTACACTTTTATGTGACCCATGAACCAACAAGTTCTGTATCTCAACGTTATGGTAATGTTGGTGAAATTTTGAGGAACCTCTTACTAGGTTCCAAGAAACCCTAAAAGATCCGGGTTAGGGGTCACCAAGTGGAGCAACCAGTGATTCCAAGAAGGGGAAGGATCCTATGAGAAGATGGAAATTCTAAACTTTCTCAAGTTCAATGCAGGTGGTGATGGCAACGCCAAGAATTATTTGGTCCTCCAGGACCTTGTTCACCAGATTACCAGCTGTGCCGATGGTTATAGGAGTCACATTATTTACATATTGGAACTGGAGAAGGTGGAGACTAAGAATGATGACTGTGCACAGGTGGCGAGTACTGATTTATCCCCAAATGGACAAAAATTAAAAAAAAAAAATTGGTAAAACTTTGAGTGAAGAATCCAACCGAGTTGGAGTGATTGTATGGTACCAGCAATACTCTATGCAACAATGTGGTTCAAGGTCTGTTAAGGGGGTGCAGAGGTGACCCTAGACCCATAGGATCTAGAAGATGTAACCTGGGATGGAGGAGTCACAGATTGGGGGAATCCTGCAATGGACGATGCACTTCCACGAGGCAGCACAATGAAATATGGTCTGATACATATCACAGGACAGAAAATACACAGATCCTGAAAACCCTTTTAATGTCCCTGATTAAGGACCATAAACCCTAAAATCCTTATTTTTAAATTTGTATGGGGTATATTCTATTAGTTGAGTTTTATTGTGTTGTGTCTATTTTACACCTTTTTACACTAGATGTGTTTTCTATGTATAAAATAACAGATATCCCCTTCCTCAGGATTCACGAGACCCCTCTTCAGGTCCTCACATTATCTGACATTTCCTGGTCCCGATTGGGCCCCTCATTTTATACGAGCCTCAGGCTACTGTCTAAATTGTCCCTCTTTGAATGTGGCGGATGTCGGAGAATTTCTTAGAATTGTCAGGATTCTGAACAGATGAAAGGAGACAGAAGGGGATGGTATTACATCACTGAAGGGTCTGGAGAAATTTGGGGGTGGAATAGAAAATTGGCAAATTAAGTTTAAAGTAGTTTTCTGACTATAGAGAAGGGATAGTGGATAAATGTAAAAACATGGAAGGTCCAAGCAATGGGACACCAGCGTTCAGTGGAATGAGTGTTCACCTTCCCCAAAAGAGAAGTTGACAAACCACTCCATTCACTCTCACGTAAACTGGAGATCCTAGTCTCTTAGTTGTCCCAGCAGTGCGGAAGGGAACTTCTTCCCTCTCGGGGAGGACATTGTCGGCTATTGAAATGGTGGCATCATCTTTGAGGAGGTGTTATATTGGCCGTGCTCAACGTCGAGAACTCGTCAAGGCCATGGGACCACGTAGACATCTCTTTGGGGGATGGTATGACCGCCTTAAAGGGTTAGTTCATGCTTCCTGCTGCTCAATACAGTCACTGCTTAGTTTTGCTTGGGTATTTAAGGCAAATGCTCCAGGTAAAGGGTTCCTAGTCCCTTAGCATTACTGTGAGGTTGTGTTTTACAGTTAGTTCGTTCACTCATACTCTTGCCTGTCATCTGCCCTGACCTCAATGGCCAACAGGTAGCTCCACAGGCAGGCAGGAGCCCCACAGCCTGCAGATTGTTCCATCTGACCCTTGGGCCAATTCCTCACCACCTTGGGGTATAGACTAACCAAGGACCTCATAGCCACTCCAGTGACCACCTGCATGGTTCAAACCTTGTATGGTGCATGGGACCTTAGATAACAATGGGTTAGGCATAATTGTACAAGCACAAGGACTCAATGGCCAACAGGTAGCTCCACAGGCAGGCAGGAGCCCCACAGCCTGCAGATTGTTCCATCTGACCCTTGGGCCAATTCCTCACCACCTTGGGGTATAGACTAACCAAGGACCTCATAGCCACTCCAGTGACCACCTGCATGGTTCAAACCTTGTATGGTGCATGGGACCTTAGATAACAATGGGTTAGGCATAATTGTACAAGCACAAGGACTCAATGGCCAACAGGTAGCTCCACAGGCAGACAGGAGCCCCACAGCCTGCAGATTGTTCCATCTGACCCTTGGACCAGTTCCTCACCACCTTGGGGGATAGACTAACCAAGGACCTCATAGCCACTCCAGTGGCCACCTGCATGGTTCAAACACCATTGGAGCTACTATGACTCAGCTGCTTCTACGAGTTCTACATCAACTATTCACTCTTCTTCAGAAGATAAACAGATTGGTCCAGTAGGTGTCTGTGGGTTGTGAGATCACACCAGATGTGGTTCGTCTTTGTCCCATAAACACTCCCAGTATTACTATGAAGTTGTGTTTTACAGTTAGTCCGTTCACACATACTCTTACCTGCCCTGACCTCTGCCTGTATAAACATCAATAAAAGAACTCCACCCACCCTGACCTTCACCTGTTTACTGACCACGTCCTTGTTCAACTACACAGATCAATGTAAGCAGGTTAAAGGATGGAAACCTTGTGAACCGCGAGTAGCCCAAAGTCCACTTAAGTTGGTGGCACTGTGGATCCAAACCTATGACAAGACGATGTATAAGAACAAGTCAAGAAATCGAAACCTTTTGAAGTCAACAGATTGAGATAGAAGAAGCTTCGCTATTTTTGCCAACAAAAATGCTTTCATGTGTGGCCTCGACTGAAGGAGAGGAAACAAAGAGCTCGTTCTTGGAACTGAGAACCAAGTTGGGGGATATAAAAACATGACAGCAAAGCAGTGGAAACAAGAGCCGTTCATCATATCCATCGGCTCATACATCTGCCGGTGGGATTCCCTGGAATTACACACGAGTTACAAGGAAGATGACTTTGCTGTTCTGTAGGAGATCAGATGTGACTCAGCACAGAGGAAGACGCCATTTCCCAGTCAGATTGGTATAATTAAGGGTGACTGGTTACTAATGTCACCCTAAATCTTCTAGCAAATTGCATCCTTTATCTTTCTGACATCTCTGTTCCTGAGAACCATGACTAAGGCTCTTGCACTTTAAGACAGATTTCTTGTATTTTCCAGAAATTCATGTGTATAAATTTCTAAGTATAGATAATCACTGCCATACAGTGCCCGAATAGTACTGCTACATATAATACTATAGAACTGACAGTGACTCCTGTAGTGTTCTACTACAGCTTTTACTATAGAGCTAAGAGCACAGCAGTGTGAGGACACCCCCTACAATGTACTCGTGTGATCTGGCCCTTACAGACAGGTTTCTTCTAGTTTAATCTAGTTACAATTTAAGCCCTTTACAAATATACATCACAATGGATTTAATTCTGCTTTGTAACCTATAATCTATTTTGTTTGCCAAATGGAGTTGTCATCCGCCCGACATTGTGTTTAATAATTCTGATAATACCAAGATGATAAAATATCATTAGAAAGATCTGTGTACTACGTGTTCAGATGTATGTACATTAGTATTAGATCACCTGATCTAAAGCCAACTGCAATATCACAGCCAAACTATGTCCTTCCTATACCCTGGTGCCTGTAATTTTACACAGACATGTCCTTATCATGAGTCTCAATGGGTCTCTAAAGATGCAGTCTATGTAACAGGTCCAAAACAAATCACCCATAAACTAATTCGCATCCATAGGGGTGCCGTTGCACCCCATAGCGGTGCCCTACAAACATAAATTAAATGATGAATTGTATATAAAAAAGCAGCCAAATCTAAAAACAGATACAATGGCAATCATCCTGAGATCCTTCCATCTGATAAATCAAATGTTGATGGCCTTTATTATATTCTTTAGATATGTCGGGATCTGGTTTATACATATTGTTGGAGTACAACGACCGGTTACTGTGTTGCGAGAAGAAATTCACCATGTATGAAATGAATCCTGGAATGAATTGGAACTTAGACATTGGGGCAGATTTACTTACCCGGTCCATTCGCGATCCAGCGGCGCCTTCTCTGCGGTGGATTCGGGTCCGGCCGGGATTCACTAAGGTAGTTCCACCGACGTCCACCAGGTGGCGCTGCTGCGCTGAAGTCCGCCGAAATGCACTCAAGTTCACCGGCCTATTCCTAGTGAAGGTAAGTGCAAGTTTCGGGACACTTTTTTTTTTTTAAATGCGGCGGTTTTTTCCGAATCTGTTGAGTTTTCGTTCAGCCACGCCCCCCGATTTTCGTTGCGTGCATGCCAGAGCCGATGCGCCACAATCCAATCGCGTGCGCCAAAATCCCAGGGCAATTCAGGGGAAATCGGCGCAAATCGGAAATATTCGGGTAACACGTCGGGAAAACGCGAATCGGGGCCCTTAGTAAATGACCCCCAATGGCTCTAATGCATTTCATATAGCCTCCTTAAAGGGGTTTTCCAGAAATGATGGAAAACCCCCCTGGAACTTGTGGCAGGGGTAAGAAAATAAAAGTGTTGCATCTGTCACCTCTTCACTGAAATCACAATCTGGGCCCGAATTGTTGGCTTTTAACATGGGAACAGATACGTTGGCCTCATAGGGCACAGGTGATGTAGAACTAGTGACATCTCGTTGAGGCCTGGTTGAAAGGCGACTAACCTTCCATAACTCAGCCACTTAATTGTGATGTCTACTTTTTCTTCTATTCTCTGTGTATCAGCTGCTGAGGATGGTTGATCTATGGGGGTGCTTGGGTGACCCATCACTATTCTGACATTCAGGACCTATTCTTTGGATATGGTATTAATATTTTTGTTCTTTTCTTCTCACTTCTTTAAAGACACCTGTTGCTTCCAATGTTCCTGTAGTTTTATCGCATCCATAAAATTGAGGATGCATGATTTACATAGTTTCCAGAGTTGATGTGAAACAGGTGGGTGATGTATAGTTTGACTCACACCTGATCCCAATCAGGATCTTTATATGTCTCACTTAGTTCCTCTTCACACCAGATACATCCAACCATTAGTCATAATTCTTTCTGGTGTTGTACTAGTTGTGTAAGCGAAAAAAACAGCTCACCTCCCGTTTAGGACATGCCGAGCGAGGCACGTGCCTCCCCTCTGCTGGGGTGAAGTATCCAAGATAAACAAAATAACGGCTCAGCCAGGCTCCAGGCAATGCATTTGAGGTCCTTTATTCGTGCAAAATTAGTGCAACATCCACGATGTGGGGAAACAGCAACAGCTTACGCGTTTCGGGCGGGTTAACCGTCCTAAATCATGATTAAGGACGGTTAACCCGCCCAAAACGCGTAAGCTGTTGCTGTTTCCCCACATCGTGGATGTTGCACTAATTTTGCACGAATAAAGGACCTCAAATGCTGGGTTTTTGTTTGTACTAGTTGTCTGGGGTGCTTCTGCGATCCATGTTCCGTGTCACAGGCGCACCCATGTTCCTCCGTGTGCCCCTCTCGCCAGCATCCTCACTTACCTAGCGGTGCTCCTCACTTCAGCGCGCGCCGGCTGGCTGAAATCTAAAGGGCCATCGCACCGCTAATTGGCGCTGGTCACCTGACAACCTATAAATGTTCAGCCTCTACCTGTGACCCCTGCCGGATCTTTGTGCTTCTATGCCTAAAAGAAAGCTTTCTTCCACGCCCTTTGCGATTATCCTGATTTCCCGTTGTGACCTCAATTCCGTTCCTGACTCTGATCCTGTGCTGCCTGTCTTGACCTCCTGCCTGTCCCTGACCATGAGTTTGCCTTACGATTCTGTACTACGCCTTGGCCGCCACTGCGGACAAAGTCGTGCCTTTGGAATGACCTGCTTTGCGGCGGGCTCTGGGGAAAACTGGGTACCATTAGGCTCCGGTCCCAGGTGTCGGCTTACACCATCGTCCGCGGTGGTCAAGTAGGTCGACTACCCCTGGTTCCTAATAGTGTTGGAATGGGGTTCCTTATTCTGAGTGCTTAACCTTACAAACATACTTTAGAACCTTCCGAATTGGGTTGTCTTGTCCTGCTCCTCTGGGGTCAAGTCTAGGGTTACAACTTCAGAAACTGGAGGAATCTACCTTGGGCCTACCTTGAAGGCCCACTGGAGGATTGTCTGGTTCGCATTAAACACTGAAGTTCATTGGGCCCAATTTTTTTTTCTAAATGAATCATCCTTTGGGATATAGGACCCAGTAGCCTCTAAATTAGGTGGTTATCCAATACTCTTACTGGCGTACATCCGGGGCCCTTTTGGAGGACCCTCTGGCACTTTGGTGGGCCAGTCCACAAGATGACTCAAAAAGTTTGTAAATGTGGGTTCTACAGGTGTTTTACTCATTATATAAAGACACCCAAACCCTGGTTACTGACAAATGTGTAGGTATCAACCATATTTTGGTGTGAAAACATTCAAGATCTTGGTCCCTAACCCAAACAATCTCTGAAAACCTTGGTACATGAATCCATGGTTACATTTTGCCAATGGAAGATGTTAAGAACTGTTTCTACTTTCTGTAGAAGTAGGTGACCTTATGACGATCCTGAACAACCCTGAAAGTTGTAAGAAAGAACCCAAAAATAATTGGACAAGACCTCTGTTATCGCATAAGAAAACCAAACGAAAATGGTTTTCACGTGATATCACAGTGGATACCACCACCACAGTCGCCAAAATACTTCTAGAAAACTGTGGACAATGAACAGAGGAGATGGACAATGTTATGTTTGGAGGAGAAAGACCACTGGAGCCCAACACCAAAATCTCATCCCAACTTTGAACGTCAAGAAACTTGGAGAGTGGAAAGTTGGTCATCCATGGTCAGCCAACCTCAAGACATGTTAGGTGATACCATTGGACTTTGAGCCAAAGGGCACTGGGTATTTAACTAAAGAGAGGCTTTGTGTTTTGGGTTGGCCTAGTCCTGAATTACGGAGATGGTGGTGCATGAAAGTTTGACATATGTTCAAGAAACTAATGATTGTAGGAAGGAATGAGGATGTAAATTAGGAAATCCTTAGTGGTATTGCCTAATCTAAACCTGAGTTCCTGTCGTCGTTACATGTGGCTACCCTGAAATATATTCATTGCTGAAACATGAGTAACTGTCGGACAATTATTACATTTCCTTCTCGCTTTGAAGGTTTTATCTCTGACCTTAAAACAGATGCTCAAATAGTGGGACAGAATGAGTCTCAATTCACAAAGACAACCAGGCACAATCTGTGGAGACACATTTGGGACCTTAACCCACAAGATGGCACCTGAGCAAGAAAGGTTCCTAGCCTTACATGGTTTCTGTAGAAGTGTCACTACCCGCTTTATCCTAACATTCTGGGGAGGTCATCAGATACCACCCACTTTGGTTATTTTCCTGATGTCATGTAATCTATCCTTGTCTTGACCTCAGCCTATCCTTACACTATGACCCTGTTTGTTCCTTTGTGCCATGCACCAGTGTGTCCCTAGCTATCTGAGTTAGCTGTCATCTTGTGGTCAATACAGTTAACTAGGGAGGTCACTCAGATAGCACCCTTAGGTGTCAAACTGGTTTTGGACCTCAAAGGCAACCATGATTATGCAATATGGAATATGGACACCACTGAATTTGACCTACAGATTCATGTGCATTCTGGGATATGTTAAGCCAATAGGCAAGGTAAGGAAAGACATATATGTAACCCTTAGGTCCTAAAAATGTAAAATTTCATTCTGGTACTAGTCGGTAGGCTAGCTACCTAGTGGACAGGGGTCTACCCTTATTATCTGATACCTTCATACATATGATGTCAAGAAGAAGTCACCTATAATTGAAAGACTGAGGCAGACATGAGCACTGACGCATTTCAACACCATCCATCTTGATCATTTAGATGTTGTACATAACCAGAACTCTCTTCTATATGTCTGTAATCTGGATAATAGAAAGAAGTAGCTGGAGATATGAGATAAAGATACTAGATAGATATTCACTTTCTGCTACAGAGTCACATGTCAGTCTCAGGTGTCAGAGTCAGGTGTCAGTCTCAGGTGTCAGTGTTAGGTATGAAATATGCCATTATATGATCTATGACTTTGCTTACTGACCATGTCCCATAATGGACACTATACTCTGCGAATATATCACCTGCTCTGTAGTCTAAACATCCTGTAATACATACTGATACACTGAAACAAAGGTATTTGCTGATGTGTTCAGCTCACAGAGCATTGGGGCAGATTTACTTACCCGGTCCATTCGCGATCCAGCAGCGCGTTCTCTGCCGGGATTCATCAAGGTAGTTCCTCCGCCGTCCACCAGGTGTCGCTGCTGCGCTGAAAAGCATCTGAACGCGCTGGAGTTTACCGGGCCAGACCAAGTGAAGGTAAGTGCGTCCCAAGCGACACATTTCTTTTTTTAAATGCGTCGGTTTTTCAGAATTCGTCGGGTTTTCGCTCGGCCATGCCCCCGATTTCCGTTGCGTGAATGCCAGTCCCGATGCGCCACAATCCGATCGCGTGCGCCAAAATCCCGGGGCAATTCAGGGGAAATCGGCGCAAATCGGAAATATTCGGGTAACACGTTGGGAAAACGCGAATCGGGCCCTTAGTAAATGACCCCCACTGTCTTCACTGATACAATTGTTTCCTAGCTATGTACCTGGTTTGCAGCCTGTAGATACAATTGTATCAAGTCTGGACAATACTCTGTGAGCTAAACTGTCTGGACCATAGATTGATACAATGTAAGAACCTAGAAGAGAGATTTCTACAACTGCTTAGATTCCAGAGCATTTTTAAGACTGGATACAATTGTAACAATCTCTCTGAATATTGGATTCATTCCATAAGACCCTTGAAGAATATTCCTCAATCAATTCATTTTTAAAGGGTGAGATGTGAAAAACTGGAGAAGCTTCAGTGTAACATAAGGCTTGTAAATGTTACCCTATGGCAAAGGATGAAGAATGGCGGAACTTTTAAAATGTGCAATGAAACGCCTGAGGCTGGAGATGTAAGGATATTTGTCCCGGGGGAGGGGAGGGGGGGGGGGGGGTGTTAGCTACAAAGCAAAATATCAAATCAGAAAACTTCAAAAAATTAATTAATTGGTAACAGAATAATCCTTTTAGACACCACTGCCACATATATACAGCGGATTTGGAAAGTATTCAGACCCCTTTATATTTTTCGCTCTTTGGTTTATTGCAGCCAATTGTTAAGATCAAAAAAGTTATTCTTTTTGCTCATTAGTTTTCCATCTTCCCCTATCTTGAGAGAAAAAAAAACAGAAATGTAGATATTTGGCTAATTCATTAAGCAAGGAACACTCAGGATGAAGGTCAGGACACAGGGAGAACACTCAGGGTTGGTGAGATAGGATGAAGGTCAGGACACAGGGAGAACACTCAGGATGAAGGTCAGGACACAGGGAGAATACTCAGGGTTGGTGAGATAGGATGAAGGTCAGGACACAGGGAGAACACTCAGGATGAAGGTCAGGACACAGGGAGAATACTCAGGGTTGGTGAGATAGGATGAAGGTCAGGACACAGGAGGAACATTCAGGATGAAGGTCAGGACACAGGGAGAATACTCAGGGTTGGTGAGATAGGATGAAGGTCAGGACACAGGGAGAACACTCAGGATGAAGGTCAGGACACAGGGAGAATACTCAGAGTTGGTGAGATAGGATGAAGGTCAGGACACAGGAGGAGCACTCAGGATGAAGGTCAAGACACAGGGAGAACACTCAGGGTTGGTGAGATAGGATGAAGGTCAGGACACAGGGAGGAACATTCAGGATGAAGGTCAGGACACAGGGAGAACACTCAGGGTTGGTGAGATAGGATGAAGGTCAGGACACAGGAGGAGCACTCAGGGTTGGTGAGATAGGATGAAGGTCAGGACACAGGAGGAGCACTCAGGGTTGGTGGGATAGGATGAAGGTCAGGACACAGGAGGAACACTCAGGATGAAGGTCAGGACACAGGGAGAACACTCAGGGTTGGTGAGATAGGATGAAGGTCAGGACACAGGAGGAACACTCAGGGTTGGTGAGATAGGGTGAAGGTCAGGACACAGGAGGAACACTCAGGATGAAGGTCAGGACACAGGGAGAATACTCAGGGTTGGTGAGATAGGATGAAGGTCATGACACAGGAGGAGCACTCAGGATGAAGGTCAGGACACAGGGAGAACACTCAGGGTTGGTGAGATAGGATGAAGGTCAGGACACAGGGAGGAACATTCAGGATGAAGGTCAGGACACAGGGAGAATACTCAGGGTTGGTGAGATAGGATGAAGGTCAGGACACAGGAGGAGCACTCAGGGTTGGTGAGATAGGATGAAGGTCAGGACACTGGAGGAGCACTCAGGGTTGGTGAGATAGGATGAAGGTCAGGACACAGGAGGAACACTCAGGATGAAGGTCAGGACACAGGGAGAACACTCAGGGTTGGTGAGATAGGATGAAGGTCAGGACACAGGAGGAACACTCAGGGTTGGTGAGATAGGGTGAAGGTCAGGACACAGGAGGAACACTCAGGGTTGGTGAGATAGGGTGAAGGTCAGGACACAGGAGGAACACTCAGGGTTGGTGAGATAGGGTGAAGGTCAGAACACAGGGAGAACACTCAGGGTGGGTGAGATAGGATGAAGGTCAGGACACAGGAGGAGCACTCAGGGTTGGTGAGATAGGGTGAAGGTCAGGACACAGGGAGAACACTCAGGGTTGGTGAGATAGGATGAAGGTCAGGACACAGGAGGAACACTCAGGGTTGGTGAGATAGGATGAAGGTCAGGACACAGGGAGAACACTCAGGGTTGGTGAGATAGGATGAAGGTCAGGACACAGGGAGAATACTCAGGGTTGGTGAGATAGGGTGAAGGTCAGGGCACAGGGAGGAACACTCAGGGTTGGTGAGATAGGATGAAGGTCAGGACACAGGGAGAACACTCAGGATGAAGGTCAGGACACAGGGAGAATACTCAGGGTTGGTGAGATAGGATGAAGGTCAGGACACAGGAGGAGCACTCAGGATGAAGGTCAGGACACAGGGAGAACACTCAGGGTTGGTGAGATAGGATGAAGGTCAGGACACAGGGAGGAACATTCAGGATGAAGGTCAGGACACAGGGAGAACACTCAGGGTTGGTGAGATAGGATGAAGGTCAGGACACAGGAGGAGCACTCAGGGTTGGTGAGATAGGATGAAGGTCAGGACACAGGAGGAGCACTCAGGGTTGGTGAGATAGGATGAAGGTCAGGACACAGGAGGAACACTCAGGATGAAGGTCAGGACACAGGGAGAACACTCAGGGTTGGTGAGATAGGATGAAGGTCAGGACACAGGAGGAACACTCAGGGTTGGTGAGATAGGGTGAAGGTCAGGACACAGGAGAAACACTCAGGATGAAGGTCAGGACACAGGGAGAATACTCAGGGTTGGTGAGATAGAATGAAGGTCAGGACACAGGAGGAGCACTCAGGATGAAGGTCAGGACACAGGGAGAACACTCAGGGTTGGTGAGATAGGATGAAGGTCAGGACACAGGGAGGAACATTCAGGATGAAGGTCAGGACACAGGAGGAGCACTCAGGGTTGGTGAGATAGGGTGAAGGTCAGGACACAGGAGGAACACTCAGGGTTGGTGAGATAGGGTGAAGGTCAGGACACAGGGAGAACACTCAGGGTTGGTGAGATAGGATGAAGGTCAGGACACAGGAGGAGCACTCAGGGTTGGTGAGATAGGATGAAGGTCAGGACACAGGAGGAGCACTCAGGGTTGGTGAGATAGGATGAAGGTCAGGACACAGGAGGAACACTCAGGATGAAGGTCAGGACACAGGGAGAACACTCAGGGTTGGTGAGATAGGATGAAGGTCAGGACACAGGAGGAACACTCAGGGTTGGTGAGATAGGGTGAAGGTCAGGACACAGGAGGAACACTCAGGGTTGGTGAGATAGGGTAAAGGTCAGGACACAGGAGGAACACTTAGGGTTGGTGAGATAGGGTGAAGGTCAGAACACAGGGAGAACACTCAGGGTGGGTGAGATAGGATGAAGGTCAGGACACAGGGAGAACACTCAGGTTGGTGAGATAGGGTGAAGGTCAGGACACAGGGAGAACACTCAGGGTTGGTGAGATAGGATGAAGGTCAGGACACAGGAGGAACACTCAGGGTTGGTGAGATAGGATGAAGGTCAGGACACAGGGAGAACACTCAGGGTTGGTGAGATAGGATGAAGGTCAGGACACAGGGAGAACACTCAAGGTTGGTGAGATAGGGTGAAGGTCAGGGCACAGGGAGGAACACTCAGGGTTGGTGAGATAGGGTGAAGGTCAGGACACAGGAGGAACACTCAGGATGAAGGTCAGGACACAGGGAGAACACTCAGGGTTGGTTAGATGGGATGAAGGTCAGGACACAGGAGGAGCACTCAGGGTTGGTGAGATAGGATGAGGTCCAGGACACAAGGAGAACACTCAGGGTTGGTGAGATAGGATGAAGGTCAGGACACAGGGAGAACACTCAGGGTTGGTGAGATAGGATGAAGGTCAGGACACAGGGAGAACACTCAGGGTTGGTGAGATAGGATGAAGGTCAGGACACAGGCAGAACACTCAGGGTTGGAGAGATAGGATGAAGGTCAGGACACAGGGAGAACACTCAGGGTTAGTGAGATAGGATGAAGGTCAGGACACAGGGAGAACACTCAGGGTTGGTGAGATAGGATGAAGGTCAGGACACAGGGAGAACACTCAGGGTTGGTGAGATAGGATGAAGGTCAGGACACAGGGAGAACACTCAGGGTTGGTGAGATAGGATGAAGGTCAGGACACAGGGAGAACACTCAGGGTTGGTGAGATAGGATGAAGGTCAGGACACAGGCAGAACACTCAGGGTTGGAGAGATAGGATGAAGGTCAGGACACAGGGAGAACACTCAGGAATGGTGAGATAGGATGAAGGTCAGGACACAGGGAGAACACTCAGGGTTGGAGAGATAGGATGAAGGTCAGGACACAGGAGGAACACTCAGGGTTGGTGAGATAGGATGAAGGTCAGGACACAGGGAGAACACTCAGGGTTGGTGAGATGGGATGAAGGTCAGGACACAGGAGGAACACTCAGGGTTGGAGAGATAGGATGAAGGTCAGGACACAGGGAGAACACTCAGGGTTGGTGAGATAGGATGAAGGTCAGGACACAGGGAGAACACTCAGGGTTGGTGAGATAGGATGAAGGTCAGGACACAGGGATAACACTCAGGGTTGGTGGGATAGGATGAAGGTCAGGACACAGGAGGAGCACTCAGGGTTGGAGAGATAGGATGAAGGTCAGGGCACAGGGAGGAACACTCAGGGTTGGTGAGATAGGATGAAGGTCAGGACACAGGAGGAGCACTCAGGGTTGGAGAGATACGATGAAGGTCAGGACACAGGAGGAACACTCAGGGTTGGTGAGATAGGATGAAGGTCAGGACACAGGGAGAACACTCAGGGTTGGTGAGATAGGATGAAGGTCAGGACAAAGGGAGAACACTCAGGGTTGGTGAGATAGGATGAAGGTCAGGACACAGGGAGAACACTCAGGGCTGGTGAGATAGGATGAAGGTCAGTACACAGGAGGAACACTCAGGTATGGTGAGATAGGATGAAGGTCAGGGCACAGGGAGGAACATTTAGGGTTGGTGAGATAGGATGAAGGTCAGGACACAGGGAGAACACTCAGGGTTGGTGAGATAGGATGAAGGTCAGGACACCGGGAGAACACTCAGGGTTGGTGAGATAGGATGAAGGTCAGGACACAGGGAGAACACTCAGGGTTGGTGAGATAGGATGAAGGTCAGGACACAGGGAGAACACTCAGGGTTGGTGAGATAGGATGAAGGTCAGGACACAGGAGGAACACTCAGGGTTGGTGAGATGGGATGAAGGTCAGGACACAGGGAGAACACTCAGGGTTGGTGAGATAGGATGAAGGTCAGGACACAGGAGGAACACTCGGGGTTTGTGAGATAGGATGAAGGTCAGGACACAGGAGGAGCACTCAGGGTTGGTGAGATAGGATGAAGGTCAGGACACAGGAGGAACACTCAGGGTTGGTGAGATAGGGTGAAGGTCAGGACACAGGGAGAACACTCAGGGTTGGTGAGATAGGATGAAGGTCAGGACACAGGGAGAACACTCAGGGTTGGTGAGATAGGATGAAGGTCAGGACAAAGTAGGAGCACTCAGGGTTGGTGAGATAGGATGAAGGTCAGGACACAGGAGGAACACTCAGGGTTGGTGAGATAGGATGAAGGTAAGGGCACAGGGAGAATACTCAGGGCTGGTGAGATAGGATGAAGGTCAGGACACAGGGAGAACACTCAGGGTTGGTGAGATAGGATGAAGGTCAGGACACAGGAGGAACACTCAGGGTTGGTGAGATAGGATGAAGGTCAGGGCACAGGGAGAACACTCAGGGCTGGTGAGATAGGATGAAGGTCAGGACACAGGGAGAACACTCAGGGTTGGTGAGATAGGATGAAGGTCAGGACACAGGAGGAACACTCAGGGTTGGTGAGATAGGATGAAGGTCAGGGCACAGGGAGAACACTCAGGGCTGGTGAGATAGGATGAAGGTCAGGACACAGGGAGAACACTCAGGGTTGGTGAGATAGGATGAAGGTCAGGACACAGGAGGAACACTCAGGGCTGGTGAGATAGGATGAAGGTCAGGGCACAGGGAGGAACACTCAGGGTTGGTGAGATAGGGTGAAGGTCAGGACACAGGGAGAACACTAAGGGTTGGTGAGATAGGATGAAGGTCAGGACACAGGGAGAACACTAAGGGTTGGTGAGATAGGATGAAGGTCAGGACACAGGGAGAACACTCAGGGTTGGTGAGATAGGATGAAGGTCAGGACACAGGGAGAACACTCAGGGTTGGTGAGATAGGGTGAAGGTCAGGACACAGGGAGAACACTCAGGGTTGGTGAGATAGGATGAAGGTCAGGACACAGGGAGAACACTCAGGGTTGGTGAGATAGGATGAAGGTCAGGACACAGGGAGAACACTCAGGGTTGGTGAGATAGGATGAAGGTCAGGACACAGGGAGAACACTCAGGGCTGGTGAGATAGGATGAAGGTCAGGGCACAGGGAGGAACACTCAGGGTTGGTGAGATAGGGTGAAGGTCAGGACACAGGGAGAACACTAAGGGTTGGTGAGATAGGATGAAGGTCAGGACACAGGGAGAACACTAAGGGTTGGTGAGATAGGATGAAGGTCAGGACACAGGGAGAACACTCAGGGTTGGTGAGATAGGATGAAGGTCAGGACACAGGGAGAACACTCAGGGTTGGTGAGATAGGGTGAAGGTCAGGACACAGGGAGGAACACTCAGGGTTGGTGAGATAGGATGAAGGTCAGGGCACAGGGAGGAACACTCAGGGTTGGTGAGATAGGATGAAGGTCAGGACACAGGAGGAGCACTCAGGGTTGGTGAGATAGGGTGAAGGTCAGGACACAGGAGGAGCACTCAGGGTTGGTGAGATAGGATGAAGGTCAGGACACAGGAGGAGCACTCAGGGTTGGTGAGATAGGGTGAAGGTCAGGACACAGGAGGAACACTCAGGGTTGCTGAGATAGGATGAAGGTCAGGACACAGGGAGAACACTCAGGGTTGGTGAGATAGGGTGAAGGTCAGGACACAGGGAGAACACTCATGGTTGGTGAGATAGGATGAAGGTCAGGACACAGGGGGAACACTCAGGGTTGGTGAGATAGGGTGAAGGTCAGGACACAGGGAGGAACACTCAGGGTTGGTGAGATAGGATGAAGGTCAGGACACAGGGAGAACACTCAGGGTTGGTGAGATAGGGTGAAGGTCAGGACATGGGGAGAACACTCAGGGTTTGTGAGATAGGGTGAAGGTCAGGACACAGGAGGAACACTCAGGGTTGGTGAGATAGGATGAAGGTCAGGACACAGGAGGAGCACTCAGGGTTGGTGAGATAGGGTGAAGGTCAGGACACAGGAGGAACACTCAGGGTTGGTGAGATAGGATGAAGGTCAGGACACAGGGAGAACACTCAGGGTTGGTGAGATAGGATGAAGGTCAGGACACAGGAGAACACTCAGGGTTGGTGAGATAGGATGAAGGTCAGGACACAGGAGGAACACTCGGGGTTTGTGAGATAGGATGAAGGTCAGGACACAGGAGGAGCACTCAGGGTTGGTGAGATAGGATGAAGGTCAGGACACAGGAGGAACACTCAGGGTTGGTGAGATAGGGTGAAGGTCAGGACACAGGGAGAACACTCAGAGTTGGTGAGATAGGATGAAGGTCAGGACACAGGGAGAACACTCAGGGTTGGTGAGATAGGATGAAGGTCAGGACAAAGTAGGAGCACTCAGGGTTGGTGAGATAGGATGAAGGTCAGGACACAGGAGGAACACTCAGGGTTGGTGAGATAGGATGAAGGTAAGGGCACAGGGAGAACACTCAGGGCTGGTGAGATAGGATGAAGGTCAGGACACAGGGAGAACACTCAGGGTTGGTGAGATAGGATGAAGGTCAGGACACAGGAGGAACACTCAGGGTTGGTGAGATAGGATGAAGGTCAGGGCACAGGGAGAACACTCAGGGCTGGTGAGATAGGATGAAGGTCAGGACACAGGGAGAACACTCAGGGTTGGTGAGATAGGATGAAGGTCAGGACACAGGAGGAACACTCAGGGTTGGTGAGATAGGATGAAGGTCAGGGCACAGGGAGAACACTCAGGGCTGGTGAGATAGGATGAAGGTCAGGACACAGGGAGAACACTCAGGGTTGGTGAGATAGGATGAAGGTCAGGACACAGGAGGAACACTCAGGGCTGGTGAGATAGGATGAAGGTCAGGGCACAGGGAGGAACACTCAGGGCTGGTGAGATAGGATGAAGGTCAGGGCACAGGGAGGAACACTCAGGGTTGGTGAGATAGGGTGAAGGTCAGGACACAGGGAGAACACTAAGGGTTGGTGAGATAGGATGAAGGTCAGGACACAGGGAGAACACTAAGGGTTGGTGAGATAGGATGAAGGTCAGGACACAGGGAGAACACTCAGGGTTGGTGAGATAGGATGAAGGTCAGGACACAGGGAGAACACTCAGGGTTGGTGAGATAGGGTGAAGGTCAGGACACAGGGAGAACACTCAAGGTTGGTGAGATAGGATGAAGGTCAGGACACAGGGAGAACACTCAGGGTTGGTGAGATAGGATGAAGGTCAGGACACAGGGAGAACACTCAGGGTTGGTGAGATAGGATGAAGGTCAGGACACAGGGAGAACACTCAGGGCTGGTGAGATAGGATGAAGGTCAGGGCACAGGGAGGAACACTCAGGGTTGGTGAGATAGGGTGAAGGTCAGGACACAGGGAGAACACTAAGGGTTGGTGAGATAGGATGAAGGTCAGGACACAGGGAGAACACTAAGGGTTGGTGAGATAGGATGAAGGTCAGGACACAGGGAGAACACTCAGGGTTGGTGAGATAGGATGAAGGTCAGGACACAGGGAGAACACTCAGGGTTGGTGAGATAGGGTGAAGGTCAGGACACAGGGAGAACACTCAGGGTTGGTGAGATAGGATGAAGGTCAGGACACAGGGAGAACACTCAGGGTTGGTGAGATAGGATGAAGGTCAGGACACAGGGAGAACACTCAGGGTTGGTGAGATAGGGTGAAGGTCAGGACACATGGAGAACACTCAGGGTTGGTGAGATAGGATGAAGGTCAGGACACAGGGAGAACACTCAGGGTTGGTGAGATAGGATGAAGGTCAGGGCACAGGGAGGAACACTCAGGGTTGGTGAGATAGGATGAAGGTCAGGACACAGGAGGAGCACTCAGGGTTGGTGAGATAGGGTGAAGGTCAGGACACAGGAGGAGCACTCAGGGTTGGTGAGATAGGATGAAGGTCAGGACACAGGAGGAGCACTCAGGGTTGGTGAGATAGGGTGAAGGTCAGGACACAGGAGGAACACTCAGGGTTGCTGAGATAGGATGAAGGTCAGGACACAGGGAGAACACTCAGGGTTGGTGAGATAGGGTGAAGGTCAGGACACAGGGAGAACACTCATGGTTGGTGAGATAGGATGAAGGTCAGGACACAGGGAGAACACTCAGGGTTGGTGAGATAGGGTGAAGGTCAGGACACAGGGAGGAACACTCAGGGTTGGTGAGATAGGATGAAGGTCAGGACACAGGGAGAACACTCAGGGTTGGTGAGATAGGGTGAAGGTCAGGACATGGGGAGAACACTCAGGGTTTGTGAGATAGGGTGAAGGTCAGGACACAGGAGGAACACTCAGGGTTGGTGAGATAGGATGAAGGTCAGGACACAGGAGGAGCACTCAGGGTTGGTGAGATAGGGTGAAGGTCAGGACACAGGAGGAACACTCAGGGTTGGTGAGATAGGATGAAGGTCAGGACACAGGGAGAACACTCAGGGTTGGTGAGATAGGATGAAGGTCAGGACACAGGGAGAACACTCAGGGTTGGTGAGATAGGATGAAGGTCAGGACACAGGGAGGAACACTCAGGGTTGGTGGGATAGGATGAAGGTCAGGACACAGGGAGAACACTCAGGGTTGGTGAGATAGGATGAAGGTCAGGACACAGGAGGAACACTCATGGTTGGTGAGATAGGATGAAGGTCAGGACACAGGAGGAACACTCAGGGTTGGTGAGATAGGATGAAGGTCAGGACACAGGGAGGAACACTCAGGGTTGGTGAGATAGGATGAAGGTCAGGACATGGGGAGAACACTCAGGGTTTGTGAGATAGGGTGAAGGTCAGGACACAGGAGGAACACTCAGGGTTGGTGAGATAGGATGAAGGTCAGGACACAGGAGGAACACTCAGGGTTGGTGAGATAGGATGAAGGTCAGGACACAGGAGGAGCACTCAGGGTTGGTGAGATAGGATGAAGGTCAGGACACAGGAGGAGCACTCAGGGTTGGTGAGATAGGATGAAGGTCAGGACACAGGGAGAACACTCAGGGTTGGTGAGATAGGATGAAGGTCAGGACATGGGGAGAACACTAAGGGTTGGTGAGATAGGATGAAGGTCAGGACATGGGGAGAACACTCAGGGTTTGTGAGATAGGGTGAAGGTCAGGACACAGGGAGGAACACTCAGGGTTGGTGAGATAGGATGAAGGTCAGGACACAGGGATAACACTCAGGGTTGGTGAGATAGGATGAAGGTCAGGACATGGGGAGAACACTAAGGGTTGGTGAGATAGGATGAAGGTCAGGACATGGGGAGAACACTCAGGGTTTGTGAGATAGGGTGAAGGTCAGGACACAGGAGGAACACTCAGGGTTGGTGAGATAGGATGAAGGTCAGGACACAGGAGGAGCACTCAGGGTTGGTGAGATAGGGTGAAGGTCAGGACACAGGGAGGAACACTCAGGGTTGGTGAGATGGGATGAAGGTCAGGACATGGGGAGAACACTCAGGGTTGGTGAGATGGGATGAAGGTCAGGACATGGGGAGAACACTCAGGGTTGGTGAGATGGGATGAAGGTCAGGACATGGGGAGAACACTCAGGGTTGGTGAGATGGGATGAAGGTCAGGACATGGGGAGAACACTCAGGGTTGGTGAGATAGGATGAAGGTCAGGACACAGGAGGAGCACTCAGGGTTGGTGAGATAGGATGAAGGTCAGGACACAGGGAGAACACTCAGGGTTGGTGAGATAGGATGAAGGTCAGGACACAGGGAGAACACTCAGGTTTGGTGAGATAGGATGAAGGTCAGGACACAGGGAGAACACTCAGGTTTGGTGAGATAGGATGAAGGTCAGGACACAGGGAGAACACTCAGATAGCAAATAGTCATTATTATTTGTATACTTTTTATATACTATGAATATAATGTGTATAATATAAGCTTATACAATTATACAATATACTTTCTATATCACTTTATCACAATGTTGTAGTTTTCTGCTTGCTTTCATTATTTAGGAATCTTCTATGTTTACTTCATGTGGAGATAAATCTGTCTATAGTCATGTGATGTCACACAGGTGCAGGGCTTTTAATAGATTACTATAGAATGACATTAAACCACGAGGAATTGGTATTGAAAGTATATTGGATCTTTAAGATCTGCCCGTTCCTTTCCCCAGTGTTACCTTCTCCTGGTTGGACTGCGGTGGGGGAAGCTCTAGCAGCTGTATGAAGCAGATGTCAGGTTTTCTGCTGATGGAACAGATTTCCTGTTATATTGATTATTACCATAAATGTACAAGTGAGAGAGAACATTAAGGGGGAGGTCACCCCTGCGCAATGGACCAGGTGGGGGATCAAACAATGTCTCCAGTCCTATATAATGAGACGAGTGCTAGGATTACCAGACCCAAAGCTCCTATCCTGTATATATGGGCACAGCACAGTACTACTACTCCTATCCTGTATATATGGGCACAGCACAGTACTACTACTCCTATCCTGTATATATGGCACAGCACAGTACTACTACTCCTATCCTGCATATATGGGCACAGCACAGTACTACTACTCCTATCCTGTCTATATGGGTATAGCACAGCACTACTACTCCTATCCTGTATATATGGGCACAGCACAGTACTACTACTCCTATCTGGTATATAAGGCACAATACTACTACTCCTATCCGGTATATATGGCACAGTACTACTACTCCTAACCAGTATATATGGCATAGCACAGTACTACTACTCCTATCCGGTATATATGGACACAGCACAGTACTACTACTCCTATCCTGTATATATGGGCACAGTACTACTACTATTCTGTATATATGGGCACAGCACAGTACTACTACTCCTATTCTGTATATATGGGCACAGCACAGTACTACTACTCCTATCCTGTATATATGGGCACAGCACAGTACTACTACTCCTATCCTGTATATATAGGCACAGCACAGTACTACTCCTCCTATCCTGTATATATGGGCACAGCACAGTACTACTACTCCTATCCTGTATATATGGCACAGTACTACTACTCCTAACCAGTATATATGGCACAGCACAGAACTACTACTCCTATCCGGTATATATGGCACAGTACTATTACTCCTAACCAGTATATATGGCACAGCACAGTACTACTACTCCTATCCGGTATATATGGCACAGTACTACTACTCCTAACCAGTATATATGGCACAGCACAGAAATACTGCTCCTATCCTATATATATGGAGACAGCACAGTACTACCACTCCTATCCTGTATATATGGACAAAGCACAGTACTACTACTCCTTTCCTGTATGTATGGACACAGCACAGTACTACTACTCCTATCCTGTATATATGGACACAGCACAGTACTACTACTCCTATCCTGTATGTATGGACACAGCACAGTACTATTACTCCTATCCTGTATATATGGACACATCACAGTACTACTACTCCTATCCTGTATATATGGGCACAGCACAGTACTACTACTCCTATCCTGTATATATGGGCACAGCACAGTACTACTACGCCTATTCTGTATATATGGTTACAGCACAGTAATACTACTCCTATCCTGTATATATGGGTACAGCACAGTACTACTACTCCTATCCTGTATATATGGGTACTGCACAGTACTACTACTCCTATCCTGTATATATGGCACAGCACAGTACTACTACTCCTATCCTGTATATATGGACACAGCACCGTACTTCTACTCCTATCCTGTATATATGGACACAGCACAGTACTACTACTCCTATCCTGTATATATGGGCACAGCACAGTACTACTACGCCTATCCTGTATATATGGTTACAGCACAGTACTACTACTCCTATCCTGTATATATGGGCACAGCACAGTACTACTACTCCTATCCTGTATATATGGGTACAGCACAGTACTACTACTCCTATCCTGTATATATGGGTACTGCACAGTACTACTACTCCTATCCTGTATATATGGCACAGCACAGTACTACTACTCCTATCCTGTATATATGGCACAGCACAGTACTACTACTCCCATCCTGTATATTTAGGCACAGCACAGTACTACTACTCCCATCCTGTATATATGGCACAGCACAGTACTACTACTCCTATCCTGTATATATGGCACAGCACAGTACTACTACTCCTATCCTGTATATATAGGCACAGCACAGTACTACTACTCCTATCCTGTATATATGGGCACAGCACAGTACTACTACTCCTATCCTGTATATATGTACAGCACAGTACTACTACGCCTATCCTGTATATATGTACAGCACAGTACTACTACTCCTATCCTGTATATATGGGTACAGCACAGTACTACTACTCCTATCCTGTATATATGTACAGCACAGTACTACTACTCCTATCCTGTATATAGGGGCACAGCACAGTACTACTACTCCTATCCTGTATATATAGGCACAGCACAGTATTACTACGCCTATCCTGTATACATGGGTACAGCACAGTACTACTACTCCCATCCTGTATATATGGCACAGCAAAGTACTACTACTCCTATCCTGTATATATGGGCACAGCACAGTACTACTTCTCCTATCCTGTATATATGGGCACAGCACAGTACTACTACTCCTATCCTGTATATATGGGCACAGCACAGTACTACTACTCCTATCCTGTATATATGGGCACAGCACAGCACTACAACTCCTATCCTGTATATATGAGCACAGCACAGTACTACTACTCCTATCCTGTATATATGGGCACAGCACAGTACTACTACTCCTATCCTGTATATATGGGCATAGCACAGTACTACTACTCCTATCCTGTATATATGGACACAGCACAGCACTACTACTCCTATCCTGTATATATGGGTACAGCACAGTACTACTACGCCTATCCTGTATATATGGGTACAGCACAGTACTACTACTCCTATCCTGTATATATGGGTACCGCACAGTACTACTACTCCTATCCTGTATATATGGGCACAGTACTACTACTCCTATCCTGTATATATGGGCACAGTACAGTACTACTACTCCTATCCTGTATATATGGGCACAGCACAGTACTACTACTCCTATCCTGTATATATGGGCACAGCACAGTATTACTACTCCTATCCTGTATATATGGACACAGTACTACTACTCCTATCCTGTATATATGGGTACAGCACAGTACTACTACTCCTATCCTGTATATATGGGTACCGCACAGTACTACTACTCCTATCCTGTATATATGGCACAGCACAGTACTACTACTCCTATCCTGTATATATGGCACAGCACAGTACTACTACTCCCATCCTGTATATTTAGGCACAGCACAGTACTACTACTCCCATCCTGTATATATGGCACAACACAGTACTACTACGCCTATCCTGTATATATGGGTACAGCACAGTACTACTCCTCCTATCCTGTATATATGGGTACCGCACAGTACTACTACTCCTATCCTGTATATATGGGCACAGCACAGTACTACTACTCCTATCCTGTATATATGGGCACAGCACAGTATTACTTCTCCTATCCTGTATATATGGACACAGTACTACTACTCCTATCCTGTATATATGGGTACCGCACAGTACTACTACTCCTATCCTGTATATATGGCACAGCACAGTACTACTACTCCTATCCTGTATATATGGACACAGCAGAGTACTACTACTCCTATCCTGTATATATGGCTACAGCACAGTACTACTACTCCTATCCTGTATATATGGGCACAACACTGTATTACTACTCCTATCCTGTATATATGGGCACAGCACAGTACTACTACTCCTATCCTGTATATATAGACACAGCACAGTACTACTACTCCTATCCTGTATATATGGCACAGCACAGCACTACTACTCCTATCCTGTATATATGGGCACAACACTGTATTACTACTCCTATCCTGTATATACGGGCACAGCACAGTACTACTACTCCTATCCTGTATGTATGGCACAGCACAGTACTACTACTCCTAACCTGTATATATAGGCACAGCACAGTACTACTACTCCTATCCTGTATATATGGGCACATGCTGAGTACTACTACTCCTATCCTGTATATATGAGCACAGCGCAGTATTACTACTCCTATCCTGTATATATGGGCACAGCACAGTACTACTACTTCTATCCGGTATATATGGGCACAGCACAGTACTACTACTCCTATCCTGTATATATGGCACAGCACATTACTACTACTCCTATCCTGTATATATGGACACAGCACAGTACTACTACTCCTATCCTGTATATATGGCACAGCACAGTACTACTACTCCTATCCTGTATATATGGACACAGCACAGTACTACTACTCCTATCCTGTATATATGGCACAGCACATTACTACTACTCCTATCCTGTATATATGGACACAGCACAGTACTACTACTCCTATCCTGTATATATAGACACAGCACAGTACTACTACTCCTATCCTGTATATATAGACACAGCACATTACTACTACTCCTATCCTGTATATATGGACACAGCACAGTACTACTACTCCTATCCTGTATATATAGACACAGCACAGTACTACTACTCCTATCCTGTATATATGGGTACAGCACAGTACTACTACTCCTATCCTGTATATATGGACACAGCACAGTACTACTACTCCTATCCTGTATATATATATAGAAACAGCACAGTACTACTACTCCTATTCTGTATATATGCGCACAGCACAGTACTACTACTCCTATCCTGTATATATGAGCACAGCACAGTATTACTACTCCTATCCTGTATGTATGGGCACAGCACAGTACTACTACTCCCATCCTGTATATATAGCACAGCACAGTACTACTACTCCCATCCTGTATATATAGCACAGCACAGTACTACTACTCCTATTCAGTATATATTGGCACAGCACAGTACTACTACTCCTATCCTGTATATATGGCACAGCACAGTACTACTTCTCCTATCCTGTATATATAGGCACAGCACAGTACTACTACTCCTATCCTTTATATATAGACACAGCACAGTACTACTACTCCCATGCTGTATATTTAGGCACAGCACAGTACTACTACTCCTATCCTGTATATATGGACACAGCACAGTACTACTACTCCTATCCTGTATATATAGACACAGCACAGTACTACTACTCCCATGCTGTATATTTAGGCACAGCACAGTACTACTACTCCTATCCTGTATATATAGACACAGCACAGTACTACTACTCCCATGCTGTATATTTAGGCACAGCACAGTACTACTACTCCTATCCTGTATATATGGACACAGCACAGTACTACTACTCCTATCCTGTATATATAGACACAGCACAGTACTACTACTCCTATCCTGTATATGTGGCACAGCACAGTACTACTACTCCTATCCTGTATATATGAGCACAGCACAGTACTACTACTCCTATCCTGTATATATGAGCACAGCACACTACTACTACTCCTATCTTGTATATATGGCACAGCACAGTACTACTACTCCTATCCTGTATATATAGGCACAGCACAGTACTACTACTCCTATCCTGTATATATCGGCACAGCACAGTACTACTACTCCTATCCTGTATATATGGGCACAGCACCGTACTACTACTCCTATCCTGTATATATGTGCACAGCACAGTACTACTACTCCTATCCTGTATATATGAACACAGCACAGTACTACTACTCCTATCCTGTATATATGAACACAGCACAGTACTACTACTCCTATCCTGTATATATGGGCACGGCACAGTACTACTACTCCTATCCTGTATATATGAACACAGCACAGTACTACTACTCCTATCCTGTATATATAGACACCGCACAGTACTACTACTCCTATCCTGTATATATAGACACAGCACGGTACCACTACTCCTATCCTGTATATATAGACACAGCACGGTACCACTACTCCTATCCTGTATATATGAGCACAGCACAGTACTACTACTCCTATCCTGTATATATAGACACAGCACGGTACCACTACTCCTATCATGTATATATAGGGGTCTTATTTGTTTAGTCTAATAGTTGGAGGAAGGATACATGTGTCTGGGGTCTGTATGTATTTAGAGGGTCAGTATTTGCTCATGTCTTTATTTAGGGCCCAGTATTCATAGTTTTTATTGGTTACAATGTCACCTTGATGTGACTTCTCAGTAGTTGGTAAGTGATTGTATAACAGGTGCGTTTTCATGGAGGGGATGGATTTTGCCTCAGGGCACAGGAGCATCCCATTTTCCTATGGCGACCAGACATTCCCGCTTCGGCCTTATATAAGCCAGTGTGGGCCCTGTCTATGACCCCAATGACCTCCACATACTCCACATGTCTCTCATCTCCAGGTAAGTGAGTGATTGGGATACAATCAGCAGATTCTATACCAATAAATGTGTTTCCATTTGCAACATTCCGCCCAATTCTCCTGTCTCCGCCCCCTTCCATGATGCCCTAATGAAGTGCACATGTACAGCCCTTTAATACTGCGTCTTTGATCAGGAGTTTTAGTACTTTTGTAGTTTATTCTCCGGTTGTCGTCCTCCGCACATTGAGGCTTCAGGTTTATCCTGTAATTCGCCGGTGGTTTTGCTTAATTCAGTTTGTTTGATGCAAACCTCATGTCCCCTCCGAGCAGATTCTCTTATATAAGAAGATGAAAAGCAAATGGATTTTATTGCGGCTTCTGTGGTTTTTATATTTCACTACTGATTTTTCACTTTCACCACACACATCATTTTTTTTTTTTTAAATATTGGTCCAAGGATCCTAAATTTTTATACTTTTTTTTCAAACTTATGCAAAGGTTTAACATCGGATATGAGATTAATTAGGCTTCTAGATGATATGTATGCACTTACCATCAGTAAAATAGGGACGTTCAACTGCCCACCTCTGGGACACAGTATTACAAATCTGATGCTTTTTCACTCCAGGACAAGCTTATCAGCCACTATATATATAGATCTTGATAGTAAGTGCATACGGTAATTTATCTGGACAATAAGTGCACTATTTATATGGATGAAAAGTGCACAATTTATATGGAGAATAAGTGCACAATTTATCCGGACAGTAAATGCACAATTTATTTATACAATAAGTGCACAATTTATCTGGACAGTAAGTGCACAATTTATGTGGACTATAAGCGCACAATTTATCTGGACAATAAGGGCACAATTTATCTGGACAATAAGTGCACAATTTATCTGGACGATAAGTGCACAATTTATCTGGACGATAAGTGCACAATTTATCTGGACGATAAGTGCACAATTTATCTGGGCGATAAGTGCACAATTTATCTGGACAATAAGTGTACAATTTATCTGGATGATAAGTGCACAATTTATCTGGACAATAAGTGCACAATTTATCTGGGCGATAAGTGCACAATTTATCTGGATGATAAGTGCACAATTCAGATGGACAATAAGTGCACAATTTATCTGGATGATAAGTGCACAATTTATCTGGATGATAAGTGCACAATTTATCAGGACAATAAGTGCACAATTCAGATGGACACTAAAGGGGTCATTTACTAAGGGCCCGAATCGCGTTTTTCCGTTGGCTTACCCAAATTTTTCCGTTTTGCGCTGATTTTCCCTGAATTGCCCATGTTTTTGGTGCATGCGATCAGATTGTGGCGCATCAGCGCCATTATGCATGCGCCGAAATAGGGGGTGTGGCCTTAAGAAAACCCATCGGATTCGGAGAAACCGCCGCATTTAAAAAAAAAAAGTGTCGCTTGACACGCGCTTACCTGCACCTGGCCCGGCTTGGTGAACTTCAATGCATTCCGATGGACACCTGGTGGACATGGGGGGAACTACTTTAGTGAATCGCCAAAAGACCCGAATCCTTTGCAGAGAACGCGCCGCTGGATCGCGAATGGACTGGGTAAGTAAATCTGCCCCTAAGTGCACAATTTATCTGGACATTGGGGCACATATACTTACCCGGTCCGGAGGAGATCTCGAAAGTGCATTGTCCGACACCAATGCACTGTGCCGCGATTCACTAAGATCGTGCGCCCGATTTTCTGAATGTGTTATCTTCCTCCCAGTGTATGTAATTGCATGTCTTGCAACACAATTTTTAAGTTAAATCCCCTGATTTATTTAGCATAAGACGATCGCCTGCTAAATACCTGTCCTAGTGGCGCGATCTCCGAAAACCCGGAAAACCCGACTTTAATGCGGCCGCGGGATCCTTAGTAAATAAGTGCATAATTTATCTGGACAATAACTATACAGTTTATCTGCATGATAACTTTATTATTTATCTGTACAATGGGGGAGATTTATCACGGCATGTACGCCTGAATACCTGCATACAAGCCCTGATATAGTTTGCAATTCCCAGCGCAGAGCTGGGAATTGTGACTATTCCTGGTGTGGGACAGGGATGCTCCGCACCTACATGCTTCCTATAGCCTGTGTCAGGTTCAGGGGCTGGCTGTAGTGTAGCCCTATGCCAGGTTAAACCACTGTGTGTCTGGTGCTTCACCCTTGTCACTGTAGATATATCAAAAGGCGTGAGCGGGCCGAGGAGCGGGGCCAACTTCAGGCATTGCTTGGGGCATCTGCCTCAATTAGTGCATTATTTCTCTGGACTATAAGTGCACTATTTCTCTGGAGTATAAGTGCACAATTTCTGTGGAGTATAAGTGCACTATTTCTCTGGAGTATAAGTGCACTATTTCTCTGGACTATAAGTGCACTATTTCTCTGGAGTATAAGTGCACAATTTCTGTGGAGTATAAGTGCACTATTTCTGTGAGGTATAAGTGCACTATTTCTCTGGAGTATAAGTGCACCATTTCTCTGGAGTATAAGTGCACAATTTCTGTGGAGTATAAGTGCACTATTTCTCTGGAGTATAAGTGCACTATTTCTCTGGAGTATAAGTGCACTATTTCTCTGGAGTATAAGTGCACTATTTCTTTGAAGTATAAGTGCACTATTACTCTGGACTATAAGTGCACTATTTCTCTGGAGTATAATTGCACTATTTCTCTGGAGTATAAGTGCACTATTTCTCTGGAGTATAAGTGCACTATTTCTCTGGAGTATAAGTGCACAATTTCTGTGGAGTATAAGTGCACTATTTCTGTGGAGTATAAGTGCACTATTTCTCTGGAGTATAAGTGCACTATTTCTCTGGAGTATAAGTGCACTATTTCTGTGGAGTATAAGTGCACTATTTCTCTGGAGTATAAGTGCACTATTTCTCTGGAGTATAAGTGCACTATTTCTCTGGAGTATAAGTGCACTACTTCTCTGGACCATAAGTGCACTATTTCTGTGGAGTATAAGTGCACTATTTCTCTGGAGTATAAGTGCACTATTTCTCTGGAGTATAAGTGCACTATTTCTCTGGAGTATAAGTGCACTATTTCTCTGGAGTATAAGTGCACCATTTCTCTGGACTATAAGTGCACTATTTTAAAATTTGACACCATTTATCTGAATCTTGTAGACACCATGTGGAGTATTGAATATTGAGGTGCTGTGTTTAATCTATGCTGTACATACTGGGGGTCATTTACTAAGGGCCCGATTCGCGTTTTCCCGACGTGTTACCCGAATATTTCCGATTTGCGCCGATTGTACCTGAATTGCCCTGGGTTTTTGGCGCACGCGATCGGATTGTGGCGCATCGGCGCCGGCATGCGCGCGACCGAAATCGGGGGGCGTGGCCGAACGAAAACTCGACGTATTCGGAAAAACCGCCGCATTTAAAAACCCGAAAAGTGACGCTTGCGAAGCGCTTACCTTCACCTGGTCCGAGGTGGTGCATTCCGGCGCGTTCAGAAGATTTTCAGCGCAGCAGCGCCACCTGGTGGACGGCGGAGGAACTGCCTTCATAAATCCCGGCCGGACCAGAATCCACCGCAGAGAACGCGCCGCTGGATCGCGAATGGGCCGGGTAAGTAAATGTGCCCCACTGTGTATATGTGTGTCCATAGACTTGTATGTCCTGGTGTATGACTATGCCTCTCTTCCATACTCCTCAGATTGAGGCTATACACATCTTATACTATTATATATATCTGATTCAATAAACCATTATTACCGCATTATGGTAAATGTATTTAAAAAAGCAAAAAACATTTCCTTAGCTCCTTTGTGTAGAACACTGCTATAGGCTGGGGATCTCCTTGTGGGGTCTTGACCCTCCGTGTGGTTCTGCATTAAGCTCCTCTGACAAAGGAAACCAATAAGCTCCATGTTTGGATTACGGGAATCGGTGCGTTGGCTTCGGCTCATGTTTGCTTAGGTGCCATCACAATGTGCTCCAGGTTTTGGTATTATGATGATGGGGTCTGGGATTACGATGGATCCCTCTTCACTTCTGTTAATGTAGATGTTGGCTCAGGATCTATGTCAGGGAATGTAACTCAAGTGTTCTCCTGCATGGACGATGAGTGATGATAGGCGCTGGTTCATAGTGCCATCAGCTTTCCCGAAAAGCTCCTCCAGTGTGTCAGTCTTGAATTCTATTATGTATGTGGATATATATACATTATGGGGCTCATTTACTAAGGGTCCAACGGACGCATTTTCGTCGGGTTTCCCGACGATTTCCGTTTTGTGCCGAATTGCCCAGGGATGATCAGATTTTGGCACATCGGCGCCGGCTTGCACGCAACAGAAATTGGGGGGCGGGCCGTTGGACAACCCGACGGATTCGGACAACGCGCGGGATTTAATATTTGGAATTGTGTCACAAGAAATGCACTTACATGCACCGGTAAGAAGAAGGTGAACTCCGGCGGACAAGCTTACTGAATTGCGGCAGACCCAAATCCTCGTCGTGGGATCCCGACAGGACCGGGTAAGTAAATCTGCCCCTATAGATCAAAATAAGAGAACACACAATCTCCTAAATGTGAATATATCCTAACATGAGTTATCACCATTTGAAGCTTAAAGAGGACCTGTCACCCAATTTATCGGAACTAGGAGCTGCTTACTAAACGCTATCTAACACTGTGGCGGTGTACAGTGTAATTGTTGGACAGCTCACAAAGCTGTCCGACGTATTCATGAGGGGGCGGGGTTGGGGCGTGGCTAGGGGCGGTGACTGCTGCCTAGCACACAGCAGTAACTGCCGGCCTATGGAGCGAGCGGGGAGGTCCGGGGAAGAGGCAGCTTTGCGAGCTGTCCGATGATTTCATTGTACTCCGCCGCAGTGTTTGATAGTGCTACCAGAGGTTTCCGGTAACGCTATCACTGTAACACTGCGGAGTTTGATCAAGCACTAGGAGCTACTTACTTTAGTAAGCAGCTCCTGGTGCTGAAAATTGACGTGACAGGTCCTCTTTAACCTGTAAGTTACTGATGTTGATCTGGCTCCTGGTGCTAAATTCCTTAATTATCTGACAAACCCAATGTAACTGGCAGTAAATTTCCAGTTTGCACTGACTTTGTATAAATGTTATGTCGTTACATACATAACCCCCCCCCCCCCCCCGGGACCAGGTCTGTGATTTCTAGAACATTGCATCTTTACAGCATCACAAACTCATTCGAGTCCCCTGAGAAGGATGGTCGCCACCCAAAAAAAACAAATGCAAGAGAGGACAGGATAATGTAGAGAATCTCCATGGGTAATTGTTTCATGACTGCAGCTGGAATTGCAACCAGTTAAGTACTGAATAGGGTAAGGATCTGTCTCGTCATACAGTGTCTTGATGTTTAAGAGCTTTTGGACTGAAAGCCGACACTGCAGCGACCAAACCTCTCATTAGTAGAAAGAATCAGAATTCGGACAAGCGGAACTTAAAAACAGAATTGTGTCGCAAGATCAAGCACTTACATGCACCAGGAGAAGTGAAGAAGGTGAACTCCGGTGGACCTCGGCGCAGAAGCGACACATGCAGGAAATTGGACGCACGACCTTAGTGAATCGCAGCCGATCCGAATCCTCATCAGACAACGCACCGCGGGATCGGTAAGTAAATCTGCCCCAGTGTGTATAGAAGTCAGTGCAAGGTGATGGAGGAAGTGTTATAGTTTGGAGAATGTTTTCTGCAGCAGGATTTGGACCTCTCATACAGCTATAGAGTGAATGCAAGTGTGTATCAGAACCTTCTTCAATATCACAAGCTTCCTTCCTTTTGTTCTTCACTCAACCAGCCAGCAATTCTCATGCTGGGCAATGCCCCCTGTCACACATCAGAGCACTAAAGCAGTTCCAGAAACAGAAAACATTGAAACAATGAAATGGTCAATGCCCAGAGTTCTGATCTAAACCAAATAGAAAACCTCTGGAAAATCCTTGGTGACAAAGTTGTGGCAAAGAAACCTAAAACAGTCACAGAACTGAGAAAGAGACTGGAAGAAGAGAGGAGTAGATCCCAGAAGAGCCGTGTGAGAGACTAGTGATCTCCTATGACCGGTGCTGAGGTCCTGTGCTCTCCCTACTGATTGGTTACTGCTGGGAAATGCAGAAAATGGGGGTCATTTACTAAGGGCCCGATTCGCGTTTTCCCGACGTGTTACCCGAATATTTCCAATTTGCGCCGATTTTCCCTGTATTGCCCCGGGGTTTTGGCGCACGCAGTCGGATTGTGGCGCATCGGTGCCGGTGTGCACGCGACGGAAATCGGGGGGCGTGGCCGAACGAAAACCCAACGGATTCGGAAAAACCGGCACATTTAAAAAAAGAAAAGTGGCGCGGAGCTTGCACTTACCTTCACTAGGAACAGGCTGGTGAACTTGAGTGCATTCCGATGCTCTTCAGCGCAGCAGCGCCACCTGGAGGACGCCGGAGGAACTGCCTTAATGAATCCCGGCCGGACCCGAATCCACCACAGAGAACGCGCCGCTGGATCGCGAATGGACCGGGTAAGTAAATCTGCCCCAATGTCTTTATAATCTTTATCTCGGCTACAATCATTACTGTTGACATTTTTTTGCAAATTAACGTTTTTATGTCGATACTTTGGTAACGTTGTAAACCCCTGTTCTACTGACCAGGTGACCCCTTACGTAAATGGATCAAATGTTCATCAATGGAGTTTTTTTTTTTTTTAATTAAGTGATCAAACAATGTTCCCTAATTTTGATCTCCAGTGTATATATTCTGGGAGAACATTCCCATATCCTAAATTCTACAAATACCAGGGATATTTATCGTAGAATAAATTGGATATAAAAAAACTTAATAATTAAATTAAAACATAGGTAATAAACTAATTGAAAATGTATCAAATTACTTCTGTAAAATGAGCGCAACCCTCGGAAATCCCCTTGTGCTGAGCCTCTACCCTGGGTTTTTACAGGCTTCATAAACTGAAATGGTCACATCAAAGCCATAAACAAAAACATCTGGCCGCAGTACCAGGCAGCAGATGATGTGTGGCGCTCTGCCCCATCCGTGAATCAGAAGACTCAGCGAGGACTGAGCTTCACTACTCTGCATTCCTTGCAGGAGAAGCTGATGGTAAAGCTTTATGTGAATTCCTTTCTTCGAAACTTTGATAGGGTTAAGTTAGGAGGAGCATTGAGGGGTGATCTGATGACCAAGGAAGTGGTGGTAGATGACTTTGAGATAGAAAAGGGCTGGGCATATTGAAATCTAAGCGAAAAGGTAGTAAAGATTTAGGGGTGGGGATTGTACGGGGTTGGGATATATGTGAACACTCACTGTTTAGCAACATATGAACATCTCATCCTTGTGGAGATGTCTACAACAGGTCCAGCTTCAAGATGGTCCAGGCAGATGATCGTAGACTTGAAGGACATTTCAATCCTAAAAACATTTCTCATTATTCCTGTCTTGCCCTTCATATTCCAGACAGGTGTCTTGGCTCACCCACAATGTTTGGACTTTGGACCCCCTTTCAAGCCTGCCATGCACTTGGAATTTTGTTCCCAGTATCAAGAATTTGGATGCTGCGACCAAGAGAAGGACAACATCATAGCCGAGAGATATTGGTCGGTCATGGACCACTATGACTACAAGGAGCAAGAGCTGTGCGGGGATTATGTCAGGGATATTTTGTGCCAGGTATTTGGTTGTCTGTGTTGTCCTCAGTACTAAACCCAGGTATTGCATGGTTGATTTTGTAAGGTAGGTCTTCAAAGAAGGTGTTTCTACAGGATATGTATGATATGGATAAGTAGGAACCCAACCTGTTAGATAAGTATGGAATCTCATCATTACATATCTTGCATTTCTAACGTAAAAGTAAGAAAATCATACTACAGGGTTCAGACAGGTCTATAACTTCTTCATGACTTTGGTCTCCTGATCAAAGTGATGCTCCACCAAGGAACACAAAATTCGACTTAAAATTTGACACGGTTCTTCTCGGCTTTATTCACCTTTGCTTCAAGGTATCTCCTAATGCAGTGAAGACTTCTCAAGTCTCAGATACTTCTCTCCCTGGGTCTCCAGGATCTGAGACTTACATGTAGCTTCAGAAGTCAGTGGCTAATTTATAGAAGACCTGATGAGCAGGTGAATAAAGTAATGGGGGCATCTGGAGTAGAACATAGGGCACCAAGGATGTTGACTGTTCATGACTACTGTATAGGTATATTTTGTTATGTATGTGAACGGTCACTTTAAATTGGCCATAGAGGTTGGATGAAACAATTGTTTTTGTTATCTGGTGGAGGATGACTTTAATTGGTCTTCTAGGAACTCAAAGACGTAGTTTGGAGCAGTGAGTGACATTGGGGCAGATTTACTTTCCCGGTCCATTCACGATCCAGCGGTGCGTCCTCTGCGCTGGATTCGGATCTGGCCGGGATTCATTAAGGTAGTTCCTCCGCCGTCCACCAGGTGGCGCTGCTGCGCTGAAAAGCATCGGAACGCCCTGGAGTTCACCAAGCCGGGCTGAGTGAAGGTAAGTGCAAGCTCCGCGACACATTTTTTTTTAAAAAATGCGGCGGTTTTTCCGAATCTGTTGGGTTTTTCGTTTGGCCACGCCCCCCCCCCCAATCTCCGTGGCGTGCATGTCAGGAAATATTCGGGTAACACGTTGGGAAAACGCGAATTGGGCCCTTAGTAAATGACCCCCATTGAGTTTTATATTTGACCAGACTAATGGTTTCATGTAAGTAGAACATATATGTGTACGTTATGATTAAGATGCCTTCGAGAATTGGAGATAAAACTCGGAGTCCACCAGACTTGTCATTGCTTCGTTACAATTTGTTGTTGATTTGACTTACATTTGATTTTTCTCCAGGAATGTTCTCCTTATGCTGCCCATTTATTTGATGCTGAAGATCCCAGGACACCCCTGATGGTTCTTCCAGGGCTTTGCTATCAATATTGCTCAGACTTCTACTTTAGCTGCCATAGTACAATCTCTCTAATGACTCAAGACAAGAGGATATTAGAGGCCGCAAAGGACAGAGACCAGTTTTGCCATCTGCTCGAGTTACCAGATCCAGATTATTGTTTTCCAGAAGTCATCCAAAACATGGACCTGAATAACAACCTGGGGGCTGTGGTCGAAGACCAAGAAGGTTGTCTCAAAATGTGTTTGGTGGAGGTGGCCAATGGGTTGAGGAACCCGGTTTTGATGGTCCATGCTAATGACGGCACCCATCGAATGTTTGTGGCAGAGCAGGTTGGTATAATCTGGGTCTACCTACCTGATGGTGGAAGATTGGAAGAACCTTTTCTATACCTTCAGGAGAGTGTGGTGTCAAGTCCATGGCATGGAGATGAGCGGGGACTCCTTGGAATGGCCTTCCACCCAAAATTCCGAAACAATGGGAAATTTTACGTCTACTATTCAATACTTGATGATGAATATGTGGAGAAAATCCGAATAAGTGAATTCCGAGTGTTTTACTTTGACATAAATAGGGCGGATCGAAATTCTGAAAGGTAAACAGATTTTCAGTATTATTCATTTAAAGTCTCTCCAAAATCATATATTTTCTTACCAGTCCTGGTGTTCAGATGACCAGTGTATAGGTCCCTTCGAGATATATCATGATTTTTTAATTAAGGAAGGTAAATCTCTTCTGAATGTTTAATTGCATTTGTTGTGTCCACAGAATTATTCTGGAGGTTGTCGAACCATTCAGAAACCACAATGGGGGGCAAATACTTTTTGGTGTGGACGGATATCTGTACATATTCACAGGAGATGGAGGGGAGCTTGGAGATCCGCATGGAGAATTCGGAAATGCTCAGAACAAGTAAGACATATTAAATCTTTCTGCTTTGTATAAATAGTGTCCTTAAGGTTTCACTCAATGTTATACTCTAGGTGCAGTGTTGGACTGGGGTTCTTAGGGAACTTATCCATAATCATCCAAATTATCCTACGGGCCCACCTAACATATTCTCCTGAGACAGAGATATTAGTAGCTTCCAAATTGGTTTGTCTTATGCTTTACTTCTAGGGTCCAAAGGGGATTGAAGCGTTGCCTCACCTGAGGACTTTCTGGTGCTCTGGTGGGCCAGTCCAACACTGACTAGGTGTCCTCCTAAGTCTAGCTGTGTGTGTCCAAAAAAATCCCACCATCAATATGAAGCTAGATTGTCCCACAAGTAAAGTAGCAGGACAATAGTTTTATTGTAGGTGTTAACAACTGCCTTAGATGTTTGGTTCCGCTCAAGACTTAGACTTCTTGAAGGCCCCGATGACCCTGGAGGAACGCCCTTATATTGTGAATGGACGTGACCAAAAGATCTTCTAGTCGGAAGTATCTTATGTCAACTGTGTTAGGGGATAGTTTTTAAAAGTTGGTAAATAGTTTTTGTTCCTTCGCATGGTTTTGGACTGTGTTTTGGTGAATTTGAATATTTTTGTAACTTGGTGGATCTTCCAACGGTGGGGTTTGTCGGCAAATAGATTTGCTCTCAAACAAGATACTTCAAAAATGTGATTCTTCGACAATATTTCATCGATTGTCCCTTCTTGAGTGATCAATCTCTCATAACTAAGGGCAGTTTATATGAAGCCATGTGGGACTTCTATAACTTTTTGGACAGAGGGGTCCTTCATCATCTATCTTCTCTGATCATTTGATGGCTCTTATTCTGCCAGGCAGAGTTTTAATGGGTTACCCTGCCGGGTTTTATTGTTCTTGGACCATGACCCCAATCCTAAAACTTCTACTACTTTCTATTTGTAGAAGTGCCCTACTAGGTAAAGTTCTCCGGCTAGATGTTGATGGACCGAGAGCTCCTGGAAAAGCCTACGGTATCCCCCCAGATAACCCCTTCATCTCAGAGCGTCACGCTGCTCCAGAAGTCTACGCTTATGGAACAAGGAATATGTGGAGATGTTCTGTTGACCGAGGAGATCCAGTGACAGGGAAAGGACGGGGACGGATCTTCTGTGGTGACGTTGGCCAAAGTCGATATGAAGAAGTTGACATCATTAGAAAAGGTGGAAACTATGGCTGGAGGGCCAAGGAGGGATTCGAGTGTTTTGACATAATGCTCTGCCTCAACTCTTCTTTACGTAAGTGATCGCTGTGTCTACATCAATATATCCATCCAGAACCTTAGTAACCCATCTGATATTCAGGTCATTCACTTTCCACAGGACTCCATCATTGTGTGGTGTTAAGAACTTTATTGACTGTTGCTCATTGTACAATTGGATTTTGGCTACACTCACACTGCCGTATATACGGCCGACGTATATATACGGTGTATATATGTCCAACATAGGCACCAGACCATTCCGTACCCGCAGGAGAGATAGGACATGTCGTCGTGCCCCATGTTTCTCTATGGAGAGCGGCAGAGGTGAGCGGCGCTAAGTATTGGTTTGGATGCATTTCGAAAAACAGCATGTGACTTGTCTGTGCTCCTCAACTCTCAGCCCCCACCTTCGTGCTCTTGTACAGCTTCTTCCTCCTGCTCCTTCACAGAGGTCACAGCCTGGTGAGCTGACATTAGTGGGAGAGGGAGGAGCTGTACAGGAGCACAGAGGTGGGGGCTGAGAGCTGAGCAGTTTGTAGCACAGACAACTTATATGTTATTTTTTGAAATTCATCCAAACCAATGCCCAACCCCTGGGACTACATAGAGGATTCTGTCAGTTTTCAAAGTTAGTTGTGGGAGATTTACTTACCCGGTCCATTCGTGATCCAGCGGCGCGTTCTCTGCGCTTGATTCGGGTCCGGCCGGGATTCATTAAGGTAGTTCCTCCACCGTCCACCAGGTGGCACTGCTGCGCTGCAAAGCATCGGAACGCGCTGGAGTTCACCGAGTCGGGCTGAGTGAAGGTAAGTGCGAGATTTTTTTTTTTTAAATGCGGCGGTTTTTCCGAATACGTCGGGTTTTCGTTCGGCCACGCCCCCCGATTTCTGTCGCGTGCATGCCAGTGCCGATGCGCCACAATCCGATCGCATGCGCCAAAATCCCGGGGCAATTCAGGGGAAATCAGCGCAAATCGGAAATATTCGGGTAACACGTCGGGAAAACGCGAGTCGGGCCCTTAGTAAATGACCCCCTAGTTGTAACCCCAGCCAAAATGGTCTCTGGTTTTGGTACTGTGACAATTGGATTTTTTTTGGTTGTCATAAGATGATGATTTATCATTGACAGATGATGTTCTACCAATTTACGCTTATGGGCACAATGTTGGTAAATCGGTGACTGGAGGTTATGTGTATCGAGGCTGCGAATATCCAAATCTAAATGGAATATATATCTTTGGGGACTTTATGAATGGGTAAGTTGATGACATACGATTAAGTACCAGATAGATAATATGACATAGATAGATATGAGGAATATAGATAAAATGATAGAATACATGTATAGCAATATGTTATACAACACCTTGAGATTATTGATTCATTTGATTAATATTGAGATAGAAATGCACTAAAATACATAAACAGAAATGATACAAATAGTTATGAAATTGAAAGATAGACACATCGGAACGGATGTATCGCTGTTCTCGTTGTTGCGGCAGAATTATCACAAGCTACAACCATCTGTGATGAGATGAGTTTCTGCCTCTTATTAATCACTTTACTTTAGGCGCAGTTTGGGCGCAATGTTAGATTCAGTCTCAATGTTAGATTCCTACAAGCTCCTCTCTGCTTCTCCCCCCCCCCCAGCATGAGAATGACCCCCACAGCAGCACCCAGGTGTGTGACACCCTGCTCCCAGTGACCTCCTCAGCAGGGGCTTCTCCTGGAGGGGATCCCCCAGTGCTGGTCTCCTGCTGCACCCCTGTAATTCTGCACAGTATTCTCCTCAGACACCAGTGTGGTCATCCTACTACACGGGGCACTTATCTGTCCTGTCTGCAGCTCCCACTCACTTCTCTTCTATCCTGCTACACGGGGAACACTTCTCTGTCCTGTCTGCAGCTCCCACACAGTTATCTTCTATCCTGCTACATGGGGGACACTGCTCTGTACTGTCTGTTGCTCCCACTCACTTCTCTTCTATCCTGCTACACGGGGGACACTTATCTGTCCTGTCTGCAGCTCCTACTCACTTCTCTTCTATCCTGCTACACGGGACACTTCTCTGTCCTGTCTGCAGCTCCCACACACTTCTCTTCTATCCTGCTACACGGGGAACTTCTCTGTCCTGTCTGCAGCTCCCACACACTTCTCTTCTATCCTCCTATACGGGACACTTCTCTGTCCTGTCTGCAGCCCCCACTCACTTCTCTTCTATCCTGCTACACTGGGACACTTCTCTGTCCTGTCTGCGGCTCCCACTCACTTCTTTTCTATCCTGCTACACGGGGGACACTTCTCTGTCCTGTCTGCAGCTCCCACTCACTTCTCTTCTATCCTGTTACACGGGACACTTCTCTGTACTGTCTGCAGCTCCCACTCACTTCTTTTCTATCCTGCTACACGGGGGACACTTCTCTGTACTGTCTGCAGCTCCCACTCACTTCTCCTCTATCCTGCTACACGGGGGACACTTCTCTGTCCTGTCTGTAGCTCCCACTCACTTCTTTTATCCTGCTACACTGGACACTTCTCTGTACTGTCTGCAGCTCCCACTCACTTCTCTTCTATCCTGCTACATGGGGACACTTCTCTGTCCTGTCTGCAGCTCCCACTCACTTCTCTTCTATCCTGCTACATGGGACACTTCTCTGTACTGTCTACAGCTCCCACTCACTTCTCTTCTATCCTGCTACATGGGGACACTTCTCTGTGCTGTCTGCAGGACATGATTCTCTGGATTGTTTCCCTTCTGTAGGCGGCTGATGGCGTTACACGAAGATGAGACGACGGGACGGTGGAGCCGGCAGGATATCTGTATGGGAGACTCCAGCGTCTGCGCCTTCCCAAAGCTCATCAACACCTACAGCAAGTTTATCATCTCCTTTGCGGAGGATGAAGCCGGTAATTTCACGTAGAGCGGATATTAGAGCGGCAGGATCACGTTACACGTATAAGCTCCACTTAGCCAGGTTTGTTTGTGCTCATGGTAGAGTACCTGGTGGTCTAGGGAAGTGATCATGGTCATTGTAGAGTCCCTGGTGGTCTTAGGAAGTGAGGGTGTTTCATGGTAGAATGCCTATTCGTCTGAGGAAGTGATCATGCTCAAGGTAGAGTCCCTGGTGGTCTAGAGAAGGGATAAGCCTCATGGTGGGGTCCCTGTTGGTCTAAGGAAGTCATGTCATAATGGTCGAATTCCTGGTGGTCTAAGGAAGTCATACTCATCATGATAGAATCCCTGATGGTCTAGGGAAGTGATCATGCTTAGGGTAGAGTCCCTGGTGGTCTAAAGCAGCGATGATGTTCATTGTAAGTCCCTTGTAGACTGGTGGAAATGATGTTGTTCATTGTAGAGTCCCTGGTGGTCTAGAGAAGTCATGGTCATCCTGGTAGTGTCCCTATTCACCTGAGGCAGTGAGCGTGTCCATCCTCATGAGTCCCTGGTGGTCTAGGGAAGTGAAATTGTTCATGTTAGAGTTTTCGTTGGCCTAAGGATGAAGTCCCTGGTGGTCTAGAGAAGTGATCATGCTCATGGTAATAAATTATAATCTAAAATAATACGTGAAAAAATAATAATAATAATTTTCTCTGGTGTCCACAGGTGAGCTGTATTTCCTCTCCACGTCAGACCCCACATCTTTATCCCCCTATGGGACAGTCTATCGGCTCGTGGACCCCTCCAGGTTTGTGTGTATTTGTGTCATTTGTGTGTGTTTCTTCACCTTCATCCCTGTTAAGATCTCTGCTTGCTATCAGTGAATGAGAAGATTCTTGATTATATCCAGATTGTCCATTGGACATGCCGTATATATATTGCTGTTTGTAACAATGTATCAGTGCGGGTAAAATGTATCAGATTTATGTCCCAGACCGGATACAACTGTAACAAACTCTCAGCCGTGGAATGTAACAGCTGCTTACGGATATGTGGCTTTAACTTGCCAACAACAATTCCCTGGAAGCAAGCAGAGATCTTGAAAACAGTGAGACATTGAAACGTAGAGTAAATATTAAGTTGGCAAATTTTATACCATAAACCAATGACACTTCAGAGTCCGGAGTCTACGGGGAATCAGAAATCAGATGATCAGTGTATCGGGGGCTGTCACACTGCGCTCTCCCGCCAGCTCATATAAAGGGGGGAGAATGATTGATTTTCAAGACTTTTGCGCTGTATATTGTGTTATTACTAGGATTTCCTGGTCAATGTAAAGACATAAGAAGGTCACAACAAAGGTAAAACTCCAAGTAACAGAGGACCCCGACCTACTATGTGCCGCGTGTAATACTGGGGTCTTCTAATGTGTCGGAGGGATCTCTAAGGAAACAGGACCTGATTATGTGATGTCACACAGGTGCACGGCTCGTTATATCCCTGGTCATGTGATGTCACACAGGTGCACAGCTTGTTATATCCCTGGTCATGTGATGTCACACAGGTGCACAGCTTGTTATATCCCTGGTCATGTGATGTCACACAGGTGCACGGCTCGTTATATCCCTGGTCATGTGATGTCACACAGGTGCACAGCTTGTTATATCCCTGGTCATGTGATGTCACACAGGTGCACAGCTTGTTATATCCCTGGTCATGTGATGTCACACAGGTGCACGGCTCGTTATATCCCTGGTCATGTGATGTCACACAGGTGCACAGCTTGTTATATCCCTGGTCATGTGATGTCACACAGGTGCACAGCTTGTTATATCCCTGGTCATGTGATGTCACACAGGTGCACAGCTTGTTATATCCCTGGTCATGTGATGTCACACAGGTGCACGGCTCGTTATATCCCTGGTCATGTGATGTCACACAGGTGCACAGCTTGTTATATCCCTGGTCATGTGATGTTACATAGGTGGGTGGCTCGTTATATCCCTGGTCATGTGATGTCCCACAGGTGTGTGGCTCGTTACATACCTGGTCATGTGATGTCACACAGGTGCATGGCTCGTTATATCCCTGGCCATGTAATGTGACACAGGTGCACGGCTAATTACATCCCTGGTCATGTGATGTCACACAGGTGCACGGCTCGTTACATCCCTGGTCATGTGATGTCACACAGGTGCATGGCTCATTATATCCCTGGTCATGTGAGGTCACACAGGTGCATGGCTCGTTATATATCCCTGGTCATGTGATGTCACACAGGTGCACGGCTCGTTATATCCTTGGTCATGTGATGTCAGACAGGTGCGTGGCTTGTTACATCCCTGGTCATGTGATGTCACACAGGTGCGCGGCTTGTTACATCCCTGGTCATGTGAAGTCACACAGGTGCACGGCTCGTTATATCCCTGGTCATGTGATGTCACACAGGTGCGCGGCTTGTTACATCCCTGGTCATGTGATGTCACACAGGTGCACGGCTCGTTATATCCCTGGTCATGTGATGTCACACAGGTGCACGGCTCGTTATATCCCTGGTCCTGTGATGTCACCAGGTGCACTGTTCGTTATTCCACAGAGAGCAATCAGAGCTTTGTGTTATATAAAGAATCGTGCACCTGTGTGACATCACATGACCAGGGATATAACAAGCTGAGCACCTGTGGGACATCACATGACCAGGGATATAACGAGCTGAGCACCTGTGGAACATCACATGACCAGGGATATAACGAGCTGAGCACCTGTGGGACATCACATGACCAGAGATATAACGAGCCATGCACCTGTGTGACATCACATGACCAGGGATATAATGAGCTGTGCACCTGTGTGACATTACATGACCAGGAATATAATGAGCTGTGCACCTGTGGGACATCACATGACCAGGGATATAACGAGCTGAGCACCTGATGAGACAGTTACTATAGAGATTTGGATGGAGAATGAAGTTTCTATGGCGGCCTAGATTGTATCCGCAGTTGCTTGAAAAGCTTATGGGGTTGTACAGATTTTATAGAAAACACAATCCATAAACCATCTTATACTTCCAGTTTGTGAAGTGAAAGAGAGTGACGCCATGTTTGATCAGATTCCATATTACTTAGCTCTTCTACACCATGTGTTGTTTTAGGGATACTATGTGGCTCTGTAAAGACTGTATTTCCCTGTCATGGGGCCTAAGGTTCTATTTACACCATGGCAGACATACACAGTGTGAAAAGCATCCAAAAATGTTATGTTCCCATCACTGGGGCCAGACGCCATGTACACAAATCCTCGTCTCTGCAGGAGATCCCCAGACCGGTTGATTAGAGGATTCTCGTTTCGTTAATGTGTTTCACCTGCTCCAGTCACGGGGAGGTCATTTCGGAGAGATCAATAACAGGACCCCATTCTCCTTCTATGGAAATACAGATGGTTTCTCTTTATTGGGAAATACCTACAGATGTTCCGAGCCGTAATAGATCATCATGGCCGCCCTGAGGGCTCCGCCACGTAACGATTACCGGAACGTTAGGAGCGGAACATTCTACCTGTGGTTTCAATTTGAAAGGTTGTATCATGTTGCTTCATTTCTTCTAGGCGAGCACCACCAGGAAAGTGTAAGTACAAACCTACGCCGGTGAAGACCAGGAGTAAAGTCATCCCCTTTGCCCCACGTGAAAGTAAGTCACCTCTTTAGGGGGGGTGACAGTATAAAACCAGATACAGGGGATAAGCTGTGACATCATCTATTGTCAGTAGTGATGTAATGATGGGTCAGTGTTATCTATATAGAGGTCATTGTACAGGGAGGGGGAGGAGATAAGCTGTGACATCATGTATAGTCAGTAGTGATGTAATGATGGGTCAGTGTTATCTATATAGAGGTCATTGTACAGGGAGGGGGAGGGGATAAGCTGTGACATCATCTATTGTCAGTAGTGATGTAATGATGGGTCAGTGTTATCTATATAGAGGCCATTGTACAGGGAGGAGGAGATAAGCTGTGACATCATCTATTGTCAGTAGTGATGTAATGATGGGTCAGTGTTATCTATATAGAGGACATTGTACAGGGAGGGGGAGGAGATAAGCTGTGACATCATCTATTGTCAGTAGTGATGTAATGATGGGTCAGTGTTATCTATATAGAGGTCATTATACAGGGGGGGGAGGAGATAAGCTGTGACATCATCTATTGTCAGTAGTGATGTAATGATGGGTCAGTGTTATCTATATAGAGGTCATTGTACAGGGAGGGGGAGGAGATAAGCTGTGACATCATCTATTGTCAGTAGTGATGTAATGATGGGTCAGTGTTATCTATATAGAGCTCATTCTACAGGGAGGGGGAGGAGATAAGCTGTGACATCATCTATTGTCAGTAGTGATGTAATGATGGGTCAGTGTTATCTATATAAAGGTCATTGTACAGGGAGAGGGAGGAGATAAGCTGTGACATCATCTATTGTCAGTAGTGATGTAATGATGGGTCAGTGTTATCTATATAGAGGTCATTATACAGGGAGGGGGAGGAGATAAGCTGTGACATCATCTATTGTCAGTAGTGATGTAATGATGGGTCAGTGTTATCTATATAAAGGTCATTGTACAGGGAGGAGGAGGAGATAAGCTGTGACATCATCTATTGTCAGTAGTGATGTAATGATGGGTCAGTGTTATCTATATAGAGGTCATTGTACAGGGAGGGGAGGAGATAAGCTGTGACATCATCTATTGTCAGTAGTGATGTAATGATGGGTCAGTGTTATCTATATAGAGGTCATTGTACAGGGAGGAGGAGGAGATAAGCTGTGACATCATCTATTGTCAGTAGTGATGTAATGATGGGTCAGTGTTATCTATATAGAGGTCATTGTACAGGGAGGGGGAGGGGATAAGCTGTGACATCATCTATTGTCAATAGTGATGTAATGATGGGTCAGTGTTATCTATATAGAGGTCATTGTACAGGGAGGAGGAGGAGATAAGCTGTGACATCATCTATTGTCAGTAGTGATGTAATGATGGGTCAGTGCTATCTATATAGAGGTCATTGTACAGGGAGGGGGGAGGAGATAAGCTGTGACATCATCTATTGTCAGTAGTGATGTAATGATGGGTCAGTGTTATCTATATAGAGGTCATTATACAGGGAGGGGGAGGAGATAAGCTGTGACATCATCTATTGTCAGTAGTGATGTAATGATGGGTCAGTGTTATCTATATAGAGGTCATTGTACAGGGAGGGGGGAGGAGATAAGCTGTGACATCATCTATTGTCAGTAGTGATGTAATGATGGGTCAGTGTTATCTATATAGAGGTCATTATACAGGGAGGGGGAGGAGATAAGCTGTGACATCATCTATTGTCAGTAGTGATGTAATGATGGGTCAGTGTAATCTATATAGAGGTCATTGTACAGGGAGGGGGAGGAGATAAGCTGTGACATCATCTATTGTCAGTAGTGATGTAATGATGGGTCAGTGTTATCTATATAGAGGTCATTGTACATGGAGGGGGAGGAGATAAGCTGTGACATCATCTATTGTCAGTAGTGATGTAATGATGGGTCAGTGTTATCTATATAGAGGTCATTGTACAGGGAGGGGGAGGGGATAAGCTGTGACATCATCTATTGTCAGTAGTGATGTAATGATGGGTCAGTGTTATCTATATAGAGGTCATTGTACAGGGAGGAGGGGATAAGCTGTGACATCATCTATTGTCAGTAGTGATGTAATGATGGGTCAGTGTTATCTATATAGAGGTCATTGTACAGAGAGGGGGGAGGAGATAAGCTGTGACATCATGTATTGTCAGTAGTGATGTAATGATGGGTCAGTGTTATCTATATAGAGGTCATTGTACAGGGAGGGGGGAGGAGATAAGCGATGACATCATCTATTGTCAGTAGTGATGTAATGATGGGTCAGTGTTATCTATATAGAGGTCATTGTACAGGGTGGGGGAGGAGATAAGCTGTGACATCATCTATTGTCAATAGTGATGTAATGATGGGTCAGTGTTATCTATATAGAGGTCATTATACAGGGAGGGGGAGGAGATAAGCTGTGACATCATCTATTGTCAGTAGTGATGTAATGATGGGTCAGTGTTATCTATATAGAGGTCATTGTACAGGGAGGGGGGAGGAGATAAGCTGTGACATCATCTATTGTCAGTAGTGATGTAATGATGGGTCAGTGTTATCTATATAGAGGTCATTGTACAGGGAGGAGGAGGGGATAAGCTGTGACATCATCTATTGTCAGTAGTGATGTAATGATGGGTCAGTGTTATCTATATAGAGGTCATTGTACAGGGAGGGGGAGGAGATAAGCTGTGACATCATCTATTGTCAGTAGTGATGTAATGATGGGTCAGTGTTATCTATATAGAGGTCATTATACAGGGAGGGGGAGGAGATAAGCTGTGACATCATCTATGGTAACCTACTGTCTTCCATTACATGGCTGAATGTTGTAGTGTCTCCCTTCCCTTTGCAGTGCATGTGGTGGGTTGATTTTCAACTAAGACTCTTGTTCTGTGAATATGGTATTTGCTTATATTCTGTATTTTATTAAGTAGTCTTTACCGATCTTCCAATGTTTTAACTTCTCATCCATATTTTTTACTTCTTTTCCAGGAACTGTTCTTGAAATACTTAGTGAAGAAAGTAAACCAATAGTTAAGAAACCTATTAAAGTAATGCCAAAACCACAGAAGACCACCCCCAAACCTCCTGCCAAGATTACTACTACCACCAAAAACCCTACAACAACTCAACCCCCAACCATTGAAGTCACAAAGAAACCTACACAGATGACTGTTGACGAGGCTACCACCACAAAACGACCTACTAAAACTCAAGTTCCGACCTTCGAGGTTACTAAGGAGCCTACGGAGATGACTATCAATGAGTTGGAACCTACTGAAGAAGCGGAGATGTCTTCTATGACCACTACACAGTTACCGTCTACCAATAATAGGATAAAGAAGCCTACAGAAGAAGTCAAAACATCAAGTAAGGATGAAAAGACAAGTATAATTCCTAAAAAGCCTTCACCTACCCTAAAGACCAAGAGACCGTCTAAAGATGTGATGAAACCATCTCCAACGAGTCAACCATTGAGGCCAGTGGAGGACATGTTGACCCAGTCTCCTGTTGTAGCCACAAACTCAAATTCAGATTCCAAAAAACCTTCACCCACAAAGACCTCGAAGAAAGTCAAGCAAACTAAAAATCCAAAGGATAAACTAAAGTCGAAAGATCACATGCCGAAACCCAAAAAATCTAAAGTCAACACCAAAATAAAAGATAGAATCGCCTCGCAGGACAAGACCAAAAAGCTAAAGAAGAAGAAAACAAAACCAACTGCTAAACCTCTGGCCCCATCGTCAGAAGAAAGCAACTTGGCCTTCTCCTCGAGGAAAAAGGCGAATAAAAGGAACACGGTCAAAAAATTGGGAGAGAGGGAGACATCTTTAGCTCTGTTGACGACAAGCCCGACTGAGGACCTGTTGACTCAACCTCCACACGATGATGACGCAACGTTGACCAAAGTCAAAGCTCAGCAAGAACATGGCCTTTCGTCTGGTTTGAAGACCCCTTTATCCACCTCCAAGAAAGTGAAGCCTACGAAAAGGCCAACAATAAAAGATAAACTCTCCAAAACAACTCAAGGATCGAAATCTCAAGCTGTGGATGAAAACAGTAGAAAGGACACAAATCAGGACACTAAAATAAGGTCCAGTGAGACGTCTACAGCACCAACCAACTGAGGCTCCTTCTTAGGAAGCGTAACTAAAAATCCAAAAAAACACCTGATATAGAGATGGGTTTATGGGATCACCTCAAGTAACCACCAAACTAAGAGAGTCAGGGGGGGGGGGGGTGACACCGATTTAACTGTCTTACGGTATGGGCGGAGCCTGAACGTTACAGTGGCAGTGATTATTCCCGGTGACCTCCACTATACAATGGATGGCGCTGTCCTCCTGCTCGTAGAGAAGGAAGAGGGGAGTGAGGTCATTATGGTAGGGAACTGGAAGACTCATGATATGACCCGTGATAAATGTAGGGCGATCAGATCCCTCCAATCACTACCTAGAACACTTTTTACAGCATTTTCACTACAAGAATTATAAATAAAATTCGGGTATGGGGTTTGGTTATCTCCGCTCCTCAATGTAGAGACCTCTCCTGGCAATGACAAGTATACAAATTAACTTGTACCTTTTTAAACCAGGAACTCTATACTAAGGCGACTGTTTCGGGGTTCTTGTGGCTCATCAGTACAGAGCAGGGTAACTAGATGATTGGGTGAAGTGCCTCATATACAATTTTGGGTGGATGGTGGGACAGATTCTTATAGAAGAGATTTAACAGTACCTGTTCCTCCTTGCGTGCGTACAACCACCTGCTCAACCTCATCTGTACTGATGAGAGGCAAAAACCCTGAAATAGTTGTCTATGTCTGGTTTGGCTAGTAGAACTAAATGTCATTTTTAGCTGGTGACAAGTTCCAATAGCCTTTGCTATGCTGATTCTAGTCAGCATTCAGAATGCAACACTACTTTATAAAACTTTATTTCGCATTACCTGTTTCCCTGCCAGAAGCTTGTTGTCCCAGGGGTAGTGGGCAGCTGCAACCTGTGTGTGCCTGTGTCTCCTTATGCAATCTCCCTCTCCTCCTCACTATCGCCTTCCCTCCCCTGCTTGATCAATGCACATGACAGGAAGTGGGGAGGAGGATGGAGCTGGATGAGTGTGGAGGAGATGAGACTGAGACACAGGCACACAGGCTGCAGCTGTCTTCTACTGTATCTCTGAGTCGCAGTATTGAGTTTTGTTTTTGGGCCCACCGGAGGATCCTGTGATTCTCCGGTGGGCCAGTCCAACACTCGCCTGAGGATCCCCACTAAAGTTTGTCTATGGCGTGTCACCATTTAATGAGCCTGCTCTGTACTGATGAGGGGCAAGAAGCCTGAAACAGAACATGTACATTCAGATTTGCTAGAATCACCTCATACCCCTGGGCAGGGCCTATTACAGTAAATTGGGAAGGGAAGGAGGAGGAGTGAAACCACTGATCATTAGAGGACCCCCCCATGTTTTGTTCTGTACTTTTGTACATAGGGGGCAGTATAACAGTAGTTATATTTTGTTCATTGTGGGCATTATTATATTTCTAGGGGATAGTAGATGAGTAGGGGGGGTGGGTGTATATTTTGGGAAGTGGGGACCCCCTTTAAGATATTGAAGACCCCATAATTGACCTTTACGTGTATATCATGATTCCAGGACATTACCTTTAAAATCCCATTTGCTGTCAGTGAATGGAAATGCGTGAGCGGAGGGAAGATTCCGCCTCTGCTATATGTGTTCTGTATATAAGAGGCTCCTGTTTGTATAGATAGATGCACATTTTGGGTAATAAATGTCTCTTTTATAGCAGCGAGTGCTGGGGGTCGCCTCTGTCCGGTGTGATACTACAACTCCCAGCATCCCATGACTGCACGTGTAGAGCCAATACACAGGTCCCTGGGTCCTGAGGTCAGTGATTCGTTGGAGCGGTCACCACAAACCCCCCCATTTACAGAATATTCTAGAAAAAACACATGTATTTTTGTGCGCAAAATATTTTTTTTTAACAATTTTCCACTATATTGGGGCACATTTATCATACGCTGGCCCCGCCCCCGGCCTCCTGATAAATCCGGGCTGCGCTGCCGAATCTCTTCTACACCGGGTCAGACCTGGCATAGTATAGCACTACAGGCAGCGCTCAGGAGCAAGGAGGCAACACCAGACTCACTAGTAACATGGCCAGAAATAATGTTATACTGCCCTCTGCTGGCTGCATGGAGGTAACACATATTACTAGAAAACTTCATAGACGTCCTATCTATCTATCTCATATCTATCTATCTATCTATCTCATATCTATGTCATATCTATCTATCTCATATCTATCTATCTATCTATCTATCTATCTATCTATCTATCTATCTATCTATCTCATATCTATCTATCTATCTATCTATCTCATATCTATCTATCCATCTCATATCTATCTATCTCATATCTATCTATCTCATATCTATCTATCTATCTATCTATCTATCTATCTATCTCATATCTATCTATCTATCTATCTATCTATCTATCTATCTCATATCTATATATCTATCTATCTATCTATCTCATATCTATCTATCTATCTCATATCTATCTATCTATCTATCCATCCATCCATCCATCTATCTATCTCATATCTATCTATTTATCTCATATCTATCTATCTCATATCTATCTATTTCCTATCTATCTATCTATCTATCTATCTATCTATCTATCTATCTATCTATCTATCTCCTATCTATCTCATATCTATCTATCTATCTATCTATCTATCTCATATCTATCTATCTATCTCCTATCTATCTCATATCTATCTATCTATCTATCTATCTATCTATCTAGCTATCTATCTATCTATCTCCTATCTATCTATCTCCTATCTATCTATCTCATATCTATCTATCTATCTATCTATCTATCTATCTATCTCCTATCTATCTATCTCATATCTATCTCATATCTATCTCATATCTATCTAGTATCTATCTCCTATCTATCTCTCTCATATCTATCTATCTCCTATCTATCTATCTATCTATCTATCTATCTATCTATCTATCTATCTTATATCTATCTCATATCTTTCTATCTATCTCCTATCTATCTATCTCCTATCTATCTATCTCATATCTATCTATCTATCTATCTATCTATCTATCTATCTATCTATCTATCTATCTCATATCTATCTCCTATCCATCTCATATCTATCTATCTATCTATCTCCTATCTATCTATCTATCTCATATCTATCTATCTATCTCATATCTATCTATCTATCTATCTTATATCTATCTCATATCTTTCTATCTATCTCCTATCTATCTCCTATCTATCTATCTATCTATCTATCTATCTATCTATCTATCTATCTATCTATCTCATATCTATCTATCTATCTATCTCATATCTATCTATCTATCTCATATCTATCTATCTATCTATCTATCTCATATCTATATATCTATCTATCTATCTATCTATCTCCTATCTATCTCATATCTATCTATCTATCTCATATCTATCTATCTATCTATCCATCCATCCATCTATCTATCTCATATCTATCTATTTATCTCATATCTATCTATCTCATATCTATCTATTTCCTATCTATCTATCTATCTATCTATCTCCTATCTATCTCATATCTATCTATCTATCTATCTATCTATCTCATATCTATCTATCTATCTATCTATCTCCTATCTATCTCATATCTATCTATCTATCTATCTATCTATCTATCTATCTATCTATCTATCTAGCTATCTATCTATCTATCTCCTATCTATCTATCTCCTATCTATCTATCTATCTATCTCCTATCTATCTATCTCATATCTATCTCATATCTATCTCATATCTATCTAGTATCTATCTCCTATCTATCTCTCTCATATCTATCTATCTCCTATCTATCTATCTATCTATCTATCTATCTATCTATCTATCTATCTATCTTATATCTATCTCATATCTTTCTATCTATCTCCTATCTATCTATCTCCTATCTATCTATCTCATATCTATCTATCTATCTATCTATCTATCTATCTATCTATCTATCTCATATCTATCTCCTATCCATCTCATATCTATCTATCTATCTCCTATCTATCTATCTATCTCATATCTATCTATCTATCTCATATCTATCTATCTATCTATCTATCTTATATCTATCTCATATCTTTCTATCTATCTCCTATCTATCTCCTATCTATCTATCTATCTATCTATCTATCTATCTATCTCATATCTATCTATCTATCTATCTATCTATCTCATATCTATCTATCTATCCATCTATCTATCTCATATCTATCTATTTATCTCATATCTATCTATCCATTTCCTATCTATCTATCTATCTATCTATCTATCTATCTATCTATCTATCTATCTATCTATCTATCTCCTATCTATCCCATATCTATCTATCTATCTATCTCATATCTATCTATCTATCTATCTATCTATCTATCTCCTATCTATCTATCTATCTCCTATCTATCTATCTATCTCCTATCTATCTATCTCATATCTATCTCATATCTATCTCATATCTATCTCATATCTATCTCATATCTATCTATCTCCTATCTATCTATCTATCTATCTATCTCATATCTATCTATCTATCTATCTATCTATCTATCTCATATCTTTCTATCTATCTCCTATCTATCTATCTATCTATCTATCTCATATCTATCTATCTATCTATCTATCTATCTATCTATCTATCTCCTATCTATCTATCTATCTATCTATCTATCTATCTATCTCATATCTATCTCCTATCCATCTCATATCTATCTATCTATCTATCTATCTCCTATCTATCTCCTATCTATCTATCTATCTCATATCTATCTATCTATCTCATATCTATCTATCTATCTATCTATCTTATATCTATCTCATATCTTTCTATCTATCTCCTATCTATCTCCTATCTATCTATCTATCTATCTATCTATCTATCTATCTATCTATCTCATATCTATCTATCTATCTATCTATCTATCTATCTATCTATCTATCTATCTCATATCTATCTATCTATCTATCTATCTATCTATCTCATATCTATCTCCTATCCATCTCATATCTATCTATCTATCTCCTATCTATCTATCTATCTCATATCTATCTATCTATCTCATATTTATCTATCTATCTATCTATCTATCTATCTATCTATCTATCTATCTCATATCTATCTATCCATCTCATATCTATCTATCTATCTATCTATCTATCTATCTATCTATCTCATATCTATCTATCTATCTATCTATCTATCTATCTATCTATCTATCTATCTCATATCTATCTCCTATCCATCTCATATCTATCTATCTATCTCATATCTATCTATCTCCTATCTATCTATCTATCTATCTATCTATCTATCTATCTATCTATCTATCTATCTATCTCATATCTATCTATATATCTCATATTTATCTATCTATCTCATATTTATCTATCTATCTTTTTATCTATCACATATATATATCTCATATCCTGGCTGCAGCACTGGGGGGCGCCGGTTTCACATGTCCTCAGCACACAGGGTGTAGTATCCTGGCTGCAGCACTGGGGGGTGCCGGTGTCACATGACCTCAGCACACAGGGTGTAGTATCCTGGCTGCAGCACTGGGGGGCACCGGTATCACATGACCTCAGCACACAGGGTGTAGTACCCTGGCTGCAGCACTGGGGGCGCTGGTGTCACATGACCTCAGCACACAGGGTGTAGTATCCTGGCTGCAGCACTGGGGGGCACCGGTGTCACATGACCTCAGCACACAGGGTGTAGTATCCTGGCTGCAGCACTGGGGGGCACCGGTATCACATGACCTCAGCACACAGGGTGTAGTATCCTGGCTGCAGCACTGGGGGGCACCGGTATCACATGACCTCAGCACACAGGGTGTAGTACCCTGGCTGCAGCACTGGGGGGCGCCGGTGTCACATGACCTCAGCACACAGGGTGTAGTATCCTGGCTGCAGCACTGGGGGGCACCGGTATCACATGACCTCAGCACACAGGGTGTAGTATCCTGGCTGCAGCACTGGGGGCGCTGATGTCACATGACCTCAGCACACAGGGTGTAGTATCCTGGCTGCAGCACTGGGGGCGCTGGTGTCACATGACCTCAGCACACAGGGTGTAGTACCCTGGCTGCAGCACTGGGGGCGCTGGTGTCACATGACCTCAGCACACAGGGTGTAGTATCCTGGCTGCAGCACTGGGGGCGCTGGTGTCACATGACCTCAGCACACAGGGTGTAGTTCCCTGGCTGCAGCACTGGGGGCGCTGGTGTCACATGACCTCAGCACACAGTGTGAAGTATCCTGGCTGCAGCACTGGGGGGCGCCGGTTTCACATGTCCTCAGCACACAGGGTGTAGTACCCTGGCTGCAGCACTGGGGGCGCTGGTATCACATGTCCTCAGCACACAGGGTGTAGTATCCTGGCTGCAGCACTGGGGGCGCTGGTGTCACATGACCTCAGCACACAGGGTGTAGTACCCTGGCTGCAGCACTGGGGGCGCTGGTGTCACATGACCTCAGCACACAGGGTGTAGTATCCTGGCTGCAGCACTGGGGTGCGCCGGTTTCACATGTTCTCAGCACACAGGGTGTAGTATCCTGGCTGCAGCACTGGGGGGCGCTGGTGTCACATGACCTCAGCACACAGGGTGTAGTATCCTGGCTGCAGCACTGGGGGGCACCGGTGTCACATGACCTCAGCACACAGGGTGTAGTATCCTGGCTGCAGCACTGGGGGCGCTGGTATCACATGTCCTCAGCACACAGGGTGTAGTATCCTGGCTGCAGCACTGGGGGGCACCGGTATCACATGACCTCAGCACACAGGGTGTAGTACCCTGGCTGCAGCACTGGGGGGCGCTGGTGTCACATGACCTCAGCACACAGGGTGTAGTACCCTGGCTGCAGCACTGGGGGGTGCCGGTGTCACATGACCTCAGCACACAGGGTGTAGTACCCTGGCTGCAGCACTGGGGGGCGCTGGTGTCACATGACCTCAGCACACAGGGTGTAGTATCCTGGCTGCAGCACTGGGGGCACTGGTGTCACATGACCTCAGCACACAGGGTGAAGTATCCTGGCTGCAGCACTGGGGTCGCTGGTGTCACATGACCTCAGCACACAGGGTGTAGTATCCTTGCTGCAGCACTGGGGGGTGCCGGTGTCACATGTCCTCAGGACACAGGGTGTAGTATCCTGGCTGCAGCACTGGGGGGCGCTGGTGTCACATGTCCTCAGCACACAGGGTGTAGTATCCTGGCTGCAGCACTGGGGGGTGCCGGTGTCACATGTCCGCAGCACACAGGGTGTAGTACCCTGGCTGCAGCACTGGGGGGCGCCGGTGTCACATGACCTCAGCACACAGGGTGTAGTATCCTGGCTGCAGCACTGGGGGGAGCCAGTGTCACATGACCTCAGCACACAGGGTGTAGTACCCTGGCTGCAGCACTGGGGGCGCTGGTGTCACATGACCTCAGCACACAGGGTGTAGTATCCTTGCCTCAGCACTGGGGGCGCTGGTGTCACATGTCCTCAGCACACAGGGTGTAGTATCCTGGCTGCAGCACTGGGGGGCGCTGGTGTCACATGTCCTCAGCACACAGGGTGTAGTATCCTGGCTGCAGCACTGGGGGGTGCCGGTGTCACATGTTCTCAGCACACAGGGTGTAGTATCCTGGCTGCAGCACTGGGGGGCACTGGTGTCACATGTCCTCAGCACACAGGGTGTAGTACCCTGGCTGCAGCACTGGGGGGTGCCGGTGTCACATGTTCTCAGCACACAGGGTGTAGTATCCTGGCTGCAGCACTGGGGGGCGCTGGTGTCACATGTCCTCAGCACACAGGGTGTAGTACCCTGGCTGCAGCACTGGGGGGTGCCGGTGTCACATGACCTCAGCACACAGGGTGTAGTACCCTGGCTGCAGCACTGGGGGGGGGTCTGGTGTCACATGACCTCAGCACACAGGGTGTAGTACCCTGGCTGCAGCACTGGGGGCGCTGGTGTCACATGTCCTCAGCACTCCATTCACCAGGCGCTCAGCATCAGAGCAGATGGCGGAGTCACTGCTGGGATAGTTATACTGTGGATAAAAAATTAATTTATGCTATAAAAGATCTATAAAGAGAATGTGAGATGAGACGGAGACAGGATCCCAGCTGAAAAGAATTGTGGGAAGATCAAATTAAAAATGGCGCAATGTAGAAGGACAATAGAGCCGGATGCCAACATATCAGATACGGATAAATGATGTGGACGCCAGAACTACAGACCCAAGAGAATCCGATGGAGGAACCAGAACATCACATCTATCACTGTACAAAATATAGGAAGTGTTTTCATGGTTTCAGACTACAAACAAGTCATCTATCTATCTATCTCATATCTATCTATCTATCTATCTATCTATCTATCTATCTATCTATCTATCTATCTCCTATCTATCTATCTATCTCCTATCTATCTATCTATCTATCTATCTATCTATCTATCTCATATCTATCTATCTATCTATCTCCTATCTATCTATCTATCTATCTATCTATCTATCTATCTATCTATCTCCTATCTATCTATCTATCTCCTATCTATCTATCTATCTATCTATCTATCTATCTATCTATCTCATATCTATCTATCTATCTATCTATCTATCTATCTCATATCTATCTATCTATCTATCTATCTATCTCAGATCTATCTATCTCATATCTATCTATCTATCTATCTATCTATCTATCTATCTCATATCTATCTATCTATTATCTATCTATCTATCTCATATCTATTTGTTCTTCATCCTCCATTCCTGACCCCCAAAGCATAAATAATACATCTATTCTAGCAGAGCAGCTGAGCTCTATGTAAGGTGGATGCCTACAGTATATAATGGCAGTTTAGATACAGCAGCTGAGCTCTATATATGATAGAGACCAGTTATCTGTTTGATGATATCTTCTCTAAATATGAGAATGGAGTCATAGGAGAAGTCTGTAGCCCTTGGAGCTGCATGTTTCTCTGTAGCCTCTGTTACTTACCATACAATAAATGCACTGTCAGTTCTTATATTAACAGGTTTATGACCTCTTAAGGGGAGAAGGGACACATCAGGCAGCTTGTGTCATAAATATCAGTGCGCAGAGTAAGGTTGAAGAATTTATGATGCTTAAATTGCAAGGGGTCACAGAAGATCACAATGGATCATGGGTCCAGACACAAGTTGCTAATAGAAACTTGACTCCCATTATTTGATTAGCCTTGATCAAGGAACCAATGAAAGGTTTCGGACCAGTGTAACCCTTTCACATCTGTAATGCAGGAGCCATCCCCCCCCTCCCCCCTTTTAGCTGTTGATGTCCGTGACGTGGCTCAATGTGATTTCCATAAAGTTGAATTAAGTAGAATTAATGATTGTGGCGCGGATTAGCACCATCACCCACCTGCCATCGCCAGACCTCCAGTAATTACTTCTCCCTCTCTGCTCTCTACACATCCCAAGCGTACAACAATCTCGTGTATTCACCCGGCCGACGCTCGCTCTACATCATCGCCACCGCGCCTGAATAAAACTCATTACCGGAAGCTCTCGCCGTAGATCTTTATCTTATTAAGAAGCTTCTCAAGACGACAAGATGGAGACGCATCACCTGGAGAACGATCAATAGGAAACTACTGATGAGAGACGCCGAACATCAAATACGCGGGAAATAAAGGGGCGGGTGTTAACCCCTCTGTGCACCTCAAAGGATGGGAATTATATGATGGGGATGAGGGCGACACTTCCCTGTACCCAGACATTGAGTGGTGGGACCAGGAGCCGACACAAAATCTCAGGTTCCCACCTAGAATTGTCACCAGGGGACCATAGGGAAGAGTATTATCCAGGAGGGGCTTCGGCTGGGTGATGATGGGGATGTTATTTTGTTTAGGTGACCAGGAGGGACTTACCTGGTGTATGGGCCACTCATAGGAGGGTGGGGCAGGAGGCAAAAATAGAATATAACTACTATAATACTGTCCCCGATGTACAAAAATATAACTACTATAATACTGCCCCCTACGTACAAGAATATAACTACTATAATACTGCCCCCTACGTACAAGAATATAACTACTATAATACTGTCCCCTATGTACAGGCATATAACTACTATAATACTGCCCCCTATGTACAAGAATATAACTACTATAATACTGCCCCCTACGTACAAGAATATAACTACTATAATACTGCCCCCTATGTACAGGAATATAACTACTATAATACTGCCCTCTATGTACAAGAATATAACTACTATAATACTGCCCCCTATGTACAAGAATATAACTACTATAATACTGCCCCCTATGTACAAGAATATAACTACTATAATACTGCTCCCTATGTACAAGAATATAACTACTATAATACTGCCCCCTATGTACAGGAATATAACTACTATAATACTGCCCCTATGTACAAGAATATAACTACTATAATACAGCCCCCTATGTACAGGAATATAACTACTATAATACTGCCCCCTATGTACAAGAATATAACTACTATAATACTGTCCCCTATGTACAGGAATATAACTACTATAATACTGCCCCTATGTACAAGAATATAACTACTATAATACTGCTCCATATGTACAAGGATATAACTACTATAATACTGCCCCCTATGTACAAGAATATAACTACTATAATACTGCTCCATATGTACAAGGATATAACTACTATAATACTGCCCCTATGTACAAGAATATAACTACTATAATACTGTCCCCTATGTACAAGAATTAAACTACTATAATACTGCTCCCTACGTACAAGAATATAACTACTATAATACTGCTCCCTACGTACAAGAATATAACTACTATAATACTGCCCCCTATGTACAAGAATATAACTACTGTAATACTGCCCCTATGTACAAGAATATAACTACTATAATACTGCCCCCTATGTACAAGAATATAACTACTATAATACTGTCCCCTATGTACAAGAATATAACTACTATAATACTGCCCCCTATGTACAAGAATATAACTACTATAATACTGCCCCCTATGTACAAGAATATAACTACTATAATACTGCCCCCTATGTACAAGAATATAACTACTATAATACTGCCCCCTATGTACAAGAATATAACTACTATAATACTGCCCCTATGTACAAGAATATAACTACTATAATACTGCCCCCTATGTACAAGAATATAACTACTATAATACTGCCCCCTATGTACAAGAATATAACTACTATAATACTGCCCCCTATGTACAAGAATATAACTACTATAATACTGCCCCCTATGTACAGGAATATAACTACTATAATACTGCCCCCTATGTACAAGAATATAACTACTATAATACTGCCCCCTATGTACAATAATATAACTACTATAATACTGCCCCCTATGTACAAGAATATAACTACTATAATACTGCCCCTATGTACAAGAATATAACTACTATAATACTGCCCCCTATGTACAAGAATTAAACTACTATAATACTGCCCTCTATGTACAAGACTATAACTACTATAATACTGCCCCCTATGTACAAAAATATAACTATAATAATACTGTCCCCTATGTACAAGAATATAACTACTATAATACTGCCCCTATGTACAAGAATATAACTACTATAATACTGCCCCCTATGTACAAGAATATAACTACTATAATACTGCTCCCTATGTACAAGAATATAACTACTATAATACTGCCCCCTATGTACAGGAATATAACTACTATAATACTGCCCCTATGTACAAGAATATAACTACTATAATACAGCCCCCTATGTACAGGAATATAACTACTATAATACTGCCCCCTATGTACAAGAATATAACTACTATAATACTGTCCCCTATGTACAGGAATATAACTACTATAATACTGCCCCTATGTACAAGAATATAACTACTATAATACTGCTCCATATGTACAAGGATATAACTACTATAATACTGCCCCCTATGTACAAGAATATAACTACTATAATACTGCTCCATATGTACAAGGATATAACTACTATAATACTGCCCCTATGTACAAGAATATAACTACTATAATACTGTCCCCTATGTACAAGAATTAAACTACTATAATACTGCTCCCTACGTACAAGAATATAACTACTATAATACTGCCCCCTATGTACAAGAATATAACTACTGTAATACTGCCCCTATGTACAAGAATATAACTACTATAATACTGCCCCCTATGTACAAGAATATAACTACTATAATACTGTCCCCTATGTACAAGAATATAACTACTATAATACTGCCCCCTATGTACAAGAATATAACTACTATAATACTGCCCCCTATGTACAAGAATATAACTACTATAATACTGCCCCCTATGTACAAGAATATAACTACTATAATACTGCCCCCTATGTACAAGAATATAACTACTATAATACTGCCCCTATGTACAAGAATATAACTACTATAATACTGCCCCCTATGTACAAGAATATAACTACTATAATACTGCCCCCTATGTACAAGAATATAACTACTATAATACTGCCCCCTATGTACAAGAATATAACTACTATAATACTGCCCCCTATGTACAGGAATATAACTACTATAATACTGCCCCCTATGTACAAGAATATAACTACTATAATACTGCCCCCTATGTACAATAATATAACTACTATAATACTGCCCCCTATGTACAAGAATATAACTACTATAATACTGCCCCTATGTACAAGAATATAACTACTATAATACTGCCCCCTATGTACAAGAATTAAACTACTATAATACTGCCCTCTATGTACAAGACTATAACTACTATAATACTGCCCCCTATGTACAAAAATATAACTATAATAATACTGTCCCCTATGTACAAGAATATAACTACTATAATACTGCCCCTATGTACAAGAATATAACTACTATAATACTGCCCCCTATGTACAAGAATTAAACTACTATAATACTGCCCTCTATGTACAAGACTATAACTACTATAATACTGCCCTCTATGTACAAGACTATAACTACTATAATACTGCTCCCTATGTACAAGAATATAACTACTATAATACTGCCCCCTATGTACAGGGATATCACTACTATAATACTGCCCCTATGTACAAGAATATAACTACTATAATACTGCCCCCTATGTACAAGAATATAACTACTATAATACTGCTCCTATGTACAAGAATATAACTACTATAATACTGCCCCCTATGTACAATAATATAACTACTATAATACTGCCCCCTATGTACAGGAATATAACTACTATAATAGTGTCCCCTATGTACAAGAATATAACTACTATAATACTGCCTCCTATGTACAAGAACATAACTACTATAATACTGCCCCCTATGTACAAGAATATAACTACTATAATACTGCTATAATGATAGTATATAGCAGTATATGTTGAGTATATGTGTATATATAGTGAGTATATAGTGAGTATATCTGGGAGGACTAGTTGGCAGTAACGTTTTGTGTTCTACGGTAAATTCTTTAATCTGAACTTTTTGGAGGAGCGTTTTAGTAATGAATGTGACTGTGATGGTCTTTTGCTCGCGGTCCCCGTGACGCAGTGTTTGCTGCTGTGCGGCTGATAAGTGGAAGTGTTGCTGACAACTCCGCTTTCCGATATCCAGGGTGTTGGAAATCCTTTTGAAGATTAGGAACAGCAGTGATGCAATCGGTTAATGAAAAAGTCACAGACTGGAATCCATTTGCATATGTATGAGATAAAATATGGATTTTCTCAGTAGGGGAATTGCTGACTTAAACAGCAGCTACCGAAATAGTGTAATTTACGGCAGCTCCTTACATTTCTGTGAAGAGATGGTCCAAATTTATGCACTTATTCAGTCACGTGACCCCCCCCCCTGAATTGCCCATATTTGGTGGGGGCCCCTGTAAGGGCAAAGTGGTGGGGGCCCTGGGACTTGCACCCCATGCACCCCCCCTACAATCCAGCCCTGTCTGCATGACATACAGAAGGTGGAGAGGTGCAGAAATATGAGAGGTCAGCAGGCAGGGAAGTCATGTATAAGCTCATTGATTGCGATCTTTATCCTTTCCTTTTGGCCCAGATCTCCATGATGATTTCTCCGAAAGACTGCAAATTTTACCTCTGTGGTGACCCCCCCCCTTGATATCTCCCTTTTGCAGATCCTATTTATACAAGAAACTCCATAAAATCAAACGTAAGAAGCTCACACATCAAATTGTCCGCTCTCTTTCTATACAGAACCTTGCTGTTCGGATATTTAGTTTCAGGACCTGCAAAAACATAGTCATGTGACCTAATCTGTGCAATTTCCGCACACAGGACCTACATATGGTTATGACCGTATTTGGTAATGGATAGTTGCATGTTGTTGTAGGATTGCCAGGATCTCCAGGACTGCCTTTTGCATCAAGTTTTTGGATAACCATGTACCCCCTTGGACCTTTTAGGACCTTTGGAGGAACTTCAAAGGTCCTGAAATGGTTCTTGTATACATGTGTATTGAGAGCAGGAACAGATGTAGGACTTCGTGAAGGTTCATCTCGGTATAAAACTTGGTGGATTTTTTGTGTTACCCTGGGCCCCCTAGAAAGTTTGGACCAGGGGCAACCACCCAAACCTCGTGTATTATAATCCACTACTGCCCCCTGGAGCCTGAATGTCTATGGTGCTCCCCATGAGACGTTTTCTTGTAGTTTCACCTTTTAGGAAGTGCAATTTATTTTGAGGTCCAATTTCTTTCTGAGGTGGATCCAGAAAAGTGAAGAAAAAAAAAATATGTGAAGAAGAAGTCAATTGTAGACTACAGTGATTACAAAAAAAGAATTTGGTTAAATATGCAAATAAGATCCCTCCAATAGAAAGCAAACGATTTCCCTTGTGGGACACATTGGAGGTAACTACCCTGTAAGCCATTGAGTGACCCTTAGCCAAGCCATGTACCCCAACCCCAGAACTTATAACCCCTATAGCCATGAGTTTATCTTGGGTAGTGCATTGTAGATTCACTCTGTTCTTAGATTGGTCTAATCCCAAGGGAATTATCCAAGGGTCCAAGTCGGATTTCAACTCCATCCATTCACATGATATGCAAATGTGTAGACATGAGTCAGCTCTTGAATAAAAGAGTCATGTATTTTCCCGGCTGCCAGTGAACCACACCTCCTTCTTTTAACTGACAGCTCAGTGTCTCCACAAATCTCAACCTGATCAGACAGGAAGTCCTCTCCACGTCCACTTCCTGTCCTTACCAGAATGATCTCCCTCTCACTGCATGGTGGATTTAGCGGTGAGCCTTATGTGGGGAAACGGCAGATCTTCTCACCATTTCACATACATGATGGGCGGAGCCAGGCAGTAGTGGGCGGGTCCAAAATAGACAGGGAGAAAAAGTTCAGGAAAAGATTTTAATGATGGGAGGAGGTAGAGTTAAGCTGGGGACGCCTGCGCTGCACCTTTCATGTAAGATTGATTGTGTCTTCTTGATGACAGGTTCCCTTTAACATCCATAGGTGGATCTGGACTTCACTGTCAGGGGCAGATTAGGACGGCCGCGGGCCCTGAAGCTACTTGGGAAAGGAGGGGGGTTCCCTCTGTCCACTTCTGCATAAGGATTTCATAGCTGGAGATCTTTCTCTTTATTATCTATACAGGGCAGCATCAAACTTGGCGATTGCTTCAGGTGGTCATGGGCCCGTTTCGGCCCCGGGCGGTCGCCCAAACCGCCCACATTATTATAAGCCACTACTGTTCACTGTGACAGACCACTGTTGGTGGCAGCTGGACCATACAGGTGAGTAGATGCTGGTATGTAGCACCAGGGTGTCAGACAGGGAAGAGTCACAGACAGGCCAAGGTCAGGGCAGGTAAAGAGCAAGCAGATTCCTGGTACCGACCAACATCAGAAGAACAAAACACATAGGAACAACAAGTCAAACGCAAGCTGAGGGCCTATAAGGTGCAGGCATCTTCCTTTAGGGGAAGGAGCTCCAGGGTGTAAGGCAGCGAATAGCCACATACAGGCCCGGGTCAGGGCAGACACTGATCAAGGTACGAGACCAGATCAGAAGAATTAAACACCTAGAAATAACAAGAAACTGATGTTGGGACACTTTAGTTATGGGCTTGAATCTTTGTCCAGGAGGGTTGGGACTTGAAGTAGTGTAGATGCCGAGCCTGAAGAGGAGGAGGAGGAGGTGGGAGTGTCATAAAATTGAGAATGTGCATGTACCCCGGGTGTCCCCTATGTCTTCCCTTCCACTGATCTTCATTGCGTTCTTTCCGTTAAGAGTGTCACCTTCATGTCAGGGTGACTCACCTCCCCCCCCCCCCCCCGCTGTCCTCCCCGGCACCCGAGTACAAAGCATTACTGGGGAGCATCGACTCTGTTCTCATCTCCCCCTTTCCCTCTTAACCAAAGCTGCCGTGCCAGCTCACTCCCTCCTTATCGCCATCTCCACCAATAAGGACATAACACCAATTTTCTTTGGAAAATTTTTGGCCACACCAGCCAATTTTTATTAACAAACAATATAAAACATTAAATACAATCCAAAATTACATATATCTATATATATCTAGGTAGGTGGTCCTCGAGGCCCCAAAGAGGTCAGGCACACAAAATTAAGGAAACTTATATTCCCTTAACAATTCCGTTACCGCCAGCCGCCACCACAGGCTCGGCGGCACCGCCAGCCAGCTTAAGTGGCTTGTGTCTTCTCCTGGGCTCCCCAAGGACACCCCCTTGTAAGAGCCCACAACCCAGTGACCCAAAACCACCATCCAACAATTTTCGAGGTGTGTCACTCACTCCTGACTCCACCTCCCGATAGACTTTTTACCAACCCCGAGGACCCTCTACCCGCCACAGCCCACATGCTCTTGACACCTCAAGCATGTGAGGCCCCCCACAAAATCAAGGCCCTCTCGATCCCCTCCTGGATCACAGATCCATTCCTACCGCATTGAGATGGACCTCATCCTGCAACCAATAGTTGCCTTCTCTTCTCTCCAACTCCCAATGCCGCACGCTCACCCCTCCATGCTTAACCACAAAGCTCGCAATGGCTCTATTCACTTTAACCCTCGCCTTATCCAACCTTTCAACCGAGTAAGCATGTCTCCAAGCCAATCTGGGTACCAACTCCAACCAAACCGTTAACGTGGTCGGATACGTTACCCATAAACAGGTCGTAACGGATGTCCCTAATCAACTCCCTACAGTGACGAATACCCAAGTCATTTCCCCCCACGTGTAAAACAAGGACGTCCGGAGGCCTATCCAATGCTGCAAATCTACTTACCTCCCCCAAAACTCTCTGCCATCTCATACCTCTAGCGCCTAACCAACGAATCACAGCCACGCCCCTATGAAAACCGAGTTGCCTGCCATCCGGACGTATATCAGCCCTCGCTGGGGCGAATATATGATCTATACCTCCCAGACTGCCATCTACCTATCCCCTTCACCGTCTGTTCCCCCAAGCCATACCTGAATGCTTCCGTCACCGCCCCAATTCTAAAAGAATGGGTTCCGTAATCACTTCTTGCCAATCCCAACGAATCCAAACATTTATAAAAAATTGCCCGAAACTGAAATTTTGACAAAAAGGATCCATCCTCATGACACAATGCCGGGCCAGAACCATTTTTTCTCAAACTGCTGTATTCCTGCCAGCATGCTACCGGGCACATTATCGAACCCCCAACCCTCCCCAAATGTACTCTCTTACCCCTCCCTAATTGATCTGTCTTGGATTTTCTCACCCACAACTCTACCGAGTCAGCCGACCCTACCACATCAGATAACTGCAAACCCCCGCCCCTCTTACTGGAGGGAGACACTAGTTCCCCTATCCTAAATGCCCCAAAAAATGCCAGCGCAAAACTGGCCCTAAACAAACTGACTTCAAAATTGGATTGACAAACCCTGGGTAAGATGGCCCCTAAATTGCCTAATAAGGAAAAAGATACCGGCCTCCGACTATCCGGCCCACTACCACCTTTCCTGAAACCCTTCACCGCCTGCTTTATCAAAAAGGCCTTTGTAATGTCTCTATCCCCTCTAACCTTTAACCCAAACGCCACCCCAGCCAAAAAACGTTTTACCCGAGCCACTGAATGTCCAGCCCTAGCAGCCTCCCTCAACCACAACAGCAGCGCCCCCACTTTATCTTCCTCAACTTCCACCCCACCGAAGACCTCCAACCAAGCCGCCCATTCTCCCCAAACTGCCACGTATCCTTTCCAGGTGGCCTCTGCCAATGAACCCCGTATCAGCTCACCTGCTGCACTTACACCAGCTCCCATAAGCCCTCCGGGCAGGGGATTCCCACGTCGTCCGTCCCCGGGACCAACGCTCGGAACCGATCCCACTGAAACCGAGAAAGAGCATCAGCAATTACATTCTGCACCCCTAGGACGTGCACCGCTGTCACCCATGCATTCAAACCCAGACAACTCAACACCAAGTGCCGCAATAGACAAACAACAAGCGCAGATGAAGCCGATAAGCTGTTTATAGACAACACCACACTCATGTTGTCGCAGTGGAATCGCACTTTCCGATCTTGGAAGCAGTCTCCCCATATGGAAACTGCCACCACTATGGGAAACAATTCCAGTAATGAAATGTTTCTGGTGTAACCCTTTTCAACCCAGCTGTCCGGCCACTTACCTGCACTCCAGTGACCCTGGTAAAAAGCCCCAAAACCGGCTCCCCCCGCTGCATCCGTAAAAAGTTCGCAGTCAAAACTGTCGACTACCGCACCCATTAATAGAGCCCTCCCATTAAAGGTGTCCAAAAATCTCGCCCACACCTTAAGATCCTCCCCGTGCTCCCGCCGTAGGCGCACAAAATGATGGGGTTCCACCACTTCAGAAGTTGCCGACGCTAACCTCCGTGAAAAAATTCTGCCCATCAGCATTACCCGACACGCAAAATTCAGTTTTCCCAACAACGATTGTAACTCCCTCAAAACTATCTTGCGTAAACGAACCGCCCTCCCCACCAATACTCTCAGATCTGCTACTTTGTCGTCAATGGTGATCCCTAAAAAACTCAAACTCGTTGCAGGTCCTACAGTTTTCTCAGGGACCAGCGGAACCGCGAATTTGTCCGCCACCCACTGAACCGTACTTAACAATAGCTCGCAGTCCCTGGACCCCGCCGCACCCACGCACAAAAAATCATCCAGGTGATGCACAATTGACTGTAGACCCGCCACATCCTTTACTACCCACTCTAAAAAAGAACTGGAGGCCTCAAAATATGAGCAGGATATAGAACATCCCATTGGTAAACAACAATCAACAAAAAACGCTCCGTCCCAATAGCAACCCAGCAACTTTACACTGTCCTTGTGGACTGGTAATAGCCGAAAAGCGGACTCAATGTCCACTTTTGCCATGTAAGCCCCCCTTCCCGACCTCCTTACCCACTCCAATGCAGTGTTAAATGATGTGTATTGTACCAAACAGAGGCTGTCGTCAATACCATCATTAACTGACTGACCTTTTGGATGGGACAAATGATGTATGAGCCGAAACTTATTCGGCTCCCTTTTCGGCACCACCCCTAGCGGTGACACCACTAAATCTGAAAAGGGGGGCACCGAAAAAGGGCCCGCCATCCGCCCCAACTGGACATCCTTCTCCAACTTCTCCCTCACCACCCCCGGGTGCTCCAGTGCTGACTTAAGGTTCTTGATATGGAGGAGCTGGGATAACAAAACCTTCAGAAAAACCCCCTAACAGTAACTTGGCATGTTCCCTATGGGGGTACCTACTTAGATACGGCACCATCTCGCTGACCCTCACCGGTGTCATTCCCCTGGGTGGCCGCTGTTCCGGACTTACCCTTCCCTTTTTTCCAACACTTAGCCAATCCGTGGGAAGTCCCGTTGCATGAGGAACACACGTGCTTGAATTTACAGTTGTTCCCATACTTACACTGTCCCTCATTAAATTGCCAGCAGAGACCGGGCTTTCCTCCACTCTGGTGACCCCCCGAGGCCCAGGACCCATGGGAGCCATGGGAACCCCCCCCCCCTCCCAAAAGGAATGCCCAAACTTAGTTGGCCCAATAACCTTCAACCAAAGGCCTATATCCTTCTGGTCCCACCTAATGCTCGGTCTAACTGACTTGCGCTGCCTAAACTCCTCGTTGTAACGTAACCACGCCTGCCCCCCATAGGCCCGGTGAGCTTCCGCAATGGATTCCTGATATACAAAAAGCGCAGAGCAGTTTTCGGGCGTTTTCTCCCCGATTACACACGCCAAAATCGAGAACGCCTGTGACCAGTTGGAATATGTTTGTGGAATAAGCCTCCACCACCGCTTTTCCTCCTCTTCTTTCTTACTTTCATCTTTTTTCCTCTTGTCCACATTAAATTTCGATAGAGGCAAAAGAGAAAATATTTCGACGTATTCGTCTTTCCAAATCTTCTCCTTTACCTCTTTTTTCAAATGAGCTCCCAGCTGTCCCTCAAAACATACATATACCTCCCCTTTTGCCCTATCATTAATCCTCACAATATCCCCCTGCTCCTTCTCTGTCTGTACGGACACCGTAACCCCCACCCCCCGGCCCGCCGGGGCCACGGTCCCTGTACCCGCACCCTCCACTCCAGGGGGCACCCACACCGTTACCGGCGAAGGCGTCAGACGCCGTTCACATCTGACTAGCAGTTCCTTAACCGTACCCAGCAGCTCCCTAACCCCGTCACTACCTGGTGTGCCACTTAACATACTGTCCCACCCTGGCGCACCCATTATTTGACTATCTGCTGGGGGCTGAGACATTAGAATAGGCGGAAAAGGACATGACATGCTATATAACTCACCTAGCTGCGGAAGGGCTGTGACCCCACCAGCCGTTTGTCCCAGGTCACTGCGAATCGGAGTCCTGCTGATCAGCAGAGCACTGTGTCCTGACGGGCTGCCGACTCCTCTTGCATCCACACGAAGCGGTAACTGGACTCCTGGATGTCCGTGCTGCAGGGGGGTTCCCCTGATTCCCGCCACTGGAGTGCCGGGACGACTAGGCCCTTGTAGTGCAGGATGAAGAACCGGAGGCTGGAGGACCGGAGGCTGCAACATCACTGAGGGGTGACCAGGCATACCCTGAAACCCCTGGTGCTGAAAAGCGCTGTGATGCATGCAGCCTGGACTCCCAGAGGGCCCGCCAAATGATACCCCTCCCATACTGCCGGGCGCCCCCCCGGCGTGAGCAGGTATCACTACAGTCGACACAGGGCCAGCCGACTGCTGCCCGCCGAAGACATCTGGACCGGAGGATCGCCGTGAGGGCCCACCGCCACGCCATCTCCGGATCCTGTAGTCAGGTGGGAAGCGGCCCCCGGGAGCTAGAAGAAGCGGGCCGCGAGCTGGAGGGCCCCCGGAGGGACTCCTTTGCCGCCGCCGGGTCCACGGCCGAGCCTCCGGGCTCAACCTATTGGGCGCCTGCGATGTCCGCGCAGGCCGCGCCTGTCCTGTACCGCCCGCTGACTCCGCCAGCAGGGAGGAAACCGCCTGTTGCAGCCAGGCCTCCCCTCTGTCCCCGGCTGCTCGTGACAGCTGATCAAGTAGGCCCTGGACGTTGGACATCTCTCCGGGACGGGAACGGTGAGTAACTTCAGCTTTGTGTCTCACCGGACTGCCTTGTTTTCCCGCTCTCTGCCCCTTATAACTCCCCCTCCTCCCCCCAAGCTGACTAATTCCTTCCCAAAATTCTAACGGGGCCAATACCCTCGCTCTGCCCCCCGTCATGTTGGCCTACACCCCACCCACTGCGTTAGGGGGGTTCAAGCCCTTTCTTAAACCTCCCATATGTACGGGATGGTCTGCCCCTCCGGCTGCCGTCCCCTCTATTTCTCCGTCTTGTGCTTCTCCTTTTGTCTGTTAAAAATATCAAAGATGTTTTCGCCTCGTAGGTAAATTTTTATTGTTAATTTAAAAAACCTGAAGGTTAATGGCACAAGTGGTGATGTGCGGAGACATCGCCTGACCTAAAAAATGTCCCTCTACAGAGAGATGGAGCCGCGCTCAGTGTCTGCTGGATGGAAACATCTTCTATTCCCGTCACTACAAATCCAATCAGAGGGAACAGGAGGATTACATTAACCCTTAAAGGGAACCCGTCAACAGGAAAATTTTATGTAATCTGCAGGCAGCATGTTATATAGCAGTGGAAGCCGAGCAGATTGTACATAGTGTCCTATCTGCAGGCAGCATGTTATAGAGCAGGATGAGCTGAGCAGATTGTACATAGTCTCCTGTCTGCAGGCAGACTGTTTTAGAGCAGGAGGTGCTGAGCAGATTGTACATAGTGTCCTATCTGTAGGCAGCCTGTTATATAGCAGTGGAAGCCGAGCAGATTGTACATAGTGTCCTATCTGCAGGCAGCATGTTATAGAGCAGGAGGAGCTGAGCAGATTGTACATAGTGTCCTATCTGCAGGCAGCATGTTATAGAGCAGGGGGAGCTGAGCAGATTGTACATAGTGTCCTATCTGCAGGCAGCGTGTTATAGAGCAGGAGAAGCTAAGCAGATTGTACATAGTGTCCTATCTGCAGGCAGCATGTTATAGAGCAGGATGAGCTGAGCAGATTGTACATAGTGTCCTATCTGCAGACAGCATGTTATAGAGCAGGATGAGCTGAGCAGATTGTACATAGTGTCCTATCTGTATGCAGCATGTTATAGAGCAGGAGGAGCTGAGCGGATTGTATATAGTGTCCTATCTGCAGGTAGCTTGTTATAGAGCAGGAGGAGCTGAGCAGATTGTATATAGTGTCCTATCTGCAGGCAGCATGTTATAGAGCAGGAGGAGCTGAGCAGATTGTATATAGTGTCCTATCTGCAGGCAGCATGTTATAGAGCAGGAGGAGCTGAGCAGATTGTACATAGTGTCCTATCTGCAGGCAGCATGTTATGGAGCAGGAGGAGCTGAGCAGATTGTACACAGTGTCCTATCTGCAGGCAGCATGATACAGAGCAGGAGGAGCTGACCAGATTGTACATAGTGTCATATCTGCAGGCAGCATGTTATAGAGCAGGATGAGCTGAGCAGATTGTACATAGTGTCCTATCTGCAGACAGCATGTTATAGAGCAGGATGAGCTGAGCAGATTGTACATAGTGTCCTATCTGCATGCAGCATGTTATAGAGCAGGAGGAGCTGAGCAGATTGTACATAGTGTCCTATCTGCAGACAGCATGTTATAGAGTAGGAGGAGCTGAGAAGATTGTACATAGTGTCCTATCTGCAGACAGCATGTTATAGAGCAGGAGGAGCTGAGCAGATTGTACATAGTGTCCTATCTGCAGACAGCATGTTATAGAGCAGGAGGAGCTGAGCAGATTGTACATAGTGTCCTATCTGTAGGCAGCATGTTATATAGTAGTGGAAGCCGAGCAGATTGTACATAGTGTCCTATCTGCAGGCAGCATGTTATAGAGCAGGAGGAGCTGAGCAGATTGTATATAGTGTCCTATCTGCAGGCAGCGTGTTATAGAGCAGGAGAAGCTAAGCAGATTGTAAGTAGTGTCCTATCTGCAGGCAGCATGTTATAGAGCAGGATGAGCTGAGCAGATTGTACATAGTGTCCTATCTGCATGCAGCATGTTATAGAGCAGGAGGAGCTGAGCAGATTGTATATAGTGTCCTATCTGCAGGTAGCATGTTATAGAGCAGGAGGAGCTGAGCAGATTGTATATAGTGTCCTATCTGCAGGCAGCATGTTATAGAGCAGGAGGAGCTGAGCAGATTGTACATAGTGTCCTATCTGCAGGCAGCATGTTATGGAGCAGGAGGAGCTGAGCAGATTGTACACAGTGTCCTATCTGCAGGCAGCATGATACAGAGCAGGAGGAGCTGACCAGATTGTACATAGTGTCATATCTGCAGGCACCATGTTATAGAGCAGGATGAGCTGAGCAGATTGTACATAGTGTCCTATCTGCAGACAGCATGTTATAGAGCAGGATGAGCTGAGCAGATTGTACATAGTGTCCTATCTGCATGCAGCATGTTATAGAGCAGGAGGAGCTGAGCAGATTGTACATAGTGTCCTATCTGCAGACAGCATGTTATAGAGTAGGAAGAGCTGAGAAGATTGTACATAGTGTCCTATCTGCAGACAGCATGTTATAGAGCAGGAGGAGCTGAGCAGATTGTACATAGTGTCCTATCTGCAGACAGCATGTTATAGAGCAGGAGGAGCTGAGCAGATTGTACATAGTGTCCTATCTGTAGGCAGCCTGTTATATAGCAGTGGAAGCCGAGCAGATTGTACATAGTGTCCTATCTGCAGGCAGCATGTTATAGAGCAGGAGGAGCTGAGCAGATTGTACATAGTGTCCTATCTGCAGGCAGCATGTTATAGAGCAGGGGGAGCTGAGCAGATTGTACATAGTGTCCTATCTGCAGGCAGTGTGTTATAGAGCAGGAGAAGCTAAGCAGATTGTACATAGTGTCCTATCTGCAGGCAGCATGTTATAGAGCAGGATGAGCTGAGCAGATTGTACATAGTGTCCTATCTGCAGACAGCATGTTATAGAGCAGGATGAGCTGAGCAGATTGTACATAGTGTCCTATCTGTATGCAGCATGTTATAGAGCAGGAGGAGCTGAGCGGATTGTATATAGTGTCCTATCTGCAGGTAGCTTGTTATAGAGCAGGAGGAGCTGAGCAGATTGTATATAGTGTCCTATCTGCAGGCAGCATGTTATAGAGCAGGAGGAGCTGAGCAGATTGTATATAGTGTCCTATCTGCAGGCAGCATGTTATAGAGCAGGAGGAGCTGAGCAGATTGTACATAGTGTCCTATCTGCAGGCAGCATGTTATGGAGCAGGAGGAGCTGAGCAGATTGTACACAGTGTCCTATCTGCAGGCAGCATGATACAGAGCAGGAGGAGCTGACCAGATTGTACATAGTGTCATATCTGCAGGCAGCATGTTATAGAGCAGGATGAGCTGAGCAGATTGTACATAGTGTCCTATCTGCAGACAGCATGTTATAGAGCAGGATGAGCTGAGCAGATTGTACATAGTGTCCTATCTGCATGCAGCATGTTATAGAGCAGGAGGAGCTGAGCAGATTGTACATAGTGTCCTATCTGCAGACAGCATGTTATAGAGTAGGAGGAGCTGAGAAGATTGTACATAGTGTCCTATCTGCAGACAGCATGTTATAGAGCAGGAGGAGCTGAGCAGATTGTACATAGTGTCCTATCTGCAGACAGCATGTTATAGAGCAGGAGGAGCTGAGCAGATTGTACATAGTGTCCTATCTGTAGGCAGCATGTTATATAGTAGTGGAAGCTGAGCAGATTGTACATAGTGTCCTATCTGCAGGCAGCGTGTTATAGAGCAGGAGAAGCTAAGCAGATTGTAAGTAGTGTCCTATCTGCAGGCAGCATGTTATAGAGCAGGATGAGCTGAGCAGATTGTACATAGTGTCCTATCTGCATGCAGCATGTTATAGAGCAGGAGGAGCTGAGCAGATTGTATATAGTGTCCTATCTGCAGGTAGCATGTTATAGAGCAGGAGGAGCTGAGCAGATTGTATATAGTGTCCTATCTGCAGGCAGCATGTTATAGAGCAGGAGGAGCTGAGCAGATTGTACATAGTGTCCTATCTGCAGGCAGCATGTTATGGAGCAGGAGGAGCTGAGCAGATTGTACACAGTGTCCTATCTGCAGGCAGCATGATACAGAGCAGGAGGAGCTGACCAGATTGTACATAGTGTCATATCTGCAGGCACCATGTTATAGAGCAGGATGAGCTGAGCAGATTGTACATAGTGTCCTATCTGCAGACAGCATGTTATAGAGCAGGATGAGCTGAGCAGATTGTACATAGTGTCCTATCTGCATGCAGCATGTTATAGAGCAGGAGGAGCTGAGCAGATTGTACATAGTGTCCTATCTGCAGACAGCATGTTATAGAGTAGGAAGAGCTGAGAAGATTGTACATAGTGTCCTATCTGCAGACAGCATGTTATAGAGCAGGAGGAGCTGAGCAGATTGTACATAGTGTCCTATCTGCAGACAGCATGTTATAGAGCAGGAGGAGCTGAGCAGATTGTACATAGTGTCCTATCTGTAGGCAGCCTGTTATATAGCAGTGGAAGCCGAGCAGATTGTACATAGTGTCCTATCTGCAGGCAGCATGTTATAGAGCAGGAGGAGCTGAGCAGATTGTACATAGTGTCCTATCTGCAGGCAGCATGTTATAGAGCAGGGGGAGCTGAGCAGATTGTACATAGTGTCCTATCTGCAGGCAGCGTGTTATAGAGCAGGAGAAGCTAAGCAGATTGTACATAGTGTCCTATCTGCAGGCAGCATGTTATAGAGCAGGATGAGCTGAGCAGATTGTACATAGTGTCCTATCTGCAGACAGCATGTTATAGAGCAGGATGAGCTGAGCAGATTGTACATAGTGTCCTATCTGTATGCAGCATGTTATAGAGCAGGAGGAGCTGAGCGGATTGTATATAGTGTCCTATCTGCAGGTAGCTTGTTATAGAGCAGGAGGAGCTGAGCAGATTGTATATAGTGTCCTATCTGCAGGCAGCATGTTATAGAGCAGGAGGAGCTGAGCAGATTGTATATAGTGTCCTATCTGCAGGCAGCATGTTATAGAGCAGGAGGAGCTGAGCAGATTGTACATAGTGTCCTATCTGCAGGCAGCATGTTATGGAGCAGGAGGAGCTGAGCAGATTGTACACAGTGTCCTATCTGCAGGCAGCATGATACAGAGCAGGAGGAGCTGACCAGATTGTACATAGTGTCATATCTGCAGGCAGCATGTTATAGAGCAGGATGAGCTGAGCAGATTGTACATAGTGTCCTATCTGCAGACAGCATGTTATAGAGCAGGATGAGCTGAGCAGATTGTACATAGTGTCCTATCTGCATGCAGCATGTTATAGAGCAGGAGGAGCTGAGCAGATTGTACATAGTGTCCTATCTGCAGACAGCATGTTATAGAGTAGGAGGAGCTGAGAAGATTGTACATAGTGTCCTATCTGCAGACAGCATGTTATAGAGCAGGAGGAGCTGAGCAGATTGTACATAGTGTCCTATCTGCAGACAGCATGTTATAGAGCAGGAGGAGCTGAGCAGATTGTACATAGTGTCCTATCTGTAGGCAGCATGTTATATAGTAGTGGAAGCCGAGCAGATTGTACATAGTGTCCTATCTGCAGGCAGCGTGTTATAGAGCAGGAGAAGCTAAGCAGATTGTAAGTAGTGTCCTATCTGCAGGCAGCATGTTATAGAGCAGGATGAGCTGAGCAGATTGTACATAGTGTCCTATCTGCATGCAGCATGTTATAGAGCAGGAGGAGCTGAGCAGATTGTATATAGTGTCCTATCTGCAGGTAGCATGTTATAGAGCAGGAGGAGCTGAGCAGATTGTATATAGTGTCCTATCTGCAGGCAGCATGTTATAGAGCAGGAGGAGCTGAGCAGATTGTACATAGTGTCCTATCTGCAGGCAGCATGTTATGGAGCAGGAGGAGCTGAGCAGATTGTACACAGTGTCCTATCTGCAGGCAGCATGATACAGAGCAGGAGGAGCTGACCAGATTGTACATAGTGTCATATCTGCAGGCACCATGTTATAGAGCAGGATGAGCTGAGCAGATTGTACATAGTGTCCTATCTGCAGACAGCATGTTATAGAGCAGGATGAGCTGAGCAGATTGTACATAGTGTCCTATCTGCATGCAGCATGTTATAGAGCAGGAGGAGCTGAGCAGATTGTACATAGTGTCCTATCTGCAGACAGCATGTTATAGAGTAGGAAGAGCTGAGAAGATTGTACATAGTGTCCTATCTGCAGACAGCATGTTATAGAGCAGGAGGAGCTGAGCAGATTGTACATAGTGTCCTATCTGCAGACAGCATGTTATAGAGCAGGAGGAGCTGAGCAGATTGTACATAGTGTCCTATCTGTAGGCAGCATGTTATATAGCAGGAGGAGCTGAGCAGATTGTACATAGTGTCCTATCTGCAGGCAGCATGTTATAGAGCAGGAGGAGCTGAGCAGATTGTACATAGTGTCCTATCTGCAGACAGCATGTTATAGAGCAGGAGGAGCTGAGCAGATTGTACATAGTGTCCTATCTGCAGGCAGCATGTTATAGAGCAGGATAAGCTGAGCAGATTGTACATAGCGTCCTATCTGCAGGCAGTATGTTATAGAGCAGGAGGAGCTGAGCAGATTGTACATAGTGTCCTATCTGCATGCAGCATGTTATAGAGCAGGAGGAGCTGAGCAGATTGTACATAGTGTCCTATCGGCAGACAGCATGTTATAGAGCAGGAGGAGCTGAGCAGATTGTACATAGTGTCCTATCTGCATGCAGCATGTTATAGAGCAGGAGGAGCTGACCAGATTGTACATAGTGTCCTATCTGCAGGCAGCATGTTACAGAGCAGGATGAGGGGAGCAGATTGTACATAGGGTCCTATCTGCAGGCAGCATGTTATAGAGTAGGAGGAGCTGAGCAGATTGTACATAGTGTCCTATCTGCAGGCATCATGTTACAGAGCAGGAGGAGCGGAGCAGATTGTACATAGTGTCCTATCTGCAGGCAGCATGTTATAGAGCAGGAGGAGCTGAGCAGATTGTACTTAATGTCGTATCTGCAGGCAGCATGTTATAGAGCAGGAGGAGCTGAGCAGATTATACAGTGTTCTATCTGCAGGCAGCATGTTATGGAGCAGGGGTAGCCGAGCAAATTGTGCATAGTGCCCTATCTGCAGGCAGCATGTTATAGAGCAGGAGGAGCTGAGCAGATTGTACATAGTGTCCTATCTGCAGGCAGCAGGTTATAGAGCAGGGGTAGCTGAGCGGATTGTACAAAGTGTCCTATCTGCAGGCAGCAAGTTATGGAGCAGGAGGAGCTGAGCAGATTGTATATAGTGTCCTATCTGCAGGTAGCATGTTATAGAGCAGGAGGAGCTGACCAGATTGTACATAGTGTCATATCTGCAGGCAGCATGTTATAGAGCAGGAGGAGCTGAGCGGATTATTCATAGTGTTCTATCTGGAGGCAGCAAGTTATAGAGCAGGAGGAGCTGAGCAGATTGTACATAGTGTCCTATCTGCAGGCAGTATGTTATAGAGCAGGAGGAGCTGAGCAGATTATGCATAGGGGGTCATTTACTAAGGGCCCGAATCGCGTTTTCCCGGTGTGTTAACCGAATATTTCCGATTTGCGCCGATTTTCCCTGTATTGCCCTGGGATTTTGGCGCACGCAAACGGATTGTGTCACATCGGCGCCGGCATGCACGCGACGGAAATCGGGGGCGTGGCCGAGCGAAAACCCGACGGATTCGGAGAAACCGCCGCATTTAAAACAATAAAAGTGTCGCTTGGGACGCGCTTACCTTCACTTGGTCCGGCCTGGTGAACTCGAGTGCGTTCAGATGCTTTTCAGCACAGCTGCGCCACCTGGTGGACGGCGGAGGAACTACGTTGATGAATCCCGGCCGGACCTGAATCCACCGCAGAAAACGCGCCGCTGGATCAGGTAAGTAAATCTGCCCCATAGTGTCCTATTTGCAGGGTCCGGCCGGGATTCATCAAGGTAGTTTCTCCGACGTCCACCAGGTGGCGCTGCTGCGCTGAAAAGCATCTGAACGCACTCGAGTTCACCGGGCCGGACCAAGTGAAGGTAAGCGCGTCCCAAGCGACACTTTTATTGTTTTAAATGCAGCGGTTTTTGCTCGGTCACGCCCCCCGATTTCCGTCGCGTGCATGCCGGCGCCGATGCGCCACAATCCGATCGCGTGCGCCAAAATCCTGGGGCAATACAGGGAAAATCGGCGCAAATCGGAAATATTCGGGTAACACGTCGGGAAAACGCGAATCGGGCCCTTAGTAAATGACCCCCATAGTGTCCTATCTGCAGGCAGCATGTTATAGAGCAGGAGGAGCTGAGCAGATTGTACATAGTGTCCTATCTGCAGGCAGCAAGTTATAGAGCAGGAGGAGCTGAGAAGATAGTATATAGTGTCCTATCTGCAGGCAGCATGTTATGGAGCAGGAGGAGCTGAGCAGATTGTACATAGTGTCCTATCTGCAGGCAGCATGTTATAGAGTAGGAGGAGCTGAGAAGATAGTACATAGTGTCCTATCTGCAGATAGCATGTTATGGAGCAGGAGGAGCTGAGCAGATTGTACATAGTGTCCTATCTGCAGGCAGCAAGTTATAGAGTAGGAGGAGCTGAGCAGATTGTACATAGTGTCCTATCTGCAGGCAGCATGTTATAGAGCAGGAGGAGCTGAGCAGATTGTACATAGTGTCCTATCTGCAGGCAGCATGTTATAGAGCAGGGGGAGCTGAGCAGATTGTACATAGTGTCCTATCTGCAGGCAGCGTGTTATAGAGCAGGAGAAGCTAAGCAGATTGTACATAGTGTCCTATCTGCAGGCAGCATGTTATAGAGCAGGATGAGCTGAGCAGATTGTACATAGTGTCCTATCTGCAGACAGCATGTTATAGAGCAGGATGAGCTGAGCAGATTGTACATAGTGTCCTATCTGTATGCAGCATGTTATAGAGCAGGAGGAGCTGAGCGGATTGTATATAGTGTCCTATCTGCAGGTAGCTTGTTATAGAGCAGGAGGAGCTGAGCAGATTGTATATAGTGTCCTATCTGCAGGCAGCATGTTATAGAGCAGGAGGAGCTGAGCAGATTGTATATAGTGTCCTATCTGCAGGCAGCATGTTATAGAGCAGGAGGAGCTGAGCAGATTGTACATAGTGTCCTATCTGCAGGCAGCATGTTATGGAGCAGGAGGAGCTGAGCAGATTGTACACAGTGTCCTATCTGCAGGCAGCATGATACAGAGCAGGAGGAGCTGACCAGATTGTACATAGTGTCATATCTGCAGGCAGCATGTTATAGAGCAGGATGAGCTGAGCAGATTGTACATAGTGTCCTATCTGCAGACAGCATGTTATAGAGCAGGATGAGCTGAGCAGATTGTACATAGTGTCCTATCTGCATGCAGCATGTTATAGAGCAGGAGGAGCTGAGCAGATTGTACATAGTGTCCTATCTGCAGACAGCATGTTATAGAGTAGGAGGAGCTGAGAAGATTGTACATAGTGTCCTATCTGCAGACAGCATGTTATAGAGCAGGAGGAGCTGAGCAGATTGTACATAGTGTCCTATCTGCAGACAGCATGTTATAGAGCAGGAGGAGCTGAGCAGATTGTACATAGTGTCCTATCTGTAGGCAGCATGTTATATAGTAGTGGAAGCCGAGCAGATTGTACATAGTGTCCTATCTGCAGGCAGCGTGTTATAGAGCAGGAGAAGCTAAGCAGATTGTAAGTAGTGTCCTATCTGCAGGCAGCATGTTATAGAGCAGGATGAGCTGAGCAGATTGTACATAGTGTCCTATCTGCATGCAGCATGTTATAGAGCAGGAGGAGCTGAGCAGATTGTATATAGTGTCCTATCTGCAGGTAGCATGTTATAGAGCAGGAGGAGCTGAGCAGATTGTATATAGTGTCCTATCTGCAGGCAGCATGTTATAGAGCAGGAGGAGCTGAGCAGATTGTACATAGTGTCCTATCTGCAGGCAGCATGTTATGGAGCAGGAGGAGCTGAGCAGATTGTACACAGTGTCCTATCTGCAGGCAGCATGATACAGAGCAGGAGGAGCTGACCAGATTGTACATAGTGTCATATCTGCAGGCACCATGTTATAGAGCAGGATGAGCTGAGCAGATTGTACATAGTGTCCTATCTGCAGACAGCATGTTATAGAGCAGGATGAGCTGAGCAGATTGTACATAGTGTCCTATCTGCATGCAGCATGTTATAGAGCAGGAGGAGCTGAGCAGATTGTACATAGTGTCCTATCTGCAGACAGCATGTTATAGAGTAGGAAGAGCTGAGAAGATTGTACATAGTGTCCTATCTGCAGACAGCATGTTATAGAGCAGGAGGAGCTGAGCAGATTGTACATAGTGTCCTATCTGCAGACAGCATGTTATAGAGCAGGAGGAGCTGAGCAGATTGTACATAGTGTCCTATCTGTAGGCAGCATGTTATATAGCAGGAGGAGCTGAGCAGATTGTACATAGTGTCCTATCTGCAGGCAGCATGTTATAGAGCAGGAGGAGCTGAGCAGATTGTACATAGTGTCCTATCTGCAGACAGCATGTTATAGAGCAGGAGGAGCTGAGCAGATTGTACATAGTGTCCTATCTGCAGGCAGCATGTTATAGAGCAGGATAAGCTGAGCAGATTGTACATAGCGTCCTATCTGCAGGCAGTATGTTATAGAGCAGGAGGAGCTGAGCAGATTGTACATAGTGTCCTATCTGCATGCAGCATGTTATAGAGCAGGAGGAGCTGAGCAGATTGTACATAGTGTCCTATCGGCAGACAGCATGTTATAGAGCAGGAGGAGCTGAGCAGATTGTACATAGTGTCCTATCTGCATGCAGCATGTTATAGAGCAGGAGGAGCTGACCAGATTGTACATAGTGTCCTATCTGCAGGCAGCATGTTACAGAGCAGGATGAGGGGAGCAGATTGTACATAGGGTCCTATCTGCAGGCAGCATGTTATAGAGTAGGAGGAGCTGAGCAGATTGTACATAGTGTCCTATCTACAGGCATCATGTTACAGAGCAGGAGGAGCGGAGCAGATTGTACATAGTGTCCTATCTGCAGGCAGCATGTTATAGAGCAGGAGGAGCTGAGCAGATTGTACTTAATGTCGTATCTGCAGGCAGCATGTTATAGAGCAGGAGGAGCTGAGCAGATTATACAGTGTTCTATCTGCAGGCAGCATGTTATGGAGCAGGGGTAGCCGAGCAAATTGTGCATAGTGCCCTATCTGCAGGCAGCATGTTATAGAGCAGGAGGAGCTGAGCAGATTGTACATAGTGTCCTATCTGCAGGCAGCAGGTTATAGAGCAGGGGTAGCTGAGCGGATTGTACAAAGTGTCCTATCTGCAGGCAGCAAGTTATGGAGCAGGAGGAGCTGAGCAGATTGTATATAGTGTCCTATCTGCAGGTAGCATGTTATAGAGCAGGAGGAGCTGACCAGATTGTACATAGTGTCATATCTGCAGGCAGCATGTTATAGAGCAGGAGGAGCTGAGCGGATTATTCATAGTGTTCTATCTGGAGGCAGCAAGTTATAGAGCAGGAGGAGCTGAGCAGATTGTACATAGTGTCCTATCTGCAGGCAGTATGTTATAGAGCAGGAGGAGCTGAGCAGATTATGCATAGGGGGTCATTTACTAAGGGCCCGAATCGCGTTTTCCCGGTGTGTTAACCGAATATTTCCGATTTGCGCCGATTTTCCCTGTATTGCCCTGGGATTTTGGCGCACGCAAACGGATTGTGTCACATCGGCGCCGGCATGCACGCGACGGAAATCGGGGGCGTGGCCGAGCGAAAACCCGACGGATTCGGAGAAACCGCCGCATTTAAAACAATAAAAGTGTCGCTTGGGACGCGCTTACCTTCACTTGGTCCGGCCTGGTGAACTCGAGTGCGTTCAGATGCTTTTCAGCACAGCTGCGCCACCTGGTGGACGGCGGAGGAACTACGTTGATGAATCCCGGCCGGACCTGAATCCACCGCAGAAAACGCGCCGCTGGATCAGGTAAGTAAATCTGCCCCATAGTGTCCTATTTGCAGGGTCCGGCCGGGATTCATCAAGGTAGTTTCTCCGACGTCCACCAGGTGGCGCTGCTGCGCTGAAAAGCATCTGAACGCACTCGAGTTCACCGGGCCGGACCAAGTGAAGGTAAGCGCGTCCCAAGCGACACTTTTATTGTTTTAAATGCAGCGGTTTTTGCTCGGTCACGCCCCCCGATTTCCGTCGCGTGCATGCCGGCGCCGATGCGCCACAATCCGATCGCGTGCGCCAAAATCCTGGGGCAATACAGGGAAAATCGGCGCAAATCGGAAATATTCGGGTAACACGTCGGGAAAACGCGAATCGGGCCCTTAGTAAATGACCCCCATAGTGTCCTATCTGCAGGCAGCATGTTATAGAGCAGGAGGAGCTGAGCAGATTGTACATAGTGTCCTATCTGCAGGCAGCAAGTTATAGAGCAGGAGGAGCTGAGAAGATAGTATATAGTGTCCTATCTGCAGGCAGCATGTTATGGAGCAGGAGGAGCTGAGCAGATTGTACATAGTGTCCTATCTGCAGGCAGCATGTTATAGAGTAGGAGGAGCTGAGAAGATAGTACATAGTGTCCTATCTGCAGATAGCATGTTATGGAGCAGGAGGAGCTGAGCAGATTGTACATAGTGTCCTATCTGCAGGCAGCAAGTTATAGAGTAGGAGGAGCTGAGCAGATTGTACATAGTGTCCTATCTGCAGGCAGCATGTTATAGAGCAGGAGGAGCTGAGCAGACTGCTAAATCTTCAGAAGCATTAGAAGGTGAAATCGCTTTGTCAGGCAGTTACAGGAGATTCGGGGTTAGATCATTCTGTCGGAATACCTCTTTAAGCATTTGCCTTGTATTCACACTGAGCCTGGAGCAGACCTCTAGTAGCACCATAGCAGCGCTAGACCCCGCAGAACATAACACACGGATCAGGGGAACAGCCGGGGGGATGGGGTGAGACCCCGGGTTACACTTCAGATTGATAATAAATAAAACCACAATGGTAGAAAATGTGAGATACTGACATCCCGAGCCGCGCTCTATCTCCACATCAAATAATACTACAAATCCCTTCACTCTGCAGCACCAGGCGGCTGGAATTATTCATGTCCTCAAAGAGAACTTATATTTTATGGATGAGCACACAAGAGCTCTGAGCGCGGAGAGTAATACTGCCCCTCACCCAGGACATCTACTGTATACCGTACAAAGTGTACTGCCACGCTGGTCACATGTCCACAGGGGGCAGTATAGGACTAATATTCTTGTACATAGGGGGCAGTATTATAGTAGTTATATTCCTGTACATAGGGGAGCAGTATTATAGTAGTTATATTCTTGTACATAGGGGGCAGTATTATAGTAGTTATATTCTTGTACATAGGGGGCAGTATTATAGTAGTTATATTCTTGTACATAGAGGGCAGTATTATAGTAGTTATATTCTTGTACATAGGGGACAGTATTATAGTAGTTATATTCTTGTACATAGGGGGCAGTATTATAGTAGTTATATTCTTGTACATAGGGGGCAGTATTATAGTAGTTATATTCTTGTACATAGGGGCAGTATTATAGTAGTTATATTCCTGTACATAGGGGGCAGTATTATAGTAGTTATATTCCTGTACATAGGGGGCAGTATTATAGTAGTTATATTCCTGTACATAGGGGAGCAGTATTATAGTAGTTATATTCTTGTACATAGGGAGCAGTATTATAGTAGTTATATTCTTGTACATAGGGGGCAGTATTATAGTAGTTATATTCTTGTACATAGGGAGCAGTATTATAGTAGTTGTATTCTTGTACATAGGGGAGCAGTATTATAGTAGTTATATTCTTGTACATAGGGAGCAGTATTATAGTAGTTATATTCTTGTACATAGGGGGCAGTATTATAGTAGTTATATTCCTGTACATAGGGGGCAGTATTATAGTAGTTATAGTCCTGTACATAGGGGGCAGTATTATAGTAGTTATATTCTTGTACATAGGGGGCAGTATTATAGTAGTTATATTCTTGTACATAGGGGGCAGTATTATAGTAGTTATATTCCTGTACATAGGAGGCAGTATTATAGTAGTTATATTCTTGTACATAGGGGGCAGTATTATAGTGGTTATATTCCTGTACATAGGGGGCAGTATTATAGTAGTTATATTCTTGTACATAGGGGGCAGTATTATAGTAGTTATATTCTTCTACATAGGGGGCAGTATTATAGTAGTTATATTCTTGTACATAGGGGGCAGTATTATAGTAGTTATATTCCTGTACATAGGGGCAGTATTATAGTAGTTATATTCTTGTACATAGGGGGCAGTATTATAGTAGTTATATTCCTGTACATAGGGGGCAGTATTATAGTAATTATATTCTTGTACATATGGGGCAGTATTATAGTAGTTATATTCTTGTACATAGGGGGCAGTATTATAGTAATTATATTCTTGTACATAGGGGGCAGTATTATAGTAGTTATATTCTTGTACATAGGGGGCAGTATTATAGTAGTTATATTCCTGTACATAGGGGGCAGTATTATAGTAGTTATATTCTTGTACATAGGGGCAGTATTATAGTAGCTATATTCTTGTACATAGGGGGCAGCACTATAGTAGTTATATTCTTGTACATAGGGGGCAGTATTATAGTAGTTATATTCCTGTACATAGGGGGCAGTATTATAGTAGTTATATTCCTGTACATAGGGGGCAGTATTATAGTAGTTATATTCCTGTACATAGGGGGCAGTATTATAGTAGTTATATTCTTGTACATAGGGGGCAGTATTATAGTAGTTATATTCTTGTACATAGGGGACAGTATTATAGTAGTTATATTCCTGTACATAGGGGTAGTATTATAGTAGTTATATTCTTGTACATAGGGGGCAGTATTATAGTAGTTATATTCTTGTACATAGGGGGCAGTATTATAGTAGTTATATTCTTGTACATAGGGGTAGTATTATAGTAGTTATATTCTTGTACATAGGGAGCAGTATTATAGTAGTTATATTCCTGTACATAGGGGACAGTATTATAGTAATTATATTCTTGTACATAGGGGGCAGTATTATTTGTAGCTGTGTTACATTACTTTCGCTTGTACTTCAGTGATACCTTTCAGACATTGTACTGATATAAAGTCTCATCCTCCTGATATGATATAATAATTGCGGCAGATATCCGCTATGTGAACAGCTCGGGGGTTCAGTGTAAATTAGGATGATTAATAGCTGAGTTGGGGTAACAGATGCTGCGCCGCTCCTCCTGCGTTCCCCTTCTCCTTTGCTCTCCATCTAGTTCACTGAACACATTAAAGCTCAATGTAACGTGGCTTCCAGAACACAAATAATTGTAGAGCCGCCTTCTGCTCGTTTTCCTTCTTTCAATCTTAAAAGAAACAATTTTTTCAGTTTTTTTTAATACATTTTACTGCTCGTAAGATAAAAATGATATAATAGTTCAGGTTTTACATGATATTATTTCTGCAATGTGTGAAGGGAGAGCCCAGTTATTATTCCCTATTCCCTCTTTGTGCACACAGTGTAATGTATGGAAACACATGCAGAAGACTATTACTGGACAGAGGAATCTTGGGAAGCTGCATCTCCCTCCTTTCCCCATCACTGTTAATGTTTCAGCTACATCTCCCTCCTCCCCTCACTTTTCAGCTGCATCTCCCTCCTCTCCCCCATCACTGTTAATATTTTAGCTATATCTCCCTCTTCCCCTCACTTTTCATTTGAATCTCCCTAATCCCCCCATCACTGTTAATATTTCAGCTACATTTCCCTCCTCCCCTCACTTTTCAGCTGCATCTCCCTCCGCTCCCCCACCACTGCTAATATTTCAGTTACATCTCCCACCTCCCCTCACTTTTCAGCTGCATCTCCCTCCGCTCCCCCACCACTGCTAATATTTCAGTTACATCTCCCACCTCCCCTCACTTTTCAGCTGCATCTCCCTCCTCTCCCCCACCACTGCTAATATTTCAGTTACATCTCCCACCTCCCATCACTTTGCATTTGCATCTCCCTAATCTCCCCCATCACTGTTAATATTTCAGCTACATCTCCCTCCTCCCCTCACTTTTCAGCTGCATCTCCCTCCTCTCCTCTATCACTGTTAATATTTCAGCTACATCTCCCTCCTCACCTAACTTTACAGCTGCATCTCCCTCCTCTCCCCCATCACTGTTAATATTTCAGCTACATCTCCCTCCTCTCCCCCATCACTGTTAATATTTCAGCTATATCTCCCTCCTCCCCTCACTTTTCAGCTGCATCTCCTTCCTCTCCCCCATTACTGTTAATGTCTCAGCTACATCTCCCTCCTCTCCCCCATCACTGATAATTTTTCAGCTACATCTCCTCCTCCCCTCGCTTTCAGCTGAATCTTCCTCCTCTCCCCCATCACTGTTAATATTTTGGCAGCATCTGTAGATCCCTGGATCAGAGGAGCTTAGTACTTTGGACATTTGTGGACATTTGAGTATTTCTCCTATAAGAACTCAGCAGTGTTTACTTTATTTTACATCAAGGGTTAACATGCATTAATCTATAGTGTTTTGTTATGTACATTCTATTTAGTATCTGTATAGACTAGTAGAAAGGGTTAATGAGCATTGACAGACATTTCTGACTGTCTACCTCTTACTAAAGAGAAGCTAGTAGTAATTTTTCACAGCTATGGTTCAGATTGTTTTGCAGAAGTAAAACAGACTTGTTTACTAGACAGCTTGACTTTTATAATGACAGGTTCAGTCTGGAAAGTTGTTTACACTTTAGAAACTTGCTGCCATAGAATGCTATGTGGATTCAATGTAAGTCTATGGGAAAAGGCTTTTTCATTGTTTTTGTGCTGAAATGTTATCACTTCTGGCAGAGGGTCAGAAGGTACTGTCAGTGGTTTATTTTGGGATTTTGAGGTAACAGGTTCCCTTTAATTGGATCTTCTTCCTCAGCAGTTGAATTGGATTCCACTTTTCTCGCAGCTCTTTTGCTATCTCCCCTCACCAGTGTCGGATTGGCCCACCACAGAACCAGAGGGTCCTACAGTGGGCCCCAGGCATTAACCCGTTACTGGATACCAGATCCACTGCATAAGGACACTCAATTTGAAAGCTAGTGGAGTCACCTTCCAACGGTATGACAGACAGGGGCCCCCCCAAATAATTTTTTCTAAACAGCCTAAGAAACCCCTATCTGACATTGCCCCCCACTATATAAATCAGAGCTACAGATATAGACGCTGCATAGATGTTCTGATCCGGATGTCCTTATATCTACATCCATCATTGATGTTAGTTATCATTATTTTGTGTCAATTGAAGATTTGATATTTTTCACTCAGTTTTGCAAAGATTTCACTTTTCTAATTAGATTTTACAACGACTTCTCAACAATGTTCTTCTCTACAAAAATGGATTGAAAGCGCCAACCCGAACACCCGGCTGAGTGAGACTTCATTACTTAGCGGAGGCACGAAAAATGGAGGCCATTAATCATTAACTCTACCGGTCAGCCATGAGAACGCGGCCTGTTAAATATTAGATATGCAAATGAAGTAGTAATGAGTGAATATCCAGACTTGCAGAGACAGAAGTGGAGGGACATACTGGCCAAGACGGACATTGCTCTGTCTTATGCATGGACTTTAAAGTGAACCAGACGGGTAATTTTTGAGCCCACAACATGATAGAGGGCGGAGTAATCAGGACTCTTGTTGTCAATCACTGTGTGTGGGCGGAGTAATCAGGATTCTCACTACCAATCACTGTTTTTGGGCTGGGTAATCAGGTCTCTCACTGCCAATCATTTTGCGAGGACGGGGTAATCAGGGTTCTCACTACCAATCACTTTGTGTGGGTGGATTAATCAGGACTCTCACTCACCACCAATCACTGTGTGTGGGAGGAGTAAGCAGGACTCTCACTGCCAATCACTGTGTGTGGGCGGAGTAATCAGGACTCTCACTGCCAATCACTGTGTGTGGGCGGAGTAATCAGGACTCTCACTGGCAATCACTGCGTGTGGGCAGAGTAATCAGGACTCTCACTGACAATCACTGCGTGTGGGCAGAGTAATCAGGACTCTCACTGACAATCACTGCGTGTGGGCGGAGTAATCAGGACTCTCACTGGCAATCACTGCGTGTGGGCAGAGTAATCAGGACTCTCACTGACAATCACTGCGTGTGGGCAGAGTAATCAGGACTCTCACTGACAATCACTGCGTGTGGGCAGAGTAATCAGCTTTACAACAGGGGGCTAACTAGCCCTAAGGCACCATAACCAGGGAATAAAACTTAGCCTTTATTCAAATTAGTTTAAATGTACAGTAAACATAAATTTAAAGCTAAAAACACAGAGTTGCTTCAATGCCAAGTGTTTGAGTGTCCCAGTGCTGGTTCCCGGATTACCAGACTGGGTATTAAATGTGTCACAGATGTGTCAGTGGGGCAGATTTCAGTGGTGGGTGTGAATTTTATGTCTCAGGTGAGACTATTTATGGTAGGGTATATGTATCTTTAGACTGTTTGGGTACATGAGTCCAGGAGAGTGCAGTTCGCACCCCCTGGTCAGGTCAGTGGGGTTTATCCGTCATATTGTCCAAATGGATTATTAGATAGGTATTCCTCTTACTGTACTGTGTCCCTATGTAGGTAACAAGAGGAGGTGGATCAGTGTTGTACCACTGTATAGATGGTAAGGCTGGTGAACGCTGATAACCCTATTGCCCTGATCCAGTCCTATGACCCAATTGTCTCATACACCTGGTAAGTAACATTCACACCACACAATACTCCACTATTCCTATGCTGCCTCCTATATTATTCAATATCCAATTCTACACTGGCATAAAGTAGTCTGCAATTAAAACTTGCTGCTCAAGCCCCCCAACATGTTTCGCCGATTATACGGCTTCTTCAGGGGTAACGGTAATCTAAGCCCGTTACCCCTGCCCGTTCACCAGCTTTACCATCTATACAGTGGTACAACACTGATCCACCTCCTCTTGTTACCTACATAGGGACACAGTACACATGGCCGGCGCCAGCACCCGGCTTACCCGGGCAAGTGCCGGGGCCCCAGAGGTCCCAGAGGGGCCCACGGCACAAACTGGCAACATAAGTAAACTCAATTACATCGGCATACTTGTTGCCGATGTAATTGAGATAAGCGCTGCACTCACACTGTCGGCGCGGCTGACAGGGGGCGGCACCGCAAGCGGACCCACACAAAACATAATAGCATTGGCGAGGCAGATGTATTTCTGCCGCGGAGCTTCTAATACTGGACGGTGCCGACGTGATGACGTAACGCCGCCAGCGTCCCTGCTGCTGCACAGTAGACGCTGCTGTCACTCGGAAGATGTAGCAGATGAAGCGAGCTGCCCTTGAGGTAAGTTAGCGTTTATTATTTTTTTCTGGCCACCAATAATGTGTATTTTATTAATTAATGGAGCCTGTGTCTGTGTAGGGGTGGGGGGTATATTAATTCATGGGGTGCGGGTGGTATATTAATTAATTGAGCCTGGAGTGGGGGGTGTATATAAATTAATGGAGCCTAGGGGAGGTGTATATTAATTAATGGAGCCTGGGGGGGGGGGTGTATATTAATTAATGGAGCCTGGGGGGGATGTATATTAATTAATGGAGCCTGGGGGGATGTATATTAATTAATGGAGCCTGGGGGGATGTATATTAATTAATGGAGCCTGGGGGGATGTATATTAATTAATGGAGCCTGGGGGGATGTATATTAATTAATGGAGCCTGGGGGGATGTATATTAATTAATGGTGCCTGGGGGGATGTATATTAATTAATGGAGCCTGGAGGGATGTATATTAATTAATGGAGCCTGGGGGGGATGTATATTAATTAATGGAGCCTGGGGGGGGGGGGGATATTAATTAATGGAGCTTGGGGGATGTATATTAATTAATGGAGCCTGGGGGGATGTATATTAATTAATGGAGCCTGGGGGGGATGTATATTAATTAATGGAGCCTGGGGGGGGGGGGTATATTAATTAATGGAGCCTGGGGGGATGTATATTAATTAATGGAGCCTGGGGGGATGGATATTAATTAATGGAGCCTGGAGGGTATATTAATTACTGTATTCTGGCTGGGGGGGGATGTATATTAATTAATGGAGCCTGGGGGGTTGTATATTAATGGAGCCTGGGGGGTTGTATATTAACGGAGCATGGGGGGCTGTATATTAATGGAGCATGGGGGGCTGTATATTAATTAATGGAGCCTGGGGGGGATGTATATTAATTAATAGAGCCTGGGGGGTTGTATATTAATGGAGCCTGGGGGGTTGTATATTAACGGAGCATGGGGGGCTGTATATTAATGGAGCATGGGGGGCTGTATATTAATTAATGGAGCCTGGGGGATGTATATTAATTAATGGAGCCTGGGGGATGTATATTAATTAATGGAGCCTGGGGGGGATGTATATTAATTAATAGAGCCTGGAGGGTATATTAATTACTGTATTCTGGCTGGGGGGGGTGGGTGTGTATTAATTAATGGAGCCTGGGGGGCTGTATATTAACGGAGCATGGGGGGCTGTATATTAATATTGGTATCTGAAGGTTCTACGTTTTTAATGCCACCACATGAGTTCACTGCTAAGGGGCCCAGTGAGGCGCTGTCGCCCAGGGGCCCACTGAAACCTGGAGCCGGCCCTGACAGTACAGTAAGAGGAATACCTATCTAATAATCCATTTGGACAATATGACGGATAAACCCCACTGACCTGACCAGGGGGTGCGAACTGCACTCTCCTGGACTCATGTACCCAAACAGTCTAAAGATACATATACCCTATCATAAATAGTCTCACCTGAGACATAAAATTCACACCCACCACTGAAATCTGCCCCACTGACACATCTGTGACACATTTAATACCCGGTCTGGTAATCCGGGAACCAGCACTGGGACACTCAAACACTTGGCATTGAAGCAACTCTGTGTTTTTAGCTTTAAATTTATGTTCTCTGTACATTTAAACTAATTTGAATAAAGGCTAAGTTTTATTCCCTGGTTATATTGTGCCTTAGGGCTAGTTAGCCCCCTCTTGTAAAGCTTAGAAATAGCCTACCAAGTGGAAATTTCCCATTTCCCCCTTTTTGGATCCCCGGCAGAGTAATCAGGACTCTCATTGTCAATCACTGTGTGTGGGCGGAGTAATCAGGACTCTCGTTGTCAATCACTGTGTGTGGGCGGAGTAATCAGGACTCTCATTGTCAATCACTGTGTGTGGGCGGAGTAATCAGGATTCTCACTACCAATCACTGTGTGTGGGCGGAGTTATCAGGACTCTCTGTTTATTGGTGGGATAAAGTGCTTCTGTAAATGGTCAATAACTTTTCAACAAACTTTGCATAACTGAATAGTACAAGTGAACAGAAAAAACTGTAATAGAGTAACAGTAATTAGCTTTCCTAATGTGTTTTCAACTCTAAAATTTGTGTGAATTTCATTTTAGTTTGAGGTGCGAGATTACACAGAGGTCTCTGGGGGTGAGGAGTCGCAGCAGCTAGGTGTCCTCCCTGCAGCTTTGAAACAACATCAAACTCTCAGACAGCAAAGGAAAGTTGTTAGAAGATGAAGGTGACAAGTCGCATAAAGCCCAGAAATCATATTATTACTCATATACAGAGTGATGACTGCGCTCTAATGGCCACTGCCCTTTTCACAGCTGCTTTCTGTTACATTATCATCATCTGTTGTGACAAGTCAGGCCAAGCAAGAACACAAAGCTTCTGCGGAGTCAGACAAGGGGTGATTGACAGCTCTGCAGATCATTGCGGCCGTCCTCATCCTCGCCCTCTTCCGTTTCCATCAGAAAGGGAAAAGCATGAGAGACAAAAGTCATGAGTCAGCAGTCGGGGGTCCGCGCAGCACCTGCGGGGTGATACTTTATGGCAAATCTCTTTATCTTCCCATAATTGAAATTCTAATTAGCGGTGAAGATACCAAGCGAAGTGAAGAGGAGACGATTACCCCGTGAAAGAGACTGCGCACAAAAAGTTTTCACTGTGGACTATATTAACCCCTTGCATGTTAATCTCAATAATGGGCCAAATTCTGACAAATGTGCAATTTACATCCTTAACCCCTTCGCCTCACGTTCATTCTTTGCTCCCCACCTTCTAAAAACTATAACTTTTTAATTTTTCCATGTACAGAGCTGTGTGAGGGCTTATTTTCTTCTTTGTGACATTCTGCTGACACATTCCCTTTAAGAGAACCTAGATGGTTTCAGTTTATCAACATGATTGGATTGTGTATGACGTAAAGCCTCGGCTTATCTGGGCGAATAACACATAAGAAGGAATCTTACACTTTTATCAGCAGAAATCTGCTCCCCCTTAAGCAGCATCTGCTTCATTACCCCTAAATAAGACATTTCCCCCGGCAGGTGATTAATCAGAGCCAGGATGTCCCTCACCCACCGCCCATAGATGCCTGGAGTGTATACATGGAGGGCAGGGAGCTCCGATCCATATCCCATTCATCTCCGAGACTCATCCAGGATCCCTAGGATTATGTCATTTACTGCATTCCAGGAAACTATTATTACTAAAATTATTACAGTATTATAGCAGTAATATTCTCGTACATAGGGAGCAGTATTATAGTAGTTATATTCTTGTACATAGGGGGTAGTATTATAGTAGTTATATTCCTGTACATAGGGGGCAGTATTATAGTAGTTATATTCTTGTACATAGGGGGCAGTATTATAGTAGTTATATTCTTGTACATAGGGGCAGTATTATAGTAGTTATATTCCTGTACATAGGGGGCAGTATTATAGTAGTTATATTCCTGTACATAGGGGGCAGTATTATAGTAGTTATATTCTTGTACATAGGGGGCAGTATTATAGTAGTTATATTCCTGTACATAGGGGGCAGTATTATAGTAGTTATATTCTTGTACATAGGGGGCAGTATTATAGTAGTTATATTCTTGTACATAGGGGGCAGTATTATAGTAGTTATATTCTTGTACAGAGGGATCAGTATTATAGTAGTTATATTCTTGTACATAGGGGACAGTATTATAGTAGTTATATTCTTGTACATAGGGGGCAGTATTATAGTAGTTATATTCCTGTACATAGGGGGCAGTATTATAGTAGTTATATTCTTGTACATAGGGGGCAGTATTATAGTAGTTATATTCTTGTACATAGGGGGCAGTATTATAGTAGTTATATTCTTATACATAGGGGGCAGTATTATAGTAGTTATATTCTTGTACATAGGGGGCAGTATTATAGTAGTTATATTCCTGTACATAGGGGGCAGTATTATAGTAGTTATATTCTTGTACATAGGGGGCAGTATTATAGTAGTTATATTCTTGTACATAGGGGGCAGTATTATAGTAGTTATATTCCTGTACATAGGGGGCAGTATTATAGTAGTTATATTCCTGTACAAAGGGGGCAGTATTATAGTAGTTATATTCTTGTACATAGGGGGCAGTATTATAGTAGTTATATTCTTGTACATAGGGGGCAGTATTATAGTAGTTATATTCTTGTACATAGGGGGCAGTATTATAGTAGTTATATTCTTGTACATAGGGTGCAGTATTATAGTAGTTATATTCCTGTACATAGGGGGCAGTATTATAGTAGTTATATTCTTGTACATAGGGGGCAGTATTATAGTAGTTATATTCCTGTACATAGGGGGCAGTATTATAGTAGTTATATTCTTGTACATAGGGGGCAGTATTATAGTAGTTATATTCCTGTACATAGGAGGCAGTATTATAGTAGTTATATTCTTGTACATAGGGGGCAGTATTATAGTAGTTATATTCCTGTACATAGGGGGCAGTATTATAGTAGTTATATTCCTGTACATAGGGGGCAGTATTATAGTAGTTATATTCTTGTACATAGGGGGCAGTATTATAGTAGTTATATTCCTGTACATAGGGGGCAGTATTATAGTAGTTATATTCCTGTACATAGGGGGCAGTATTATAGTAGTTATATTCTTGTACATAGGGGGCAGCATTATAGTAGTTATATTCTTGTACATAGGGGGCAGTATTATAGTAGTTATATTCTTGTACATAGGGGGCAGTATTATAGTAGTTATATTCTTGTACATAGGGGCAGTATTATAGTAGTTATATTCTTGTACATAGGGGGCAGTATTATAGTAGTTATATTCTTGTACATAGGGGGCAGTATTATAGTAGTTATATTCTTGTACATAGGGGGCAGTATTATAGTACTGTAGTTATATTCTTGTACATAGGGTGCAGTATTATAGTAGTTCTATTCCTGTACATAGGGGGCAGTATTATAGTTGTTATATTCTTGTACATAGGGGGCAGTATTATAGTAGTTATATTCTTGTACATAGGGGGCAGTATTATAGTAGTTATATTCTTGTACATAGGGGCAGTATTATAGTAGTTATATTCTTGTACATAGGGGGCAGTATTATAGTAGTTATATTCTTGTACATAGGGGGCAGTATTATAGTAGTTATATTCTTGTACATAGGGGGCAGTATTATAGTAGTTATATTCCTGTACATAGGGGGCAGTATTATAGTAGTTATATTCCTGTACATAGGGGGCAGTATTATAGTAGTTATATTCTTGTACATAGGGGGCAGCATTATAGTAGTTATATTCTTGTACATAGGGGGCAGTATTATAGTAGTTATATTCTTGTACATAGGGGGCAGTATTATAGTAGTTATATTCTTGTACATAGGGGCAGTATTATAGTAGTTATATTCTTGTACATAGAGGGCAGTATTATAGTAGTTATATTCTTGTACATAGGGGGCAGTATTATAGTAGTTATATTCTTGTACATAGGGGGCAGTATTATAGTACTGTAGTTATATTCTTGTACATAGGGTGCAGTATTATAGTAGTGACATTTATTATAGTGGTCATAATATAAGAATAAATAACTAAGCATAACTGATCATGTGCACTTATCATTATTGATTATTATCCATATCATTGATGGGACTGTATTTTCACATTACCAATATTTGCGGTATTATTATTAGTATATTCCCTCTAGTTCCCATCTCTCCCCTAAATTCGGGTTCCAGATGATTTATCCTTCTATTGTCAGGTGAGTCAGTGATACCATATGGACACCTCTCATTGTATTCCCTCGCCGGCACTTGTAGTCATAAAGATATAAAACTGTCACATGAAAATATGTATTTTTTGGGTGGGCAGGATTTGGGACTTTTACTGGAATATTCACAGCAGAGTATCCGAGTATTTCCCCACCGTATTATAAACTATACATTAGAAGCCACCTTGAATCTCCATGTCTTGTATAGTTGTTGCTGGCCCTGATATATGGCCGTCATCTGGCAGTGTTATATTCCCTGTATGTTACGTCTTACACACCCCATTAAGATGCTTAGTTTCCTATGGAGCCCCCCAGTGGCTTGGATACAGCGCAGGGTGAGATTAGATCCACCCGGGGGCCATGTAGCCTCTTGTATAATTTGTACTACGGCCGAGTGCTGACATATTGTACATGTTACTATGATTAATCTCATCCTCTATATGACCCCGTTGGCCCGCGGTGTAAGCGCTGAGGACCCCCGAGCCCCTCCGCATTGTATGTATGAAGGTGGGGTATTGATTTATGTTCTTCTCATTTGCCTTACACCTTTATATATGATTTACTGAGGCTGCGGAGGCCTGACATACATCAGATAAATTGGATGTGAACACGGAAATGGAAAATGCGATATTTTAATTATAAATAAGTTCCTGTAGCAGCGGAAGGGGCCTGCTGCTCTGCGTAACCGCTTTACATCACCCATGACGTGTGTTACTACAATATGTACTGGAGTCATGCACATCGTATGCAGTTTAACTACACTCATTGGATTTTGCAGCATTTTGTCTCACTTTATGGCTATGGTTAAGGTGTAACATTCCTGTCACAGCAGCTGACTAGATGGAGGACTATAGGGAGGGAAAATTTCCCGCCAAAATCTGGTGCTGTTTTTGAGCTACTCCTGTCAGGGTGGTAACAGCTGTTTTCTGGGTCAAGGCCTTTAGCCTATGGATTGTTGTTGCCAGGGAACGATCTTGTTAATTAGGGATCGTTATGGTCACATGACCAGCGCAGTTTTGAATAAAAGTCGGTGCACGGCTTTTGAGTCGACTTTACTTCAAGAGCCTGTACGTCAGCTACCTGACAGAGACACTTGTGATGTCACAGAGTACAGACGGAGAGATACTTGTGATGTCATAGCTGTTTCCTTATGTCAGAGCTGTTATCTGACACGTTTGTGATGTCATATCATCTATCTGACTGAAACACTTGTGATGTCAGAGCTGTTACTTGACAGAAACACATTTTTGATGTCACAGCATCAACCTGACAGAGACACTTGTGATGTCATAGCTGTTGCCTGATGTCACAGGTGTTATCTGACACGTTTGTGATGTCATATCATCTATCTGACTGGAACACTTGTGATGTCACAGCTGTTACCTGACAGAAACACATTTTTGATGTCACAGGATCAACCTGTCACAGCCGCTACCTGACACACATGTAATGTCCCACAGGACGGGTCTTTACTAAATTCTGCACCTAGTTAGCTTTCTGTGCCTGGCTGTAGAGGGATTGGCCAGCTTTCTTATGTCACCTTCTAGCCTATACCTCCTTTAAGGCTAGTTCACCCCTTTTAGAGGCATTATCCAAAAGGTTAATATGTTTTTTGATGTTTATATGACTATTGTATCTTTTCCTGAGGTAAAGCAGGCTGTCCATTGGCTAGTTCCCCAGAACTTTTCAGAAGCAGAGGCTAAAGTCAATAAATATAGGCTGATCTCTAGGGTTTACTGTCTCTGTCTTCAGACTGAGCTGAGAACATATAATTGCTGATTATATGCAGCAGATGCCAGCTCCCTGGAGATTGATCCGGCCGAGCTGACCAGTGGTCCAGCCTGAGGTACTTGTTTGTGGTTCCTGCCATACAGAGAACTTTTATTTGTCTACAGCTAACCAACCCACTGAACTAGCCATGTGGCTGGTTGCTACCCTCATGGGTCTCCCTCTATCAATCTGCTACCTGTCACCTACAGTACACCTTATTGTTGATCGGCCTTCCCCTCTTCTTGCTTCACCTTTCTGACCCTGACAGGTGTGGATGAGGCCTACACTATGGGGCTCATTTATTAAGAGTCCGAACGCCGCACTTTCGTTGGGTTTCCCGAATATTTCCGATTTGCGCCAAATTGCCCTGGGATTTTGGTGCACACGATCGGATTGTGGTGCATCGGCACCGGCTTTAACGCGACAGAAATCTGGGGGAGTGGCCGTCGGGCAACCCGACGGATTCGGAAAAAACGCAGAATTTAAAAAGCAATTTGTGTCACAAGATCAGCACCTACAAGCACCAGGAAGAAGAAGGTGAACTCCGGCGGACCTCGGCGCAGTAGCTACACCTGTGGATATCGGGTGCACGACCTTAGTGAATCCCGGCAGAACCTGAATCCTCATCGGACAACGCACTGCAGGATCGTGACTGGACCGGGTTAGTAAATGTGCCCCTATGTCTGAGCTACCGTGAAAATCATGGCTAGGCCGCAACCAAAGCTGTGACTCTGTCCGAAGTATACAGCCACCCCTATACACTGTTGGCCCCTGGTGGGGATGTTGTACATAGAGACACTTGTGATGTCACAGCATCTACTTGACAGAGACGCTTGTGATGTCACAGTGGTTACCTGATGGAAACACATTTGAGATGTCACAGGTAAGGCCACTTATAATGTAAAAGCACCGTACCTGACAGAGACGACAGCCACATTTTTTTGATGGTGTTGGTGGACCCAGGGCCGGCACCAGCACTGGGAATACCTGGGCAAGCGCCGGGGCCCAGAGCAGAAATCCATAGTGAAGAGGGGGCTGTATCTAATCAATCCATAGGGGTGAGGGGGGCTTTATATAAAATAACCATGAGGGGGCTAGGGTATATTTCAGGGAACAGGAGACTGTTTTAGTTTCTGAATTTTGAATGCTGCCACATGAGTTCACTGCAAAGGGGCCCACTGAGGCTCTGTCACCCAGGGGCCTTCTGAAACCTGGAGCAAACCCTGGGTGCATCCCCATCTGTATGGGATGTCTATGCATCTTTACATGTGTTATGTCTACCACTAAGTGGAGCCCAATCGATTGCTAGAGGTGATATCGACTGAGGCCGCAGAGTTATGGTCCATCTGTAAACCTGCCCGAGAGAGCTGCGGGGTACAACAGGTAACCCCCCCCCCCCCCCTAATTGTGTACTTTCCATTATTGGTGAGAAAGCACAGACACTGTGTACGCTCAGCCGAGTCACAGATGGGTCAAAATAATTACCAAATAATTAAGGCCAAATCCTTGCCGAGGGGCGACCGGCTGTTTATACATCGAGCCAGATCCAGCCCCGCAGCGGCAGACAGGGCAAGTCAAGCATCACAAACCTGGGAAATGGGAGACATCTAAGAGTCCTAGACTAAGGTCTATGTGTTATTACACTGCTGTGGATTCTATATTGTACTATGCTACAAGTCGTGTGGTTTATTATATCGCTGTATATACTATATATCGTACCACTGAATCTCATATTTTCGTTATTTTATTACACTCATGTGGATTTCATTATCCTCACTCACCGATCAGTTATCAGGATGAGGCCGAGGCCTCTGGGAATTTGTGTTTGATCAGATTAGCGGAGCGTGGCGCGCGCCCCTGTGAGTGCCAGTATCACACCAAACACAATAGCGGCTCCGTTCTAAGCCCATTTTTTTGCCAATCGAAAAAAAACTAACAAAAACAAAGCTGTAATGTTGATGTCATCCTTTGACTCGGTGACAGCGACTGGTCCCTGGTGTCAGCCAGTCGTTTTTTTTTAACCTCATCAGCATCTGCTCCACCAATCAGGAGCTGTGTTACCTCTAGTGTCATCACATTTTGCAATGTGCCCAAAGGGTCGGGGAGAAAACAGGGTGACATCAGGGTTTTAGACAGACGCTGGTGCGGGAGAGGTCACCTTAGTGCAGGATGGGGGGGAGGTGGAAATCCTCTGCGCTCTGTAACACTTCTATATAACCTTCTACACTTGCTGCCTGTTAACCGATTGTTTCCTGCATTGAATTACTTGAGAAACCGGTCGGACCGAGCAAGGTGACACGCACCCAGGTCCTGGACACGACAGGGCCAGCATGGAGCCGCCCGTTGTATGCCTTCTGCAGACATATAAATCCAATATGGCTGCCCAGATGTCTCCCATGGGGAGATCACCCAGCTTTCTTGGACCTCTGCACAGCAGGTTTGTATAGTTGTGGTATATACTGCTTACCTAGACCATTATTGTAACCTAAAACAAAAAGTTAGAGTCTTTTCTGAAAGTAATTTATGGTGGAATGACTGGCGCCCCCTCCAACATTTACAGCAGAAGAAAGACGCTTTACAGCCAAGTAAAGGGAATCTGAAACATTAGGAAAGCAGGGACAGGATCAGCTGACTATATAACCCCACCCCCAGTGTGTGACATCACCAGTCCTACACTAGCACAAAAACACAGTTGTTCGTGGTGCACAATTTGCCCCTTACAGTATGTCTGTGACATCACTAGGCCTCAGACTACAAAACCTCATAACCTCTCCCTAGAAAACTCCATACTTAGACCGCTAGTCCTCCTACCCTCTCACTGTGTGACATCACTTGTCCTCCTGCCCTCTCACTCTGTGACATCACGTATCCTCCTGCCCTCTCACTGTGTGACATCACTTGTCCTCCTGCCCTCTCACTCTGTGACATCACGTGTCCTCCTGCCCTCTCACTCTGTGACATCACGTGTCCTCCTGCCCTCTCACTCTGTGACATCACGTGTCCTCCTGCCCTCTCACTCTGTGACATCACGTATCCTCCTGCCCTCTCACTCTGTGACATCACTTGTCCTCCTACCCTCTCACTCTGTGACATCACTTGTCCTCCTGCCCTCTCACTCTGTGACATCACTTGTCCTCCTGCCCTCTCACTCTGTGACATCACTTGTCCTCCTGCCCTCTCACTCTGTGACATCACGTATCCTCCTGCCCTCTCACTCTGTGACATCACTTGTCCTCCTGCCCTCTCACTCTGTGGCATCACGTGTCCTCCTGCCCTCTCACTCTGTGGCATCATTAGACCTTAGTTTACTCCACCCATAAGCCTCTTCGTAGATAACTCCATTTCAGTGCCCATCAATAGTCCTTGTATCAACCCCAAGCCCATGGTGACATAACCACCTCATAATCACATCACCAGCCCTCGGGTCCTCTCCCTCTGTGACATCACTAGCCCTCGGGTGCTCTCCCTCTGTGACATCAATAGCCTTTGGGTCCTCTCGCAATGTGTCATCACAAGTCCTCGGGTCCTCTCACATTGTGACACCACTAGCCCTCGTGTGCTCTCCCTCTGTGACATCAATAGCCTTCGGGTCCTCTCGCAATGTGCCATCACAGGTCCTCGGGTCCTCTCACATTGTGACATCGCAAGCTTTAGGTTACTCCCCCTCTTAGTCTCTCTTTTCAGATATGGTCGGATTCTCCAGTAACTATGAGCATCTGCAACATCCCCTACCGGGGCCTAGCCTTTTCTTGAGGCATGGAGGCAGCTGGGGCCCAGAATACTGGAGTGGCTGGCGCTTGCCAGCCTAGGCACGCTAGTGTCACTGTGCTTGGTATGGGGACCGGAGGGCTGTCCTACATCCTGGCAGGTCTCCAGCAGGTGGTGTGTGCAAGATATATGGAGGGAGAGGCTGATGAACTGGATTTCCCTGGGGCAACCCCTGAGTGTCTGTAAGATAGGTCCCTGGATAATGTATGGGAAGCCCGTGTTGGTGACAGCCGTATCCAGGGATCAGACGGAGGCAATGTTGTGCAAATCAACTAACAGTTCTTTATTGCACAACAGGTAGCAGGCAACTGGCCTAAACAGTCAAACAGCAGATTCAGAGTCTGGTACTGGAGTGATCATGGAGAGGAGTCTTCAGGATAATGCACCAGCCCGGTAGTAGGTGCAGGCGGGGATAATGAAGATGGAAGCTGTGGAAGCTGCAGCTCTTGATTAGAGTCTCCTGACTCAGTTCCTGGGATTGGTTTCTGTGGCAGCACTGAAGGTGTACTGTGTACTGTCTCTCTGTACACTCTGTCCATGTGCTCAAAAGACTCTGCAGACTGGACTGGACCATGTACTCCCACTGCACAGGGCTTTTATACTCCCCCTGGTCAGGTGGTAGCACCTCTCTAATCACACTCCAGCTTAAAATACAGCCACATAATTGGATAACATCTTACACCCATTTAACTGTTGCCTTTCCAGGCAGAATCTACAGCTGCTATTACACAATGTCCAGGCTCTAGAACCTTCATAGAGGGTTCGCGACTCCCCCTAACAGCTCCTGACTTGGAGAGGGCGCTATTTGCAACTATCAGCCTGCCTATGTATTGGCAGGGGTGTTGCACATTTCTATAAAACATCCTTTGAAACTTTCCTTTGGTCATAGTTCACACTATGTTCACACCAATCTTTGTGAAGAACAGATTTGTCAGTAAGCAGACCTTCTGTGCCTTTATTCATTGGACAAAACATCTGTGAAACGCTCTCATCTCCCTGAGACTTCTTTCCGATCAGCTCTTTCTCAGGCACACAGGGGGTCACTTACTTTTATATGTAACTGTAGGAGTTAACGCATCTTGCTTGTTGATTCACTGGCATGGAGTGTGGGGAATGAAGCGTTTATCACTCTCATTACATGATTATTATCTGTTTGGCCAGAGGCGCGTGTTTTTATAAGGTCCTGCGACAGTAATCCTGAGGAGGGTGCGGAGAGTCACCCTGTATCCCTCCTCTCACTGCCGAGGCATTATCAACCTATGGAAAATCGGAACCTCGGACCGGCACCGTCCTGCAGCATCAAAGACAAGTCCAGTCATTATTGATATTAACATAATAGCACATGTATTCATATTCCAGGATTGTAGCTTCTACAAATGCTCTGGGTGCATGTCCTCACACTGCTGTGCTCTGTGCTCTCTGCAGTGTTAGGTATTGTTCCCAGAGAGATGTGTAATCAGACCTCTTAGTATGTTGCAGCCGGACTGTGATATATGGTTTTATAGTCCAGGATTGCACTGGAGGTGTGTCCTCACACAGCTGTGCTCTCTGCAACCAGTGTTGTGTATTGTCCTTAGAGAGATATGTGATCAGACCTTTGTGTATGTTGTTAGTAGCAGCAGGACTGTGATGCATGGATTTCATATTCCAGGATTGAACTGGGGCATGTCCTCACACAGCTGTGTGCTGTGCTCTCTACAACTAGTGTTAGGTATTGTCCCCAGAGAGATGTGTAATCAGACCTTTGTGTATGTTGTTAGTAGCAGCAGGACTGTGATATATAGATTTATATACCAGGATTGTATTGTGCATTGTGCATGTCCTCACACTGCTGTGCTCTGCAGAAAGTCTAAAGTATTGTCCCTGGAGAGTCTTGTAATCGTCCCTTTGTGTAAAATGTTAGTAGCAACAGCACTGTGATATATGGATTTACATATGAGGTTGTACCAAGTGCACTGGGGTTGTCCCAAATATTTAAAGGACATCTACCACCAGGATGAAGGGTTGTAAACCATGCACATGGACATACTGGTGTGTGTCCTCTCTGGCAGGATCTGCTATTTTTTAAGCTTCCTATGCCTCCTATGCCCTTAAAAATTTATGCAAATGAGCCTGAGGGGCTCAAGGCTGCATTGACACCTATGGAGCCCCACATGCTCATTTGCATAATTTTAAAAGCTTTTGTCGAAAAAAAACAGGGCATGAGAAACTAAGAGAACAGATCCTGTCAGAGGGGGCACACACCAGTAGGTCAGTACTTGGTTTACAATCCTTCATCCTGGTGGAGGTAGGTGTCCCACTCCCATAGACAGTGGATGGTCGGCAGGGTGTATGATCATCTATCAGTCTCTGGAGAGTTGGTGGTCTCGTCATTGTGTTTGGTGGGGGTCCCAGCTGTATTAAGTTCAATAACACATAAAATACCCCAAAATTACAAAAGGACTGTTAATTAACATGCAACGAGCAAGAAGGGGTTACACATCAGGCGGATACAAGCACTTAGGTCGAGTGATCGCGGACATGCTGGAAGGTAAACACCAGCTCTTCTTATGACTTTGCTGCAGGACTGATGCGCCCATTCATGTGATTATTTTACGCCCTGATTATTGTTTTATGCTTCTGCTAATTGTTTTGTGAGCCTTAAAGGAACTCAACAAAGTCTGGGGGGTGGAGGAGATATAAGTTTTATAGCTATAACACTGAGGACAGACAGGATTGTCCACTATTGTTAAAGGGGACGATCGAGATTCTTTGAAACTTCTCTCTGGTAAAGGACAGATTTTTATGAATGAGGCCACAAAGTTACCCCTTGACCTTCTATTTTTACAATTCTTGGACAACCCCTTAAAAAATTTAATGGCTATTAATAGCTTTTTACAGCCGAACCCTTCAGAGCTGGAGGTGCTCTAACCTTTAGAGAAGTAGAACCAAGTGGAAAACACCATGGACACCATGGAGAACACCATGAACACCATGGAGAACACCAAGGAGACCATGGAGAACAACATTAATGCCATGGAGAACACCATGGGCACCATGGACACCATGTACAACATGGAGAACACCAAGGACACCATGGAGAACATGGAGAACAACATTAATGCCATGGAGAACACCATGAACACCATGGACACCATGAACACCATGGAGAACACCATGGCCATCATGAACACCATGGAGAACACCATGGACACCATGAACACCGCGGAGAACACCATGGACACCATGAACACCGCGGAGAACACCATGAACACCGAGAACACCATGGACACCATAACCACCATGGAGAACACCATAGACACCATGAACACCACGGAGAACACCATGAACACCATGGAGAACACCATGGACACCGAGAACATCATGGACACCATGAATACCATGGAGAACACCATGGACACCATAGACACCATGAACACCACGGAGAACACCATGAACACCATGGAGAACACCATGGACACCGAGAACACCATGGACACCATAACCAACATGGAGAACACCATGGACACTATGCACACCATGGAGAACACCATGGACACCATGAGTACCATGGACACCATGGAGAACACCTTGAACACCATGGAGAAAACCATGGACACCATGAACACCATGGAGAACCCCATGAAACCAAGTGTAGAACATCAAATAGAGACATGTCCTACAATCAAGTGTCAAGAATAAAGGGGACATCATCCATTTTTTGGGGGGTTCCCTTTTCCCAAGGGCAGAGGTTGAGAAAAGAAGAATACCCAGATGGATCCATTGTTCTCACAGAAGATTTTCTTCCACCCCATATGATTGCCTGAAGGGTATGGGCAGCTCGAGCCTAAGGGACTGGCCATGCATTATAAAATGCTCTTTAAAGAGGATAATTCACCACCTCACACGTGTAGGGGCTGCTACATAGATTCAGGAGCACTTTAAATTTTGTTTCTAGCCCCCACAGTTGCTGAGATATCAGTCCCGGTATCTGACCAATGTAATCCACTCTACTGTCACAGAGGAGGTGCTGGAGCAGAGGAGGGAGGTTGTTATGCTAATCTTCTGTGACACTGTCCAATCAGTGGCAGGCGGTGACAGAAAGGAGGTTCTGAAGTAGAGGAGGAGGGGTTGTGTGTTATACTTTTCTCAGTGTCTCAGTGTAAGGGAAGATAACACAAGCCTCCTCCTCCTTTGCTCCATCTCCTCCTCTCTGACAGTAGACAGGATTACAATGGTCAGATACTGGGACTGATATCTCAGCAAGTGTTGGGGCTAGAGAGAAAATTCGAAGTGCTTATGAATCTGTGAAGCAGTCACTACATTATGCTGATCACCACATGTGTAAGGTGGTGAAAGGTCCTTTTTTAAAGATGATAACATGTAGGGTCCTACTCAAAGATGTTTTATAAGTAACTGTCAGTCTGGACTTTGACAAGTTTTTGTTGAGCTCCTTTAGGTCAGTGCTAGGACCTGTGACTTCATTTAGGCTATAGTGTCTACAAGGAGCTTGAGTCTCCTACTCCTCCCCTGCTTCCTGAACCAATGATGATACAGGGGGCGTGTCTTAAACTGCCTCATACTTCCTGTGGGCACTCTGGGACAATTTTAGGCACACGTCACTGCTTTGTCCTAGTGGAACTGAGCTAAATATCATCCACGGACCTGCACAATATTCGGTGTTCCTGACCTCTCACCAGGTTTTTTCCCACTAAATTACTAGCACCCTCAGGTAGGTATGAAATGTACTCTGTAGACCTATAAAAAAAATCATCCCCAAAGTCAAGCAAATATGACTCTTCTCATCCCATTTTCACAAGAGATGAGTCAAGTTTAGTGGTTTCAGGGATAGCCTCACTTCAGAAGCCTTTATCTTCTGTTCTATAGCACCTAGAAACAAGCTCCTGGTGTTATGTTAAAGATAAGGATCACATCTTCAGGCTTATGGGTCTGTGAGCTACAGAACTGGACATACAATTAAAAACTAGGCTGAAACTTGATCTTTATTTGCAGCTTATATTTCCATCGATGTCTTTAGCTGTCTGTATCTTTGGTTCTGTAGCTCATAAAGCCTGTTTCTAGGTGCTATAGAACAGAAGATAGGGGGCATCTGAAGTGACACTACCCCTTCAACCACTAAATTTGACTCTTCTCATCTGAGAAGAGTCATCTATGAGATGAGTGATATTTGCCTGACTTTGGATGAGATTTTTTATAGGTTAATGGTAGAGATTTCACATAAAAGAGGAAATCTTAAAAAGGACATTTCATCTCCTGCCTGAGGGGGCTGTTGATTTATTGGGGTAAAACCTGCTGACAGGTTCCCTTTAAAGTCCTAAACTTGTGTGGTATTTTGTACACCGCTAGATGTGACTGTTCTTCTGCATCTTCTCTCCGGGCGATGTGCACAGGGGGCCACATGCGCTCCGGGACAGCCTTGACTCCAACATCTGCAGCTCGAGACTCATCGAAGAGGAAGACGACTTTACTAGAATTTTTATTTGATCAGTAATAAATATAAAAAATTGTACAAGATGGAAGCGTAACGTCCCATTATGAGCTTATCCCGTCCCACCGAAAAAACCAGATGGATGCGTTTTCCGTGTCAGCCTGAATTATGTCAGCCCTATAAATGGCCGTGCTCCACATCTGGATTCATTCATGTGTCCTAAATTACTGACTGTTTCCTGTTTCTGAATAATATACAACTTTTCACTAACAATGGGACCCAGGTCGCTCATACCACAATAAATCTTTGTGAGGATGTCAGCTCCGCAGAATGGAGCTAATGCGGACGATCTCTCCACATGTCCCCGTATAAGCGAGAGGTCAGCTGCAGCAGAGAACCCGATGAACGACCCTGGGGACTCAATGCAGCGTCTTTTGTTCCAAAAGTGAGTTATATGATGTTGACAGTGTGCTATACTCCAGAGCTGCATTCATAATTCTGCTGAATGTTATTGAAGATGGTCAGCAAACTTGTTGACAGACACAACGCTAACAGTTTCGACTTTTGTATGGGTCACATAACAATAGCAATAGACGGGACTCTATGGGCCATTAAAGGAAAACGGTCAACGGGTGAAGAGATGTAAAGCAGCTTAATGCATAAAGCTAGAATTATGGTTCTGGTGCTATTTTAAAGATGAGAGTCTTATCTTTAAAAAGGCATCAGGATAGTGGTTCTGTAATTGGCAATACAGTTATAGACAAAGTCAAGGGTCGTGTTTCAAAGTACTATAGAACCCATCATAGTGTTATCTGAAGTGTCACTTCCGCTGTAGCCTTTAAAAGTGACTCATCTCAGACACAAAAATCAGCTTATTTGTATATGATATGGAGGCAATTTTTTAAAGTAGGTAAGCAAGAAAATATATATTAAAGAGGAAGAAATGCTAAAAGGTCACCTGACCCGAGGGTGCGACTATTTTATAATATAAATGATGCAAGAAGGTTAGCTTTAAAGGAAATCGCACGCCCCATTGAAAGAAAAATGTTGCACCCTGTCGGGGCAGTGCAGGGGGAGCAAGATTCATGAAGAACATGCACAAGAAATCCTGAGTCTGGCGCCCTCTACAGACTACACAGGACACTGCACATAGTACAGACTACACTATTGTTAGTAAATGTGGGCCGATGACTTCACCGACATCGTAGATGAAGCAGGGTGGAGTATTAATGAGATTTATGTTAGGAAGGAGTCGGCTCGGGATGTAATGGATGTCCTATACCTCACCCTGTAGACAATTTGATTAAAAACATTGGGGCAGATTTACTTACCTGGTCCATTCGCGATCCAGCGGCGCGTTCTCTGCGGTGGATTCGGGTCCGGCCGCGATTCACTAAGGTAGGTCCTCCGACGTCCACCAGGTGGCGCTGCTGCGCTGAAAAGCATCCGAATGCCCTGAAACTCACCGAGCCGGACCAAGTGAAGGTAAGCGAGTCCCAAGCGACACATTTCCCGTTTTTAAATGCGGCGGTTTTTCCGAATACGTCGGGTTTTCGTTCGGCCACGCCCCCCAATTTCCGTTGCGCGCATGCCGGGGCGGATGCGCCACAATCCGATTGCGTGCGCCAAAATCCCGGGGCAATACAGGGGAAATCGGCGCAAATCGGAAATATTCGGGTAACACGACGGGAAAACGCGAATCGGGCCCTTAGTAAATGACCCCCATTGGGTCTTAAGTGAAAGTGACATCAGCATTGGAGAGGAGATCTCCTGGCAGGATATTGATCCCGAGTTCCAAGGGTCTATTGAGAGTTGGATTTGCATCTTCCACTGAATGACAGCTGATCCAGTCAAGCTCCTCACAAGCCAATTCTCCGATTTCCAGGAAAGAGACTTATTCTTCTTAAAATATAGCCTCCATTTTTGTAGCCTTGATTATAACGTACGGAGAAGAGAGAGTAGAGATATATCCATGGTACCAGAGAAGTTGTCACCCTACAGTCTGAGATATTTCTTATGGTAACTTATCTGCCCAAAGATATGAAGGATCCCAAAAACATATTTTATGTCCTCTTCATTGTTTACTTGGACATCAACATGACTTGTTCGCTCCTCTCTAGCGGAGATACTTAATGTGTAGGACCACTAGAGTAAGATCATTAAAGCTAATAGAAGGGTCTGCATAAACCAGTATGGGGTAAATAATGAACACTAGAGATGGTCCAATAAATACCAACCATACCCAAAAATATAAACTTGAGTTGTAAGAAGACCTGACAAAACTTTGGCCCTTTCTATAGGATCCTTTCTGGTTTCTGTCTAAGTTCTTGGTGTTCTGCATGTTTCTCTAAAATACTGAATCCCTTGACAATTATTTTTTAAACCCTACTGTGAACTGGGCCTAAAGCTGGACATACATATTTGACATAAGCGGGCCAAAAACCAACTATTTTGGTGAGATTGGCCAACCATATAATTTGCCTGGGGACTCTTGACTCTTCTCCATTAGATGACCTTACTGAGATAAGGATTGAGAAGTTATTAGAACTCAACAGCCCCGTTCTTTTCTCCTCAGCCTAAGGTTTTTCATGGATTTCATTGGGCAAAATCTGGGTAGTCCCTATAAAGGTGTTCTCCCACATTGGAGGCATCCACTTCCTTTCTGTATTGCCAGAACACAGAAGTGCAGTAGGGGTGATTGCTTTATAGCAGCGGCAATGAATGTACTCATACTACACATGGATACGCACCTTGTCCTGCCCCCAAAATGGGCAGAACCATCTATTTTTGGAGAGGGTTTAGAGGGTGCTATGCCTACCTTTGCATAGAACAAGTATAGACTGGGCAAATTTGGGAGAGTTGCATCACACCTGAATTCCCATTAACTAATCTTGAAGTGATAATGACATGCCTCTGCTTAACATGTCCCATTCTATACGGCAAAGCCAACAAAGTGAGAGGCAGAAAACTGTTACCTCTCTAGTGGCCAATGTAAAAATTGCAATATTGTAACGTTTATGCCAAAACGACCCCCCTATATGCAGTTGGCAGAACAATTGGTGTTAATTTGTTTGTGCTTCTTATGTGTGAACTGTTTCTGTGTTTGGATTGATTGAACCACACCCTGCTCTTTGCAGTTCTGCCCTGTCCAGCAAGGGTTGCTAGCCTGATGGATAGCTGTTCCCGTGTGCTGATGGGGGCATCCATGAACTGCCTTATATATCTGCTTCTCCATCTGACCTTGCTGGTTATTCAGTTATCCGAATTCCTGTTACCTGTCCGCTCCACCATCCAGCAACTGGACGAAGCAAGTCCTCCCCGTCACCTTGAAAGGTCACTCAGAGACCGCTAGCAGGTTCACCCTTGTCAGGACATTTTTTTCTGCTTTAGACAGGGCCATAGCCCATGGGGTGAGTCTGCCACCAATTACCGGTCTGACAGCTATTGCCAAGCCTGGTTGTGGTTGTGCTGTTGCTTGAGACTTTGGGCCAGATGTATCGCTGTTCTGTGCTTAAGTGAAGTTGTTGCATTGTTGCGCCACAATTATCACAAGCTACAACTATCTGTGATGAGTTGAGTTCCTGCCTCTTATTTATCACTTTACTTTAAGCGCAATGTTAGATCTGCAATGTTAGGCTGCAGTGTCTGCAATGTCTGTACTGTCTGTAGTATCTGTAGTGTCTGTAGCGTGTGTAGTATCTGTAGTGTGTGTGGTGTCTGTAGTGTGTGTGTGTGGTGTCTGTAGTGTGTGTGGTGTCTGTAGTGTATGTAGCGTGTGTAGTGTCTGTAGTGTCTATAGTGTCTGTAGTGTCTGTAGTGTCTGTAGTGTGTGTAGTGTCTGTAGTGTGTGTAGTGTCTGTAGTGTCTGTGGTGTATGTAGTGTCTGTAGTGTATGTAGTGTGTGTAGTGTCTGTAGTGTCTGTAGTGTCTGTGGTGTCTGTAGTGTCTGTAGTGTCTGTAGTGTCTGTAGTGTGTGTAGTGTCTGTAGTGTCTGTGGGGTGTGTAGTGTCTGTGGTGTCTGTAGTGTATGTAGTGTGTGTAGTGTCTGTAATGTGTGTAGTGTCTATAGTGTCTGTAGTGTATGTAGTGTGTGTAATGTCTGTAGTGTGTGTAGTGTCTGTAGTATCTGAACAGAGAAAACGAGTGACACATCTGGAACGGTGTTTGCTCATAAAAACAAACCCATACAAAATAAAAAAACTGTGAAAAAAACTGTTTATGCAAGCCAACATATTTTATCTAAAGTGTTCTAAAGATTGGACTAGTCCTTAAAGAAGTTTCCCAGGCCTTAAAGCAGGTTTCTTACAGATAACCCATCATCAGGTACTCCTGGATGCCACACAGCCAATCAGATCTCAAGAAGCCTCTCAGAGCCGGAATCTATACAGAGGATAGAGCTGGAAGCAGATGGCGCCACCTCTTGTTTAGTGGCCATGATGGGAACTGCAGTTCTGTCTCTTTTACTTGAATTACCTTCTGTTATCAACTGAGAACCTCAACACTAATACATAGTGAAGACTTCCCGTGAGGATGGATGCTGGAAAAATCCCTTTAAGTGGATTTTATTGTTGAAAACTGTTTTTATATTTTATTTGTAAAAAAAATGTTTTTCTGTAGTGGAATTTTTAATATATAAAATATCCGGGAGTTTAGATAAAGGATGAATCCCTGCTTCTATCTGCCGGAGCAGACGCCCGGGCCCAACGCTCCGCTCTAAATTGTGAATGAATCCTTAAATGGAATGTTCTGTAGAGAGAGAACATTCCGTGAATGAGGCTGAATTATTAATGTTAGAATAATGATTATATAACACGAGGCTTCACCTTCAGAGCTGGAAGGTAATTATCCAAACCTCAAAAGAGCAAGCGGCGAAAATCTGCCAAATAGCATCTCCACATATCACCCCGAGACAGCGGCGGAACGTTCTGCAAATCCTGCCGACCTCGGCACATTACATGTATCATCTCCATCTACAGAGCAGCCTCTGTGCGCTCAGCGATGGGGAGCGGGGTGGCGGATGGGCCGGGGGGAGAGATACATTAAAATATAAATGAACTGGAAAGCTGCGATGTGACGAGGACCCCTGATAATTAAAGGGGTTTCAGAATGGAAAATTCTATCCTCCTTTTAATATCTCATATTTATCTATCTATCTCATATCTTTATATCTCATATCTATATATCTCATATCTACCTACCTATCTATCTCTCTATCTCATATTTATCTATCTATCTCATATCTATCTATCTATCTCATATCTATCTATCTATCTATCTATCTATCTATCTATCTATCTATCTATCTATCTCATATCTATCTATCTATCTATCTCATATCTATCTCATATCTATCTATCTATCTATCTATCTATCTATCTATCTATCTATCTATCTATCTATCTATCTATCTATCTCCTATCTATCTTATATCTATCTATCTATCTCATATCTATCTATCTATCTATCTATCTATCTATCTATCTATCTATCTCATATCTATCTATCTATCTCATATCTATCTCATATCTATCTATCTATCTATCTATCTATCTATCTATCTCATATCTATCTATCTCATATCTACCTACCTATCTATCTATCTATCTATCTCATATCTATCTATCTCATATCTATCTATCTATCTTATATCTATCTATCTATCTCATATCTATCTATCTAACCCCCCATTTTCCATGTACAGAGCTCTGTGAGGGCTTGTTTTTTGTATAACAAACTGCACATCATAGTGATGGTATACAATGGGCCACATTTATCACTTTTGTGCGCCTAAGTGTAGTAGTTGCGCCTAAATTCGGGCGCACTGTTTTGCCAGAATTATCACAAGCTACAACCATCTGTGATAAGGTAATTTCCTGCCTCTTATTAATCACTTTACTTTAACACAGTTTAGGCGCAGTTTAGGCGCAGTTTAGGCGCAATGTTAGCTTCAGGCTCTTACATGTGATCCTGCTACAAGCTCCTCTCTGCTTCTCCCACAGCCCAGAATGAAGGTAACACTCACAGCAGCACCCAGGTGTATGACACCCTGCACCCAGTTACCTCCTCAGCAGGGGCTTCTCCTGGAGGGGATCCCCCAGTGCTGGTCTCCTGCTGCACCCCTGTAATTCTGCACAGTATCCCCCTCAGACACTGTGCAGAATTACATGGGGACACTTGTATGTCGTATCTGCAACATTCTGCAAACTTCTGCAAAGTTCTGTCCTGTCTTGCTGTGAGCTCTGGAGTTTGCAGAATGTTTTGTAAATAGAAGGTGATGAACTGTAAATAGAGTCTGCAGCTCCTGTTTGTAGTGCATGTAATGTCTGTATTATCTGTACTAGTGTCTGTAATGTATCTAATGTCAGTATTATCTGTACTAGTGTCTGCAGTGTATGTAATGTCTGTATTATCTGTACTAGTGTCTGTAGTGTATGTAATGTCTGTATTATCTGTTCTAGTGTCTGCAGTGTATGTAATGTCTGTATTATCTGTACTAGTGTCTGCAGTGTATGTAATGTCTGTATTATCTGTACTAGTGTCTGTAGTGTATGTAATGTCTGTATAATCTGTACTAGTGTCTGTAGTGTATGTAGTGTCTGTATTATCTGTACTAGTGTCTGCAGTGTATGTAGTGTCTATATTATCTGTACTAGTGTCTGCAGTGTATGTAATGTCTGTATTATCTGTACTAGTGTCTGTAGTGTATGTAGTGTCTGTATTATCTGTACTAGTGTCTGCAGAGTATCTAATGTCTGTATTATCTGTACTAGTGTCTGCAGTGTATGTAATGTCTGTATTATCTGTACTAGTGTCTGCAGAGTATCTAATGTCTGTATTATATGTACTAGTGTCTGTAGTGTATGTAATGTCTGTATGATCTGTACTAGTGTCTGCAGAGTATGTAATGTCTGTATGATCTGTACTAGTGTCTGCAGTGTATGTAGTGTCTGTATTATCTGTACTACTGTCTGCAGAGTATGTAGTGTCTGTATGATCTGTACTAGTGTCTGCAGTGTATGTAGTGTCTGTATTATCTGTACTAGTGTCTGCAGTGTATGTAATGTCTGTATTATCTGTACTAGTGTCTGCAGTGTATGTAATGTCTGTATTATCTGTACTAGTGTCTGTAGTGTATGTAGTGTCTGTATTATCTGTACTAGTGTCTGTAGTGTATGTAATGTCTGTATGATCTGTACTAGTGTCTGCAGAGTATCTAATGTCTGTATTATCTGTACTAGTGTCTGCAGTGTATGTAATGTCTGTATTATCTGTACTAGTGTCTGCAGAGTATCTAATGTCTGTATTATATGTACTAGTGTCTGCAGTGTACGTAATGTCTGTATTATCTGTACTAGTGTCTGTAGTGTATGTAGTGTCTGTATTATCTGTACTAGTGTCTGTAGTGTATGTAATGTCTGTATTATCTGTACTAGTGTCTGCAGTGTATGTAATGTCTGTATTATCTGTACTAGTGTCTGTAGTGTATGTAATGTCTGTATAATCTGTACTAGTGTCTGTAGTGTATGTAGTGTCTGTATTATCTGTACTAGTGTCTGTAGTGTATGTAGTGTCTGTATTATCTGTACTAGTGTCTGCAGTGTATGTAGTGTCTGTATTATCTGTACTAGTGTCTGTAGTGTATGTAGTGTCTGTATTGTCTGTACTAGTGTCTGTAGTGTATGTAGTGTCTGTATTGTCTGTACTAGTGTCTGCAGTGTATGTAATGTCTGTATGATCTGTACTAGTGTCTGCAGTGTATGTAGTGTCTGTATTATCTGTACTAGTGTCTGTAGTGTATGTAGTGTCTGTATTGTCTGTACTAGTGTCTGTAGTGTATGTAGTGTCTGTATTGTCTGTACTAGTGTCTGCAGTGTATGTAATGTCTGTATGATCTGTACTAGTGTCTGCAGTGTATGTAGTGTCTGTATTATCTGTACTAGTGTCTGTAGTGTATGTAGTGTCTGTATTGTCTGTACTAGTGTCTGCAGTGTATGTAGTGTCTGTATTATCTGTACTAGTGTCTGCAGTGTATGTAATGTCTGTATGATCTGTACTAGTGTCTGCAGTGTATGTAATGTCTGTATTATCTGTACTAGTGTCCAGGGCAGCCATCAGGAAATTCGGGGCCCCATACAGCAAAAGTGTCTGGGCCCCAACACACCCCAAAACCGAACAAGCCTCCTGCCCCCCGCAGTGACCTTTCACAAACAGGGTTTGAGGCCTGTTGCTACGACAAGGCACACTCTTCTGGCCCCAGCCACAAAATATATTTACAAAAAGGAAAAGGCTGCTCCGGTCTTCTTCTCGTTCTCTTGCGCGCGCCTTCTTCTCCTGCAGACAGTGTGTGATCCCGCGAGACCTGTGACCCAGCACTGGATCTCGCGGGATCACACAGCCAGCCCAGGAGGAAGCGCGCAGAGACCGACGCGACGCTGGCGGCAGGGTAAGCATGAAAGAACTGTACGCAGCGCACTGCGCACTTAACCCCTTCACGACTTGGCCTTTTTTAGTTTTTTCACTTCCATTTTTCACTCCCCACCTTCAAAAATCTATAACTTTTTTATTTTTCCACATAAAGAGCTGTGTTATGGCTTATTTTCTGCGTAACAAATTGCACTTTGCAGTGACGGTATTCAATATTCCATGGCGCGTACTGGGAAGCGGGAAAAAAATTACAAATGCAGTGAAAATGGTAAAAAAAACACATTTGCAACACTTTCATGTGGGCTTGGATTTTACAGCTTTCACTGTGTGCCACAAATGACATGTCTAATTTATTCTTTGGGTCGGTACGATCACGTGGATACCAAATTTGTATAGGTTTTATAATGTTTTCATACATTTAAAAAAATTAAAACCTCCTGTACAAAATTTTTTTTTTGATTTTGCCAACTTCTGGCGGCAATAACTTTTTCATACTTTGGTGTACGGAGCTGTGGGTGGTGTCATTTTTTGCGACTTTTGATGTCGTTTTCATTGCTATCATTTTTAGGACTGTGCAACCTTTTGATCACTTTTTATTAATTTTTTTATATTTTCCAAAATGGCAAAAAAATGTCATTTTTGACTTTGGACGCTATTTTCCGTTACGAGGTTAAACGCAGTGAAAAACCGTAATTATATTTTGATAGATCGGACATTTTCGGACGCGGCGATACCTAATGTGTTTATGATTTTTACTGTTTATTAATATTAATATCAGTTCTAGGGAAAGGGGGGTGATTTGAATTTTTAGGTTTTTTTATTATAATTTTTTTTTTTTAAACTTTTTTTTACTTTTACTTTTACTATTTTTCAGACTCCCTAGGGTACTTTAACCCTAAGTTGTCTGATCGATCCTACCATATGCTGCCATACTGCAATATGGCAGTATATGGGGATTTTACTCCTCATTCATTACAATGTGCTGATAGCACATTGTAATGAATGGGTTAAAACGAGACTGCTTCGGGCCTTCGTGAGACCCGAAGCTGTCATGGCAACGGATCACCGCTCCCCGTGACGTCATCGGGGAGCGGCGATCCACGGCAAGATGGCGGCGCCCATGCGGCGCCATCTTTTTGGAGCCTCCGGCAGCATTGCCGACGGCGATCTCCGTGAAAGCACCCGCGATCGGTGCTAGCACCGATCGCGGGTGTTACCGGTAAGCCTTTGCTGCAATATGCAGCAAAGACTTACCGGCTATGGAGAGGGCTCGGCCCGCGAGCCCTCTCCATGTACCGGGACCCGGCGCGCGCCGTACTAGTACGGCGCGCATCGGGAAGGGGTTAACCAGCGGCCCCCGGCGCCTCCACCCCACACATATTGTGCAGCACAGACCGGCCGGGCCCCCCCCCCCTAGTGTCTTAGAGTCCGGGCCCCATAGGGCAGTACCAGTTGTACTGCCCTATCGGCGGCCCTGCTAGTGTCTGCAGAGTATCTAATGTCTGTATTATATGTACTAGTGTCTGTAGTGTATGTAATGTCTGTATGATCTGTACTAGTGTCTGCAGAGTATGTAATGTCTGTATTATATGTACTAGTGTCTGCAGAGTATGTAATGTCTGTATGATCTGTACTAGTGTCTGCAGTGTATGTAGTGTCTGTATTATCTGTACTACTGTCTGTAGTGTATGTAGTGTCTGTATTATCTGTACTAGTGTCTGCAGAGTATGTAATGTCTGTATTATCTGTACTAGTTTCTGCAGTGTATGTAATGTCTGTATTATCTTTACTAGTGTCTGCAGTGTATGTAATGTCTGTATTATCTGTACTAGTGTCTGTAGTGTATGTAGTGTCTGTATTATCTGTACTAGTGTCTGTAGTGTATGTAATGTCTGTATTATCTGTACTAGTGTCTGCAGAGTATCTAATGTCTGTATTATCTGTACTAGTGTCTGCAGTGTATGTAATGTCTGTATTATCTGTACTAGTGTCTGCAGAGTATCTAATGTCTGTATTATATGTACTAGTGTCTGTAGTGTATGTAATGTCTGTATGATCTGTACTAGTGTCTGCAGAGTATGTAATGTCTGTATGATCTGTACTAGTGTCTGCAGTGTATGTAGTGTCTGTATTATCTGTACTACTGTCTGCAGAGTATGTAGTGTCTGTATGATCTGTACTAGTGTCTGCAGTGTATGTAGTGTCTGTATTATCTGTACTAGTGTCTGCAGTGTATGTAATGTCTGTATTATCTGTACTAGTGTCTGCAGTGTATGTAATGTCTGTATTATCTGTACTAGTGTCTGTAGTGTATGTAGTGTCTGTATTATCTGTACTAGTGTCTGTAGTGTATGTAATGTCTGTATGATCTGTACTAGTGTCTGCAGAGTATCTAATGTCTGTATTATCTGTACTAGTGTCTGCAGTGTATGTAATGTCTGTATTATCTGTACTAGTGTCTGCAGAGTATCTAATGTCTGTATTATATGTACTAGTGTCTGCAGTGTACGTAATGTCTGTATTATCTGTACTAGTGTCTGTAGTGTATGTAGTGTCTGTATTATCTGTACTAGTGTCTGTAGTGTATGTAATGTCTGTATTATCTGTACTAGTGTCTGCAGAGTATCTAATGTCTGTATTATCTGTACTAGTGTCTGCAGTGTATGTAATGTCTGTATGATCTGTACTAGTGTCTGCAGTGTATGCAATGTCTGTATTATCTGTACTAGTGTCTGCAGTGTATGTAATGTCTGTATTATCTTTACTAGTGTCTGCAGTGTATGTAATGTCTGTATTATCTGTACTAGTGTCTGTAGTGTATGTAGTGTCTGCATTATCTGTACTAGTGTCTGTAGTGTATGTAATGTCTGTATTATCTGTACTAGTGTCTGCAGAGTATCTAATGTCTATTATCTGTACTAGTGTCTGCAGTGTATGTAATGTCTGTATTATCTGTACTACTGTCTGCAGAGTATCTAATGTCTGTATTATATGTACTAGTGTCTGTAGTGTATGTAATGTCTGTATGATCTGTACTAGTGTCTGCAGAGTATGTAATGTCTGTATGATCTGTACTAGTGTCTGCAGTGTATGTAGTGTCTGTATTATCTGTACTACTGTCTGCAGAGTATGTAATGTCTGTATTATCTGTACTAGTGTCGGCAGTGTATGTAGTGTCTGTATTATCTGTACTAGTGTCTGTAGTGTATGTAATGTCTGTATGATCTGTACTAGTGTCTGCAGAGTATCTAATGCCTGTATTATCTGTACTAGTGTCTGCAGTGTATGTAATGTCTGTATTATCTGTACTAGTGTCTGCAGAGTATCTAATGTCTGTATTATATGTACTAGTGTCTGCAGTGTATGTAATGTCTGTATTATCTGTACTAGTGTCTGTAGTGTATGTAGTGTCTGTATTATCTGTACTAGTGTCTGTAGTGTATGTAATGTCTGTATTATCTGTACTAGTGTCTGCAGAGTATCTAATGTCTGTATTATCTGTACTAGTGTCTGCAGTGTATGTAATGTCTGTATTATCTGTACTAGTGTCTGCAGAGTATCTAATGTCTGTATTATATGTACTAGTGTCTGTAGTGTATGTAATGTCTGTATGATCTGTACTAGTGTATGCAGAGTATGTAATGTCTGTATGATCTGTACTAGTGTCTGCAGTGTATGTAGTGTCTGTATTATCTGTACTACTGTCTGCAGAGTATGTAGTGTCTGTATGATCTGTACTAGTGTCTGCAGTGTATGTAGTGTCTGTATTATCTGTACTAGTGTCTGTAGTGTATGTAATGTCTGTATTATCTGTACTAGTGTCTGCAGAGTATCTAATGTCTATTATCTGTACTAGTGTCTGCAGTGTATGTAATGTCTGTATTATCTGTACTACTGTCTGCAGAGTATCTAATGTCTGTATTATATGTACTAGTGTCTGTAGTGTATGTAATGTCTGTATGATCTGTACTAGTGTCTGCAGAGTATGTAATGTCTGTATGATCTGTACTAGTGTCTGCAGTGTATGTAGTGTCTGTATTATCTGTACTACTGTCTGCAGAGTATGTAATGTCTGTATGATCTGTACTAGTGTCTGCAGTGTATGTAATGTCTGTATTATCTGTACTAGTGTCGGCAGTGTATGTAATGTCTGTATTATCTGTACTAGTGTCTGTAGTGTATGTAATGTCTGTATTATCTGTACTAGTGTCTGCAGTGTATGTAATGTCTGTATTAGCTGTACTAGTGTCTGCAGTGTATGTAATGTCTGTATTATATGTACTAGTGTCTGCAGTGTATGTAATGTCTGTATTATCTGTACTAGTGTCTGCAGTGTATGTAATGTCTGTATTATCTGTACTAGTGTCTGCAGTGTATGTAATGTCTGTATTATCTGTACTAGTGTCTGTAGTGTATGTAATGTCTGTATTATCTGTACTAGTGTCTGCAGTGTATGTAATGTCTGTATTATCTGTACTAGTGTCTGCAGAGTATCTAATACCTGTATTATCTGTACTAGTGTCTGCAGTGTATGTAATGTCTGTATTATCTGTACTAGTGTCTGCAGAGTATCTAATGTCTGTATTATATGTACTAGTGTCTGCAGTGTATGTAATGTCTGTATTATCTGTACTAGTGTCTGTAGTGTATGTAGTGTCTGTATTATCTGTACTAGTGTCTGTAGTCTATGTAATGTCTGTATTATCTGTACTAGTGTCTGCAGAGTATCTAATGTCTGTATTATCTGTACTAGTGTCTGCAGTGTATGTAATGTCTGTATTATCTGTACTAGTGTCTGCAGAGTATCTAATGTCTGTATTATATGTACTAGTGTCTGTAGTGTATGTAATGTCTGTATGATCTGTACTAGTGTCTGCAGAGTATGTAATGTCTGTATGATCTGTACTAGTGTCTGCAGTGTATGTAGTGTCTGTATTATCTGTACTACTGTCTGCAGAGTATGTAGTGTCTGTATGATCTGTACTAGTGTCTGCAGTGTATGTAGTGTCTGTATTATCTGTACTAGTGTCTGCAGTGTATGTAATGTCTGTATTATCTGTACTAGTGTCTGCAGTGTATGTAATGTCTGTATTATCTGTACTAGTGTCTGTAGTGTATGTAGTGTCTGTATTATCTGTACTAGTGTCTGTAGTGTATGTAATGTCTGTATGATCTGTACTAGTGTCTGCAGAGTATCTAATGTCTGTATTATCTGTACTAGTGTCTGCAGTGTATGTAATGTCTGTATTATCTGTACTAGTGTCTGTAGTGTATGTAATGTCTGTATGATCTGTACTAGTGTCTGCAGAGTATCTAATGTCTGTATTATCTGTACTAGTGTCTGCAGTGTATGTAATGTCTGTATTATCTGTACTAGTGTCTGCAGTGTATGTAATGTCTGTATTATCTGTACTAGTGTCTGCAGTGTATGTAATGTCTGTATTATCTGTACTAGTGTCTGCAGAGTATCTAATGTCTGTATTATCTGTACTAGTGCCTGCAGTGTATGTAATGTCTGTATTATCTGTACTAGTGTCTGCAGAGTATCTAATGTCTGTATGATCTGTACTAGTGTCTGCAGTGTATGTAATGTCTGTATTATCTGTACTAGTGTCTGCAGTGTATGTAATGTCTGTATTATCTGTACTAGTGTCTGTAGTGTATGTAATGTCTGTATGATCTGTACTAGTGTCTGCAGAGTATCTAATGTCTGTATTATCTGTACTAGTGTCTGCAGTGTATGTAGTGTCTGTATTATCTGTACTACTGTCTGTAGTGTATGTAGTGTCTGTATTATCTGTACTAGTGTCTGCAGTGTATGTAATGTCTGTATTATCTGTACTAGTGTCTGCAGAGTATGTAATGTCTGTATGATCTGTACTAGTGTCTGCAGTGTATTTGGTGTCTGTATTATCTGTACTAGTGTCTGTAGTGTATGTAGTGTCTATATTATCTGTACTAGTGTCTGTAGTGTATGTAGTGTCTGTATTATCTGTACTAGTGTCTGTAGTGTATGTAATGTCTGTATTATCTGTACTAGTGTCTGCAGTGTATGTAATGTCTGTATTATCTGTACTAGTGTCTGTAGTGTATGTAGTGTCTGTATTATCTGTACTAGTGTCTGTAGTGTATGTAATGTCTGTATGATCTGTACTAGTGTCTGCAGAGTATCTAATGTCTGTATTATCTGTACTAGTGTCTGCAGTGTATGTAGTGTCTGTATTATCTGTACTACTGTCTGTAGTGTATGTAGTGTCTGTATTATCTGTACTAGTGGCTGCAGTGTATGTAATGTCTGTATTATCTGTACTAGTGTCTGCAGAGTATGTAGTGTCTGTATTATCTGTACTAGTGTCTGCAGTGTATGTAATGTCTGTATTATCTGTACTAGTGTCTGCAGAGTATGTAATGTCTGTATGATCTGTACTAGTGTCTGCAGAGTATCTAATGTCTGTATTATCTGTACTAGTGTCTGCAGTGTATGTAATGTCTGTATTATCTGTACTAGTGTCTGCAGTGTATGTAATGTCTGTATTATCTGTACTAGTGTCTGCAGTGTATGTAATGTCTGTATTATCTGTACTAGTGTCTGCAGAGTATCTAATGTCTGTATTATCTGTACTAGTGCCTGCAGTGTATGTAATGTCTGTATTATCTGTACTAGTGTCTGCAGAGTATCTAATGTCTGTATGATCTGTACTAGTGTCTGCAGTGTATGTAATGTCTGTATTATCTGTACTAGTGTCTGCAGTGTATGTAATGTCTGTATTATCTGTACTAGTGTCTGTAGTGTATGTAGTGTCTGTATTATCTGTACTAGTGTCTGTAGTGTATGTAATGTCTGTATGATCTGTACTAGTGTCTGCAGAGTATCTAATGTCTGTATTATCTGTACTAGTGTCTGCAGTGTATGTAGTGTCTGTATTATCTGTACTACTGTCTGTAGTGTATGTAGTGTCTGTATTATCTGTACTAGTGTCTGCAGTGTATGTAATGTCTGTATTATCTGTACTAGTGTCTGCAGAGTATGTAATGTCTGTATGATCTGTACTAGTGTCTGCAGTGTATGTAGTGTCTGTATTATCTGTACTAGTGTCTGTAGTGTCTATATTATCTGTACTAGTGTCTGTAGTGTATGTAGTGTCTGTATTATCTGTACTAGTGTCTGTAGTGTATGTAATGTCTGTATTATCTGTACTAGTGTCTGCAGTGTATGTAATGTCTGTATTATCTGTACTAGTGTCTGTAGTGTATGTAGTGTCTGTATTATCTGTACTAGTGTCTGTAGTGTATGTAATGTCTGTATGATCTGTACTAGTGTCTGCAGAGTATCTAATGTCTGTATTATCTGTACTAGTGTCTGCAGTGTATGTAGTGTCTGTATTATCTGTACTACTGTCTGTAGTGTATGTAGTGTCTGTATTATCTGTACTAGTGGCTGCAGTGTATGTAATGTCTGTATTATCTGTACTAGTGTCTGCAGAGTATGTAATGTCTGTATGATCTGTACTAGTGTCTGCAGTGTATGTAGTGTCTGTATTATCTGTACTAGTGTCTGCAGTGTATGTAGTGTCTATATTATCTGTACTAGTGTCTGCAGTGTATGTAATGTCTGTATTATCTGTACTAGTGTCTGCAGTGTATGTAATGTCTGTATTATCTGTACTAGTGTCTGTAGTGTATGTAGTGTCTGTATTATCTGTACTAGTGTCTGTAGTGTATGTAATGTCTGTATGATCTGTACTAGTGTCTGCAGAGTATCTAATGTCTGTATTATCTGTACTAGTGTCTGCAGTGTATGTAGTGTCTGTATTATCTGTACTACTGTCTGTAGTGTATGTAGTGTCTGTATTATCTGTACTAGTGTCTGCAGTGTATGTAATGTCTGTATTATCTGTACTAGTGTCTGCAGTGTATGTAATGTCTGTATTATCTGTACTAGTGTCTGTAGTGTATGTAATGTCTGTATTATCTGTACTGGTGTCTGTAGTGTATGTAGTGTCTGTATTATCTGTACTAGTGTCTGCAGTGTATGTAATGTCTGTATGATCTGTACTAGTGTCTGCAGTGTATGTAATGTCTGTATTATCTGTACTAGTGTCTGCAGAGTATCTCATGTCTGTATGATCTATTCTAGTGTCTGAAGAGCATCTAATGTCTGTATTATATGTTCTAGTGTCTGCAGTGTATGTAGTGTATAGTAGTTATATTCTTGTAAATAGGGGGCAGTATTATAGTAGTTATATTCTTGTACATAGGCGGCAGTATTATAGTAGTTATATTCTTGTACATAGGGGGCAGTATTATAGTAGTTATATTCTTGTACATAGGGGACAGTATTATAGTAGTTATATTCTTGTACATAGGGGGCAGTATTATACTAATTATATTCTTGTACATAGGGGGCAGTATTATAGTAGTTATATTCTTGTACATAGGGGCAGTATTATAGTAGTTATATTCTTGTACATAGGGGGCAGTATTATAGTAGTTATATTCCTGTACATAGGGGGCAGTATTATAGTAGTTATATTCTTGTACATAGGGGGCAGTATTATAGTAGTTATATTCTTGTACATAGGGGGCAGTATTATAGCAGTTATATTCCTGTACATAGGGGGCAGTATTATAGTAGTTATATTCTTGTACATAGGAGAAGTGTTAACTGAGAAGTAACAGATCCCTATTAGTTATACTATTGTATTGTTCTGATTCAATTCTTAAGTTTTGACTATTTCTCTTTTAATGTGTATAAACTATATCTTATGGAATAGGTTACTGTTCTTCCATTCTGTCTAAGAAAAATGAAGAGTCTGCAAAGAAACGTGAGTGGGTCCCAGTTTTGTGGAGATTTGTATGGGGAATTAATAGACTCCTACTGATGCCAAACTCGCTTTCAGGATGTTTTGTATTGTATATGAGCTAAGTATTTCTGAAAGGAATCGGTCTCCCAAACATTTAGAAAATTAAAGGCGGCAATTTCCACCATCATTTGGGTTTTTGTGCTTTACAAGAGCATTTTAGCCTCTTAAAATAATAGATGTGATTATACCTTCCGTCTGCCAGGCGGGAGCGCCGCTGAGCCAGACAATCAGCAAAATTACAGAGTATCCAAAGTGACTCTCCAACTGCAGAACCGAACACAAATCTTTAGTATTAGATATTGGGGCTCATGAAGTTGTGTTTTATGCCTTCATCACCATCAGAATGAATGAAAGGGAAGTGTTAATAATAAACAGCAGTCTATAATAATCCAAGATGGGGTCTGGGAAATTCAAGAAATGGAGATTTTCCCACAAGGGGGCATGATAGGAATTGGGGGGGGCCATTGCATTTCCCAAACATTGGTCAGAGTTACCAATCATCCAAAGAAATTGGGCATTTGCCCCCTAGCGAGAGATGGTGATGTCACCAGCACTATTTTCAAGTTAGAAGAACTTGTGTTGGTCATTGTGGTTGGGATCATGGTTTTCCAATCTGTCCCTGAAACTCATCAACGTAAGGCCGAGGAAAAAAAACGGAAGTTTGAAAACTTTGCCAAGTGGATTTTGAACTTCCTAAATATGACACTTTTTCTACATCTGGACCCTTAGGACCCTTGGCCCAAGTACTGGCAGGATTTCCCGCACCAAAGCTCCAACCTTTAGATTGAACCGAGTTAATTCCAGTGATACCAGGATCGGTCCCGGCAGCGTGGAGATTGTTTATTCAGACTGTCCTTTGTTTGTGGGCAACGGGCATTTGCCAAGACTTAGGGGCACATTTACTTACCCGTCCTGTTGACGCTGCCACTCCGGAATGTCCGACAAGGATTTGGGGCGTCCAATGTCCTGCATGTGTCGCTTCCCCTGTGAGGTCCGCAGGAGTTCACCTTCTTCTTCCCGGTGCATGTGAGTGCTGATCTTGCGAAACAATTTTGTTTTTTAATTCCGCGGTTTGTCCGAATCAGTCGGGTTGTCCGATGTCCACGCCCCCCGATTTGTGTTGCCAGAAACCTGGGGCCATTCAGGGCAAATCGGAAAAATTGGGAAAACCCGACGGAAATGCGCTCGAAAGACCCTTAGTAAATGTGCCCCTTAGTGTATCTTCTTCACCAACCCCAACTTTTCACATCCGTATACGAGTAATTATGTCAATATTTCCTCTCAGGACCACCCAGTCCACAGTAGTGAGCTTGATAGTATAGCATAGTTTCAGTGCCTATTATCCTAATGAGGTTCTCTACTGTCGGATGGGTGGTTCTGAGCTCGAAAAGATATCCAGGCTCTCCCCATCTTACACTAGGGATCCTAGAGGGCCAGAGAGGAAACTCTATATGAGAAGAGTTATAGTTGATCGTGGTGGTGGAAGTTCCCAGTTACTTATTTCACCAAGTCAAATTGATTTATTCTCATAAACACAAATGGGCAAATATTCCCGACTGACCCCTGCCTCCAATTGGACAACACCCTGGATCAAGATACTGGGGCACATTTACTAAGGGTCCCGCGGCTGCATTTCCATCGGGCTTTGCAAATTTTTCAGTTTTGCGCTGAATTGCCCCGGGTTTTTGGCGCACACGATTGGATTGTGGCGCATCAGCGCCGGCTTGCATGCGACACAAATTGGGTGGCATGGACGTCGGACAACCCAACTGATTCGGACAAACTGCGGAATTGCATGCACCGGGAAGAAGAAGGTGAACTCCGGTGGACCTCAGCGGGTAAGCGACACATGCAGGAAATTGGACGCACGATCTTAGTGAAACGCGGCAGCCCCGAATCCTCGTCGGACATTCCAGATCAGCGGTGTCAATGGGACGGGTAAGTAAATGTGCCCCACTATGTTGATACCAGTAGCTTTGTAAATTCTGATGTGGCCCATGAACTTCCTATATATTTTGTCCCAAGATCTTTATTTGTGGCTCCAATTCTTATGGTTTTTGCTGTCTTGGATTGTCCCCCACCTGTCACAAGCTTGGATATGTATTTGAATGGCGAGTCTACTACTTTTGCCACCCAAAACCCTACTCTTATGGTCAATAGCAGCCAACACCAATGTTATGCCATAGAAAAGTTTGACTTCTCTTCATCCTGGATCAAGGGTTCGGTTTTCTACCCAAGCCCAGTAACTAAATACCCCGGTCAAAGAGGTCTTGCAACTTAGTTTGGTACTGCCCCAAACACTGTGTAGAAACCCAAACTCAAAGCTTAACAGTAATCTTTGATGCTTGAAATCCAGGTCTACTTCCTGGACTGCTATCGCAAACTAGAAATATCCAATGGTGAGACAGAGGACCAAGCATCATAGATGATTATGATGGTGAGGGTCTGGGTCCAAGAACAGTGTTTGGACTGTAAATTAGGTCAACGGAGTTTGCAGACCATAACTTTGTGAGATGTAGGACCTTAAAGGAAATGGACCACCTGCAGCAATATTTTTGCCAAGTTACTCCACATTATATGAATATGATATCTAGAGGTGAAATGATATCAAAAGGTCAACTTGTACTTTTCACGTAAAGGATTGATCCTTTAGTTCTACTAAGTTTCGGTAAGATTACCATACCCGTGTGTGATGTCTAAGTGTGCCTTGCACGGACGTAATCTTCAATGTTTTCATATCATTTGGAAGTTCTGTCTCTCAGATGTGTAGGACCCAGGAGAGGATCGGGAGAGCCTCATCAAGCTGATCCCGTAACCTCTACTGAGAGTACGATGAACAGGAGAAGATACAAACTCAATCCCCTTTAAATCCTTTAAGTTTGAAGTCTACAGTTCAATCGAATAGGAAGATTTGTTCCTTCTTTGAAAGTTTTAGAAGGATAGTATATAAAGATTTGCTGGAAAAGTTCTAGAAAGTTTAGGAAAACTGTGTGGATTGTGTGGCATGTAAAGGTGAAGGGTCTGAAATTCTCGCCTTGAAGGGTTCACAATGTTAAGGTCCTCAAAGTCGAATTCAAGTCGAGACAAGAAGGTAAGAAGATGATAAACCAGAAGAGACAGGGAAGGCATATTACAAAGTAGAACAAGGAGGGAACAAGACGCACAGATTTTTAGGTCTGTCCCGATGTCTCAGAACGTAGGTCCTGGGAGTTGAGTGTGATGGTAAAGCCGGAAGTATTGGTTCCCCACTCCACCATTGAGCCTTTGCCCCTCCTGTGTGTGGCAGAAGCCAACAGCTGTAATGTGAATATGTCCTCTCTTCATAGCAGTGAAGACAGTAGTCTTGGGGTAGCCAGAAAAGGTAAGTATCTGATATACATTTTTTCGCCTTACATTGGAAAGAAGTATATGTGAGAAGGAAGGGGGGAGAATAGGAAAAAAGGGAGTATTACAAAATGGCTGGCTACTCAGAAGAAGGTAGAATTGGGGCACTCTAGATCCTGCCACCCTAGAAAACACTAGGGTAGTCCGCTCAGCCGATAATGGCTGATACTGGGTACTTTAACAAATATTGATTGGCTGAGTGGTCGCCACTAATGTTTACTGTGGTGTTGAGGGGACAAAAGAACAAAATAAAGGAGAGTATAGCTGGGACCATGAGCGGTGCTACCAGGAGGGAGCAGTAAGTACATTATTACTATGTTATGTGTATACATATATGACTAAATATATATACACAGTATATGTACAGAAAGAACTCCACGATGAGTCACAAACTGAAAGCTCCTCAGGAAATGACTCCTCCAAAGTCCCCGGGCAAAACTCAAAACACAAGAAGAAATGTTGACATTGTCTTACTAACAAGAATTCCCCAAATAAAATATTGTACCTGACAATAAAACTTCTATAAAGTACAACTGTGAAGTATTGGAGTTATTGTTATAGCTTCATCCTTACCCTACACGGCCACCATTAGCTGACCCTCGGTTCCCCTGACTCTCTCAGGGCTGTCCACTACCTGACTCTTGTTGTGTGTGACTATGCTCCAATCTACTATATAGTTCTGCATCCCCTGTTCTGTTGGACCTCATGTGTTTCAGAATCTCAGTCTCTACATTCGAATTGCCCCAAGGTACTTAGAGGGGTTGTTCATGTAAATACAGTAATGACTTGGTTAAGGGACATCTACCACCAGATTTATTGGGGGTAGACTGTAACCAATGTAATGCTCGTTACTTTAGAAGTTAACTGGAACTGTTTTTCTTGTCTTCCGGACCATCAGTTTCAGCGCAAAAACAACTTTATAAAAATATTCTAATGAGCCAGAGGGGTTCAGGCCTACGTCAGACGAGCGTCTCCTGGCTCCGTCTACTAATAAATGATAAATTATGCACGCCCCCTTCATAAAAATTCATCCTTTGAACCTCCCGCAAGCTGCAAATCTTGCGGTCTCTGTCCGGCTGCGCAAGGTGTAGAGCAACCACGCAGCTTGTGGGAGGTTCACGAGCATTACATTGGTGACAGACTACCAGAAGTAAGTCTGGTGGTAGATGTCCTTCAAAGTGGTTTTCCAGTTACAGTGGAAAACCCCTGGGCTGTCACAGTGGGGGCAACAAAACCAATGATCTTTCTTTACTCTGGCTGCCCCTTCCGGCCACACAGCCCTCCCGTCTATTTTTGGTACTACTCTTTTCCACATTTTGACTGCTCAGGAGACTTGACTGTCTACACTTCCGGCTCAGGTGGAGGTATCAACTAAGGACTGTAGGTCCAGGTCATGTAAATGTAAAGCGAGCAAAGATATGTGAAGACCTTAGAGCCCTGAAGCAGCTTAATTACCTAGAGCCTAGACTGTCGAAGAGAGCAGTCCTAGAATTGAACATCCATCTATTTGATTTGACCAAGTCAATTACCTCCAAGCTACATCCACCATTTCGAAGGACATTGATTGGTCTTGGATGTTCATCATTTGGTTCTTGGCTTTGGTGGACTTGAAGCATTCATGAGAGTCGGAGGATTTGTCCTTTAACTAACCAATCCGATTTTATTCTCCTCTGGCTCTTCTCACTTTTTCTCAGTATGGTCCTTTTAGATTCAAAAAAAGGTGCAAACCATTGGTTTGTATCTTTGTCACCACTATTTGTGCAGAAAGTTTAAAAAAAAACCTTGAGAAATGTTAAAAAAATGTCTTGATAAATACCCAACCTCCATTGACTCTGCAGCCGCATCTCCCTCCTCTCCCTTCTTGATGGTTTGATTGGCTTGGGCGATTGAGGAAGTTTCTAATCCCAATACAATAACAATAAGTAAACTTTAACTTTCCTTAGAAAATTCTGTCAATTCTGACGTCTTGTCGAACTCTTATCTTTCCGAGAAACATCCCAAGCTCTTATGTCTCACTGATCCCATGAAGACGCCTCACAAGCTGCTAATTACTGATAGATGCGGAGAAAGGGAAAGTTTATTATAATCCGATTTGTCAATATAATTCAAGTTTTTTGCTTCATAATAGTGAAATTGATGTTTAGGAAAGAAAAAAAACTGATTTGGGGAATTTCAAGGTACGTAATTAGATATTAAAATAATTAGTAAAATTTTAAGTTATACAAGTAAATGGTAATATAAGAGATGGACACATTTGGCTTAAAGGGGTTCTGCAGACTAGTGGTAACATATCTATAGAATTGTTTCTTAAATTTGGATTGGTGGGTGGTCCAGCATCCGGTACCCCCACCGATCATCTGTTCTCAGCAGGTCATAAATAGAGAACAAAACAGGAAGCAGACAGCCCCATCCTCTGTGTAGAGGTCAGACCAGAGTGCTACAAATCAACTCCCATTTAGTTGAGTGAGCCTCCATTTTGGCTACCAGGTATATTCCAATAGGGTTGTTAAGATAAAACAATCCCTTTAATTGATGAGATCCGCCATCTCCCAAGACCTGATAGACAGATTCAGCGCAGCAGAATTTCGGGTCGTGCTTCGTCCTGGTCTTTTGCACCGTAGAGAAATGTCACGCTGTCTGACATTTGTCTTTTCGTTAACAGCCGGGAAAACAAATGTAACATTTCGCTAATTACAAAAAAAAAACATAAAAACTGATAGAGACAGTGATGAGTGTGTATAGAGACCTGGGACCCACCTATAGGAGCCCAGGGGATCGGGGTAAACTTACATGTCAAGGTGAATATTGGAACACATACAGATGGGTCAACTTGACTTTTTTTGATACCTACTCCCCCCTTGATGTATCCAAATTATGTAATGATACTGTACCCAAAAATTGCTGCCCAAAGGTGCCCATTTAACATCACCAGACACTTACTTTTTCTAACCAATAAACTGGTGACCATGTATATTATATGACTCTGAGCCAAGTCTTCCAGTTTTGGCAGGACCACCCAACCATCTAATGAGTATGGGGTTGCCCATCGTGACCATGTTGTCCTAGGGCCCAGTCATGGTTGGCTTGTCCATACTTTGGTTGATCCCCTGTGCAATACCATCTTTAAAATCCACAGTGCTATAACCTGCCAAGTACTTGCCTGTATACTGGCCAGCCGATAGACTACAGGTGGTGGCCACACACAGTACACCGCCACTAGTTTGGGAAGGACCACTCAACTGTCAGAAGTGTATGGGCTTATGTTCTACTCAACCCCTCCAGATATTGGGATGGCCCTTAAATGGAAACTGTCACATTTTTCACCAATACAGCTAGTGGCAGGATCTTATAGAGTCCTAGTAACTATCTGACCCCCTTATTTTAAAATTGTTTCCCTCAGATCCCCATATATAAACTTGCCTGGTATCTAGGGATCTATAGAGTGACTTGAGGGGCGTGGTCTAATGTCATATGACCAGAATGACATCATCACAGGTCCTTTAGCCTCTTAACATTAGCAAACTGTAATGTAAAAAGAAAATGAGCTGGCACTCACCATGTGAAAAATTCAGTCTTTATTTCATCATCGTAAAAAAATCCCACGTTGGATGCAGGAGGAAAGTATGAAGCAGGAACCCACTGGAGGCAACGACCCATTTCGTGCTATACAAGTGCTTATTCCTGCTTATTCTGTACCCCATGCACATGTCTGACCAGATAAAAAAAATCACAGAATACCTGCATGGACTGCTACTCCTCTCCATGCAGACTGCTGTGATTTCATTTGATATGATAGGCTGTGATTTCATGAGCTATATGCTTGGTGTACAGTTTACTAATGTTAGGAGGCTAAAGGACCTGCATGCAGAGATGACATGGATAGGAGCTGCTGGATTCAGCCTGAGGAGGCCACGTCCACCATGCCTTGCTATGCACATCCTTGGATAAAGTTAAATATATGGGAATCTGAAAGGAACTATTTTTAGCTAAAAGAAGGGTGTCCATTAGTTATTAGGGCTCTATGGGAACCTGTCACTAGCTGTATTTGTGAAAACTTTAGTGACAGGTTCCCTTTAACATCAGTTAGTTGATTTCTTGTTTTGAAGTCTCTCCTCTAAGTATAGCGTCCAAATTGTTCTACTGTACATTGGCCGAGTAATCTTCCCATATGGTGCCCATACTGTATATAACTACTGATTTATACCATAAATGAGGTCCAGCTGGACCCCCTGATTTTGGTAGGATAACCGAACCATCTAATTGGTGCCATTGGGAATCTGGCATCCTGGGGCTCCCACACACAGACATGGGCCATCTTGATGATGCCCTATCATTATTACGTAACTTATGGTACCCATATAATGCCGTCATTCAGTGCTCTGGATAAAAAAACGTGTAATTTATTCATATGTTGACTTTTTTATTCTTTTATTTACAGAAAAAACGAGAGTTCGGCCTCGTAACTTTGGCTCGGAGTTGCCGATTACCTACTCCGTACCCTTGTGACTCTTCTATATATAGGACGTGATGTTCTGCCAGGGTTTGTCCGGATCCTGTCAGGTAGTCGCCGAACATCGGGAATCTTGGCGTCAATTTCATCATGTCAGGAATGTTTGCTTTCAACATCAGGTCAATGAAGACCTAATTCCCGGTTACAATATTCTCTCTCTTTTAATAAAACTATGGGAGATCTTGGGTCTCGGCCAACGTACATGAAGGAGGGGGAAGAACAATGAGTGATTACACAATGACATCATGGAGGACTCCGCAGCCAACTCATCCACCGAGACACAGGCCTCAGCCGTCCACATGGAACCAAGTCCAGGACGTCATGTGACTATGTGCTCACCCAGAACTCTAAGGTATCACCTCAGGGGTTAAAGCTAAGTATTCACAAAGCCCTTAATTATTCCCCAAATTTCCCAGTTTATCCATGTTTGTGCAGCTGAGCCTTACATCTGTTCATTCCACTCAAATCATGGAGGGTGACAACTAAAGCTTAAGTTTTTATTATTATAGTAATACTAATTTAAACAATATGTATAAACCCTTATACATAACAATCTGCCTACTCGGGTGCAAACAATAAAATGCACCTTTAAACTTTGCTGTGTAGACCGGGGCACAGGTAGTGGAGACCTCTCATCTCTAACTCTATAATCAACCTTACTGTGTACATAGGGAGCAGTATTATAGTAGTTATATTCTTGTACATAGGGGGCAGTATTATAGTAGTTATATTCTTGTACATAGGGGGCAGTATTATAGTAGTTATATTCTTGTACATAGGGGCAGTATTATAGTAGTTATATTCTTGTACATAGGGGGCAGTATTATAGTAGTTATATTCTTGTACATAGGGGGCAGTATTATAGTAGTTATATTCTTGTACATAGGGGCAGTATTATAGTAGTTATATTCTTGTACATAGGGGGCAGTATTATAGTAGTTATATTCTTGTACATAGGGGGCAGTATTATAGTAGTTATATTCTGGTACATAGGGGGAGTATTATAGTAGTTATATTCTGGTACATAGGGAGCAGTATTATAGTAGTTATATTCTTGTACATAGGGGGCAGTATTATAGTAGTTATATTCTTGTACATAGGGGGCAGTATTATAGTAGTTATATTCTTGTACATAGGGGCAGTATTATAGTAGTTATATTCTTGTACATAGGGGGCAGTATTATAGTAGTTATATTCTTGTACATAGGGGGCAGTATTATAGTAGTTATATTTTTGTACATAGGGGGCAGTATTATAGTAGTTATATTCTTGTACATAGGGGGCAGTATTATAGTAGTTATATTCTTGGACATAGGGGCAGAATTGTAATAGTTATATTCTTGTACATAGGGGGCAGTTTTACAGTAGTTATATTCCTGTACATAGGGGGCAGTATTATAGTAGTTATATTCCTGTACATAGGGAGCAGTATTATAGTAGTTATATTCTTGTACATAGGGGGCAGTATTATAGTTTTATTCTTGTACATAGGGGGCAGTATATTAGTAGTTATCTTCCTGTACATAGGGTACAGTATTATAGTAGTTATCTTCCTGTACATAGGGTACAGTATTATAGTAGTTATATTCCTGTACATAGGGGGCAGTATTATAGTAGTTATATTCTTGGACATAGGGGCAGAATTGTAATAGTTATATTCTTGTACATAGGGGGCAGTTTTACAGTAGTTATATTCCTGTACATAGGGGGCAGTATTATAGTAGTTATATTCCTGTACATAGGGAGCAGTATTATAGTAGTTATATTCTTGTACATAGGGGGCAGTATTATAGTTTTATTCTTGTACATAGGGGGCAGTATATTAGTAGTTATCTTCCTGTACATAGGGTACAGTATTATAGTAGTTATATTCCTGTACATAGGGGTCAGTATTATAGTAGTTATATTCCTGTACATAGGGTACAGTATTATAGTAGTTATATTCCTGTACATAGGGGGCAGTATTATAGTAGTTATATTCTTGTACATAGGGGGCAGTATTATAGTAGGTATATTCTTGTACATAGGGGGCAGTATTATAGTAGTTATATTCTTGTACATAGGGGGCAGTATTATAGTAGTTATATTCTTGTACATAGGGGCAGTATTATAGTAGTTATATTCTTGTACATAGGGGGCAGTATTATAGTAGTTATATTCTTGTACATAGGGGGCAGTATTATAGTAGTTATATTCTTGTACATAAGGGGCAGTATTATAGTAGTTATATTCCTGTACATAGGGGGCAGTATTATAGTAGTTATATTCTTGTACATAGGGGGCAGTATTATAGTAGTTATTTTCTTGTACATAGGGGGCAGTATTATAGTAGTTATATTTTTGTACATAGGGGGCAGTATTATAGTAGTTATATTCTTGTACATAGGGGGCAGTATTATAGTAGTTATATTCTTGGACATAGGGGCAGAATTGTAATAGTTATATTCTTGTACATAGGGGGCAGTTTTATAGTAGTTATATTCCTGTACATAGGGGGCAGTATTATAGTAGTTATATTCCTGTACATAGGGGGCAGTATTATAGTAGTTATATTCTTGTACATAGGGGGCAGTATTATAGTTTTATTCTTGTACATAGGGGGCAGTATAATAGTAGTTATATTCCTGTACATAGGGGTCAGTATTATAGTAGTTATATTCCTGTACATAGGGTACAGTATTATAGTAGTTATATTCCTGTACATAGGGGGCAGTATTATAGTAGTTATATTCTTGTACATAGGGGGCAGTATTATAGTAGGTATATTCTTGTACATAGGGGGCAGTATTATAGTAGTTATATTCTTGTACATAGGGGGCAGTGTTATAGTAGTTATATTCTTGTACATAGGGGGCAGTATTATAGTAGTTATATTCCTGTACATAGGGGGCAGTATTATAGTAGTTATATTCTTGTACATAGGAGGCAGTATTATAGTAGTTATATTCTTGTACATAGGGGGCAGTATTATAGTAGTTATATTCTTGTACATAGGGGGCAGTATTATAGTAGTTATATTCCTGTACATAGGGGTCAGTATTATAGTAGTTATATTCCTGTACATAGGGTACAGTATTATAGTAGTTATATTCCTGTACATAGGGGGCAGTATTATAGTAGTTATATTCCTGTACATAGGGGGCAGTATTATAGTAGTTATATTCCTGTACATAGGGGGCAGTATTATAGTAGTTATATTCTTGTACACAGGGGGCAGTATTATAGTAGGTATATTCTTGTACATAGGGGGCAGTATTATAGTAGTTATATTCTTGTACATAGGGGGCAGTGTTATAGTAGTTATATTCTTGTACATAGGGGGCAGTTTTATAGTAGTTATATTCCTGTACATAGGGGGCAGTATTATAGTAGTTATATTCTTGTACATAGGAGGCAGTATTATAGTAGTTATATTCTTGTACATAGGGGGCAGTATTATAGTAGTTATATTCTTGTACATAGGGGGCAGTTTTATAGTAGTTATATTCTTATATATAGGGGGCAGTTTTATAGTAGTTATATTCTTATATATAGGGGGCAGTATTATAGTAGTTATATTCCTGTACATAGGGGGCAGTATTATAGTAGTTATATTCCTGTACATAGGGGGCAGTATTATAGTAGTTATATTCCTGTACATAGGGGGCAGTATTATAGTAGTTATATTCTTGTACATAGGGGGCAGTGTTATAGTAGTTATATTCTTGTACATAGGGGGCAGTATTATAGTAGTTATATTCCTGTACATAGGGGGCAGTATTATAGTAGTTATATTCCTGTACATAGGGGGCAGTATTATAGTAGTTATATTCCTGTACATAGGGGGCAGTATTATAGTAGTTATATTCTTGTACATTGGGGGCAGTATTATAGTAGTTATATTCTTGTACATAGGGGGCAGTATTATAGTAGTTATATTCCTGTACATAGGAGGCAGTATTATAGTAGTTATATTCTTGTACATAGGGGGCAGTATTATAGTAGTTATATCCCTTGTGGGGATTTGGCCCAGTAGAGACCGTGGTAGCGGGGTGCTGGGATGCAGTTCAAGACAGGGACACCAGGGTACAGTCCAAACAGGTCTCGCCTGCGTTTATTGCAGCAAAATAAAACCAGCCTTTACATTCAGGTATTTGAATAAACAAAAGAAAACCTACCCGTCAGGGTGCTAACTATACACAATAGTCCACTAGCTCACACTAAACAAAAGATCGCGTGGCTGCTCCAGACCCACAGGTCAGAGCTGTGTCCTCTCAGCCTCCTTCCACAGAGAGACAACCCACTCAACTCTGCTGAGTCATTTTATCCAGGCTAATTAGGCTGTTCCCATCACCTGTGTCCAAGGTGCTGGACAAACCCACCTCAGCACTAAGGCCTTGCATAGAAGCAAAACCTAGGGGAAACATACCGCCCATCCACAGTTAACCCCTTCAGTGTCTCACATACCCTCCCCCTCTGTTTGACCCTGTGGGGACGAACACTTTTGGCCATCAGACAGTGGGTACGGGACAGGGCATCGGCATTCCCATGCAATTTTCCTGCTCGATGTTCCACCGTGAATTTAAAATTCTGGAGCATTAGGAACCACCTTGTGACCCTGGCGTTCCTCTCCTTGGCCTGACTCATCCAGGTTAGGGGAGAGTGATCGGTCACCAGTGTAAACTGCCGCCCTACCAAATAATACCTCAGGGATTCCAGAGCCCATTTGATCGCCAAGCACTCCCTCTCAACTATACTATAGTTCTTTTCAGGAGGTGTGAGCTTGCGGCTCAGGAATGTTACAGGATGTTCCTCACCCTCCACTACTTGGGACAGGACAGCCCCCAAGCCCACGTCAGAAGCGTCAGTCTGCACAATAAAGGTCTTGGTGAAGTTAGGGGTGATCAGTATCGGTCCCTCACACAAAACCGTCTTAAGTCGCTGAAACGCCCCCTCAGCCTCTTCACTCCACTTTACCATCACCGCCCTGCTACCCTTAGTCAGGTCAGTCAGAGGTGCCGCTATTGTCGCAAAATCGGGGATAAATCGGCGATAATAGCCCACTATGCCCAGAAAAGCCCTCACTTGCTTCTTGCTCAAAGGTCGTGGCCACTGCTGGATCGCCTCCACTTTATTTACTTGGGGTTTGATGACACCTCGCCCAATACGGTACCCCAGGTAACGGGCCTCTTCCAGACCCAGTGCACACTTTTGGGGGTTCGCTGTCAGCCCTGCTGCCCTCAGGGAGTCTACCACTGCTTGTACTTTGGCTAGATGACTCTCCCAGTCGTTACTATAGACTATAATGTCATCTAAGTAGGCCGAGGCATAACTCCGGTGAGGTTTTAGCACGAGATCCATTAACCTCTGGAATGTGGCGGGAGCCCCATGTAGCCCAAAGGGGAGTACCACGTACTGAAAAAGCCCATCAGGGGTAACAAAAGCGGTCTTCTCTTTAGCCCTGTCAGTCAGGGGTACCTGCCAATACCCTTTCGTCAGGTCAAGGGTGGAGAAGAACCTAGCCTGTCCAAGTCGTTCTATCAACTCGTCAACCCTGGGCATGGGATAGGAATCAAATTTGGACACCTCGTTCAACTTCCTAAAATCATTGCAGAACCGTAGGGAACCATCAGGTTTGGGAATCAACACAATAGGACTCGACCAGTCACTTTTAGACTCCTCGATAACCCCCAGGTCTAACATCTGCCTGACTTCTTCGGCTATGGCAAGCCGGCGCGCTTCAGGGACCCGGTAAGGTTTTTGGTGTACCCGGATGTGGGGTTCGGTTATGATGTCATGCTTGATGACTGAAGTACGTCCCGGTAACTTAGAGAACACATCCATATTTCGGAGCACAAACTCCTTCGCTTCCTGAATCTGGGCCCTGGAGAGGGACTCCGAGATCCGTACTTCAGGCACCTTGGCATCGGGTACACCTACCTCCGGTGTCCCCTTCTTGGAGACAGATGCCTTCTCTACTCCCATGGCCATCAGGGACTCTCTTTCCCTCCATGGCTTTAGGAGGTTCACGTGGTATATCTGTTCGGGTTTCCTCCTCCCCGGCTGAGATACCCTGTAGGTTACCTTCCCCACTCTCTCCATGACCTCATATGGCCCTTGCCATTTGGCCAAGAACTTGCTCTCCACGGTGGGCACCAGAACTAGCACTCTGTCGCCTGGGTTAAAGGTCCTGAGTCTGGCTGACCTATTGTAGACCCTAGACTGGGCCTCTTGTGCCCTTGTCATGTGTTCCTTTACAAGGGGCATTACCGCCGCTATGCGGTCCTGCATAAGGGAGACGTGTTCTATCACACTACGGTGGGGGGTACTCTCCTGCTCCCAGGTCTCCTTGGCTACATCCAAAAGCCCACGTGGGGAACGGCCATATAACAGCTCAAAGGGTGAGAAACCCGTGGAGGACTGGGGAACTTCACGTATGGCAAACATCAAATAGGGCAACAAACAATCCCAGTCCTTCCCATCTTTGCTGACCACCCTCTTAAGCATCCCCTTCAAGGTCTTATTAAACCTCTCGACCAGGCCATCTGTCTGAGGATGATACACAGAGGTGCGGAGCTGTTTTACCTGTAGTAACTTGCACATCTCCTTCATTACCCTAGACATGAATGGGGTACCCTGGTCAGTCAAGATTTCCTTGGGGAGGCCTGTGCGTGAGAACACCTGGAACAGCTCCCTAGCAATATTTTTGGAGGAGGTGTTCCTTAATGGAATCGCCTCGGGATACCGCGTAGCGTAGTCCAGGATAACTAGGATGTATTGGTGCCCCCTGGAGGATTTGACTATGGGGCCAACCAGATCCATTGCAATCCGTTCAAAGGGCACTTCTATGATCGGTAGCGGTACCAAAGGACTCCTGAAGTGGGAGACCGGGGCAGTAAGTTGGCACTCAGGGCAGGAGCTACAATACCGGTTTACCTCCTCCCATACCCCGGGCCAGAAAAATCGCTGCAGGATCCTCTCTCGGGTCTTCTCAGCACCTAAGTGCCCTCCCAGCACATGTTTGTGTGCCAACTCTAGCACCAGCCTACGGTGAGATTGGGGTACTACAAGTTGCTCAACCTCCTCACCCCGTATCTGGTCGACCCTGTACAACAGTTCCCCAATAATCACCATTCGGGGGTATATTTTATCAGCCCCTGGTATTTGGAGTACCCCATTTATCACCTTGACATTCTCCCGTGCTTTAACCAAGGTAGGGTCCTGTAGCTGTGCAGCCCCAAAATTGTCACGGGAAATCTCAAGGTCCAGCATGTCGGCCACCTCCTCGTGGCCCTCGACCTCACCAGCTAGGACCTCTAGGGGAGAGAATTCATCACATGGGGTCACCCCTACTGCTGGTGTGTGTACATCGGCCTCAAAGGGTTCAGGGGCCAAGGCCGGACATACCTGATGTCCATTATCTGCAACAGCACCTGAGGTGGGTCTTCGTCTCCAGAGGTCCCAAAACACCGGTAAGTCTCTGCCGATAATAGCCTCATGAAAAAGGGTCCCCACCACCCCCACTTCATGGGTAACAGTACCACAAGGGGTATGTAGGTTGATGACAGCAGTGGGATATTCGCGAGTGTCCCCATGTATACACAACACTCCCACTCTCCGCCCACTGTATAGTCCAGGATCAACCAAAGTTCCCCGCACCAGGGTGACCAGACTCCCTGAGTCTAGCAAGGCTTCCACTGTGTGACCACCGATTGTGACCATGCATACTTGGGGTTCTGCACCCGTGACTGACTCTGCCGCCAGAACTGGCCGGGCAAACAGTGACACTCGCCGGGTCTGGTTGCAGTCCATTGGCTCCACTGACAGTGGACAGTTGGCAGCAATATGGCCCATTTCATGGCACCGCCAGCACTGGATACGGCCATGACCTCTGTCACGAGCCTCACTGGGTTTCTGGGTATCCACGCCCCCCAATGAACCCCCTCCCAACCTGACATGTCTCCCCTTTTCCGCAGTAGCAGTCTTACCAGCTGGTTTGGTGACCCTGTCACTGGCACTGCTTCGTGTGGGAGAGGTAAGTAGAAGGTCCTCTGTAGCCCGATACCTCTCTACAAGGGACACAAGCTCCTCAGCTTTTGTGGGACCGGCCTGTCCAACCCACCGCTGGAGCCGAGAGGGCAGAGAACGGGTGAACTTGTCGAGGACCACTCTCTCTACCATCTGTGCTGGGGTGCAGTCCTCTGGTTGTAGCCACTTCCGGACAAGATGGATCAGGTCATGCATTTGGGAGCGTGGGGGTAATTTTTCTGAGTAAGCCCACTGGTGGACCCGGCTGGAGCGAACTTGAACGGTGACTCCAAGACGAGCCAGAATCTCCGCCTTTAGCTGGGGGTACTTACGGGCCTCCGTTTCACTCAGGTCGTAGTAAGCCTTCTGCGACTCGCCGGTCAGGAACGGTGCCAGGACATCTGCCCACTGCTCAGCCGGTAACTCCTCTCGCTCAGCTACTCGCTCGAACACAGTGAGATACGCCTCCACGTCGTCGGTCGTCGCCATTTTTTGTAAGGCCTTTTGTACTGCAGCCCGTGCGGAATGCTGGACAACCGGGTACCCTTGCAGACCAGTATGGGACCCCTCAGTAGTCGTCGCTTGCGGTGCTGCCATCATGCCAGAAAACTTCTCCATCATCAGCTGGAACATGGCTCGGGATTCTTCCTGCTGCTGGCGGGACCTCTCCTCCTGCAGCTGGAACATGGCTTGCTGCTGACGGGACCTCTCCTCCTGCTGCTGGAGCATGGCTTGCTGCAGCTGCCGATTAGCCTGGGACTCTTCCTGCTGCTGCTGCCGATTAGCTCTGGCCTCCTCTTGCAGGTATTTAATAAAGTCCTCCATCTTGGCTGTATCCTGCAATTTGCCTGCTGCTTTCACCCAGGCCATGCAATGTTGCAGGATGTATCAAGCCTTCCAGGTGTATGTCTTTTTGAACTGCCCGCATCCTCCACCATATGTGGGGATTTGGCCCAGTAGAGACCGTGGTAGCGGGGTGCTGGGATGCAGTTCAAGACAGGGACACCAGGGTACAGTCCAAACAGGTCTCGCCTGCGTTTATTGCAGCAAAATAAAACCAGCCTTTACATTCAGGTATTTGAATAAACAAAAGAAAACCTACCCGTCAGGGTGCTAACTATACACAATAGTCCACTAGCTCACACTAAACAAAAGATCGCGTGGCTGCTCCAGACCCACAGGTCAGAGCTGTGTCCTCTCAGCCTCCTTCCACAGAGAGACAACCCACTCAACTCTGCTGAGTCATTTTATCCAGGCTAATTAGGCTGTTCCCATCACCTGTGTCCAAGGTGCTGGACAAACCCACCTCAGCACTAAGGCCTTGCATAGAAGCAAAACCTAGGGGAAACATACCGCCCATCCACAGTTAACCCCTTCAGTGTCTCACACCCTGTACATAGGAGGCAGTATTATAGTAGTTATATTCCTGTACATAGGGGGCAGTATTATAGTAGTTATATTCTTGTACATAGGGGGCAGTATTATAGTAGTTATATTCTTGTACATAGGGGGCAGTATTATAGTAGTTATATTCTTGTACATAGGGGGCAGTATTATAGTAGTTATATTCCTGTACATAGGGGGCAGTATTATAGTAGTTATATTCTGGTACATAGGGGGCAGTATTATAGTAGTTATATTCTTGTACATAGGGGACAGTATTATAGTAGTTATATTCTTGTACATAGGGGGCAGTATTATAGTAGTTATATTCTTGTACATAGGGGGCAGTATTATAGTAGTTATATTCTTGTACATAGGGGCAGTATTATAGTAGTTATATTCTTGTACATAGGGGCAGTATTATAGTAGTTATATTCCTGTACATAGGGGGCAGTATTATAGTAGTTATATTCCTGTACATAGGGGGCAGTATTATAGTAGTTATATTCTTGTACATAGGGGGCAGTATTATAGTAGTTATATTCATGTGCACAGAGCACAGGATTATAGTATATACATTCCTGTAGTTCTTTCTGGCTGCATTAATCCTATATTATATATATTACTTTGCTGTAGGTGTAGAAATCAGACAGAAAACATTGTGTATTTGCTCTTTACAATAGGTTCGGCCCACTCCAGATTACAGCGGGAAGCCTTTCTAGCAAACCACTCGGCTGCATTGTGTGGGTCCCGTACATAAGCCCTTCATTATACGACTACCCATGTGGTGCACAATTTATGAAAAAGCTGCTTTATATAATGACAGTATATAATACCGCTATAACATGGGCTTCATAGCTGACATTTGCTTTTCTTTCAGGTTATTTTTTTAAAAATAATGTTCTCCCTGTTTCTTCTCTTTATTCATTGTTATAGTATTATACTTAATGGAAAATAAAATCCCGCGCCAGGTAGGAGGTGTGATTGAATGAGACTTCCTCTGTGTGACTCCGATGATGATGTATGGAAGTGAGTACAATTTATTGGGAAAAATAAACAATAGATAGGAATTTTTTGGACCATGTGGATGCCCATAGCCTGGATACATGTGATGGCCCACATTTACCCCCGGCATCGGGGCTTGGCCAGGAATAAATATGAGTCTATGCTCAGTATAGGAAGTTTATCGTTCTTCAATGACGACCTACACCTGGCTCCTGCAACAAGGGTTCATCAGGAGTAATTATTGGTCTATCAATGATTGGTGGTGGCCCACAACTGGCTCCTGAACCGTGGGTGGACCAGGAATAAATATTGGTCAATCCTTGGTCGATAGGCCATTAATTGTTGACTTCCCACACCAGGTTCCTGCAATAAGGGTTCACCAGGAGTAACTATTGGTCTAACCTCTGAATAGGTCATTAATCATTGATTGGTGGTGGCCCAAAACTGGCTCCCGAACCATGGGTGGACCAGGAATAAATATTGGTCAATCCTTGGTCAATAGGCCATTAATTGTTGTCTTCCCACACCAGGTTCCTGTTCACCAGGAATAAATATCAATCAGCAGAGGTCCTTAATCATTGATCAGGGGAAGCCCTACAACTGGCTCCTACACCAGGGCTTTGCCAGGAAGAAATATTGGCCTATCCTCATAATAGGTCATTCATTGTTGAACCTGGCTCCTGCATCAGGGGGTTCATCAAGAATAATTATTGGTCTATCCTCGGAATGGGTCATTAATCAATGGTGGTGGTCCCAGACCTGGGGCCAATATTGGGGTTTGGCCAGGAAGAAATATTAGTCCATCTTAATAATAGGCCATTAATAGTTTGAGGCCCCACACCTGGTTCCTGCATTGTGGGGTCACCAGAAATAGTTATTGGTCTATTAATCATTGATTGGTGGTGGCCCACACCTGACTCCTGTAGCAGGGGTTGGCCAGTAATAAATATTGGGCAATCCTCAGAATAAGCCATTTATCGTTGACTTGTCTTCTAATCTAAGAGTTTGCCAGGAATCAATATTTTTCAGGATAGGTCTTAAGTCATTGATTGGTGGAGGCCACATACCAAGCTTCTACACCAGAGCTTGGCCAGGAAGAAATATTGTACAGGGCATTAATTGTTGAAGGCCCCACACCTGGCTCCTGCAATGGGGATTCACCAGAATGAATTATTGGTGTATCCTCGGAATATGCTATTAATCATTGATAGGTGGTGGTCCCACTGCTAGCTCCTGCATCAGCGGTTCACCGGGAATAGTTATTTAACTATCTTCAAAATATGCCATTAATAATTGATTGGTGGTGGTCCCACACATGGACCCTACAACCGGGTTTGTCCAGGAAGAAATATTGGCCATTAACCATAAGCCAATAAATTGTGGTCCAGCCTCAGAATAGGCCATTATTCGTAGATCAGTAATGGTCACACACCTGGCTCCAGACCCAGTGGTTGCTTGGGACTACATATTGGTTTATCCTCATCATATTCCATTAATGATTAATTGTTGACAGGCACAACATAAACACAAAGGCTAACTGGTAGCAGTTGGTCACCATCACTCCAACCGTGGCTCTCATCCCGGTGGTGAACCTAAACCATCCTCTTCCTGAGGCGAGCTGTAGAACGGCACCCCCTCCAATAGTAATGTATCAGGTTATTTTTTTACTAAGTGGGTTCTCCATTCTGACATGGGTGTTAATAGACACTATTTTTCAGAGTAAGGTCCTGCTTTGTAGTAGGTGAATGCGTCCGATGTTGTCCCCCCATGTCCCCGGTAAAGGTACAGGAACGGTAGGCAGTCTCGTAGTTGGGGACAGACAGGAGGTCAGGACGGGCACGCACAGGATCAGAGTCAGGGACGTAGTAATAGGTCAAGGCAGGCAGCGGTGGAGCATAGTCAGGAACGGAACCGGGGTCACAATGGGAAATCACGATAACAGCGCAGGGCATCAGACACAGCTTTCTATAAGGCACAAGGCACGAAGATCCGGCGGGGGATGCTGGGAGAGGCCGTCTTAAATAATGGCCAGCACCAATTAGCAGTGCGCCGGCCCTTTAAATCTTTGAGCTGCCGGAGCAGGAGCACGGACAGGTAATGTATGGAGGGGAGCCGGAGACCGTGGAGAGGCACTTGTGCACCCGCGACCAGGGATGTAAGTCCCGGGGGCACCCGCACACTGAGGGGCACGGGTGTGCCCGCTACTCGGAACGTGGGTGGCAGGGAGCACCCGTAACAATTCCTACAACGAACTTCATCAGATTTGCACGGATCAGGCAAAATTCTAAGTCGTATGAGTCATCTCCCAATGTGATGACATTCAGAGTGTTTAGCATTCTTCCCCCGAGTTCCTTGGCTCGCTGCCTCAGACGTTTCCATCCTGAATGATGAGCAGAATATTTCTAACAAAGCAAATGATAATACTTCTTAAGAGCGAATGGTAAAAGTTTAAGCAAACATATGCTGTACATCTCGAAAATGGAGATATAAATTATAGAGGGATGTGTGGAAGAGCGAAGCGGCTCAGGGCGGGAAGTCAAGAGACAGAATGAACTACATTCTGACCTCCGGGGATCAAAGTGACGGAGAGGAGCGGAGACGTGTCCTGCTTCTCCCACTCTAAATGGAGCACTTCCCGGAGCACTGCAGGAGAACGGTTTGGCTATTTTACAAAACTATGTGAACAGCCGGCTTAAAGGGGATGCACATATTTGCACCCGAATTTGTTTTAGTGTCCCGATTCATTGAAGAAAAACGATAAAACTTTACAAACTTTACTGAATGCAGATTGGTCTAACAGTTAAAGTAACTTAGTTGCAGTCCTCTCTATGATGGTAATAGGAGACCTAGCTGCTGCGACTCACTGCTCCGCCTCCCCTCTGCATAGAACTTCTATGTAATCTGACACCAGTCAGCTTCGGCCTCTCTTGTTACCAAGATGGATTCGGCAGAGATCCCAGAGGGAAAAACAGATAAGCGGGGAATCAGGGAGGATGATATGAGCGATAATAGGTGAACAAGCTGAATTGTTGTATGTAGTTTTCATTTATATAAAGTTTGTTGAAAAGTTACTGACCACTTCAAATCAGGGATGGACATGTCCAATAGATAATACCAGAATATCCTGCGTTAGGCCCAGACACAATAATTGTTCTAGAGAGGACAACCCAATTTGGACCCCACTTGGCTAATTTGACATGGGCTGAAAAATTAATGCTAAGGACCTGATGAACTAGTCCATATTTACTGTCCTTGTTGGTGGAGGAGAGGACATTGATGATGTTTTATGGGACTACAAACTCAATGTTGCCTAATCAACCATGGCTCCAATCCAGGGGTCAACCTAAACTATCTGCTGCCTGTTGTCATACCCTACAATCAACAAAGGTTCAATCCTAAATCATGTACATGTTGCTATTGAACATGAGGGTCCTACGTCTCTGTGTGAACCTCTTGGCCCACCTGAATGTCTTGGAGAGATCTGCATATACTTTCTTAAAAAAATCTAAGGAACTTAATATATTTTTCGTTTTTTTTAAAGACATGTGTGACCCTGACCACACATGATCTAGACCTGGACACATCTGAAACAATGTCATGCTAAGAGCTAAATAAAAAGAATCGTGGCAAAATGACTCATTATCCACTGAAAATGTAGAAGAACTTGTGCGAGGTGAGTAAGTTTGAATTCTTGAAGTGCACATCATCTTGTGTGCAAAAACTACTACACCCCTGTTTCATATTAGAAAAAACATCCTCAGGGGCCGTCAGTTTATGAGATGAGATCATTTTTGTCATTTTTATATTCATTGCAAATATGTATATCATTTAATTTTTTCAGATGGGGCTTGGGTAGTCCCCATTACGGTACCTTTTTTTAAAAAAAATTCTAAACAAATTCTTTCACAGTGCTACAATTAGTCTAGAACCTCATCAGTCTCTGTCAGTATCAGAAACTTTTTTTGTATTTTTGTCATGCATACATAATTTGTTTCTAAATTTGAAGGTGGGGCTTGGTCAGTCCCCATTATGGTACCTTTTTTTTCTAAAATTTGTTCATAATGCTTTGAAGTATGCATCTACTGGTCTACAATTAGTCTACAACATTTAAAAATTTTAAAAACAACATTAAATATCAAGACTGTCAGTATCAGAGAAGCAGTTTTTGTATTTTTATTGTACATATATGATCTTGTTTCTAAACTTGGTTAGTCCCCGTTATGGTACCTATCTAAGATCCATAGTTCACAGTACAGAAGTGAAAAACAAAACCATAAAGGATAGTAGTTCATGTAATAGATGCACTGCACCCTGACCCACCAGAGGTCCACAGGACATCACGGAAAATCCCAAAAGTGGCTGGGTCACATGAGAGGGGAAAGCTTATTAGGCTAAATACATTGGGGTTCATTTACTAAGGATCTGTCGGACGCATTTTCGTCGGGTTTCCCGATGATTTCCGTTTTGCGGCAAATTGCCCCGGGTTTTTGGCGCACGTGATCGGATTCTGGCTCATCGGCACCGGCACGCGACAGAAATGGGGGGGGGGGGCGGACCATCAGACAACCCAACGTATTCGGACAAACCGCGGAATTTAAAAACATGATTGTGTTGCAAGATCAAGCACTCACATGTACCGGGAAGAAGAAGGTGAACTCCGACCGACCTCGGCGGGGAAGCGAAGGATGCAGGAACTCGGGCGCACGATCTTAGTGAATTGCGCCGGACCCGAATCCTCGCCGGACAACGCACCGCGGGATCGCAACAGGATCGGTAAGTAAATCTGCCCCATTGAGTACATGAAGGGCATTGTACTTCCTCTGGTAAACTTTCTTATCTGTGGTCAAACCTTTACGGTCTATATTAATGTGTCCCAAGGGTCTTGCAGATCTTTTTGTGGAGAGGGGCCTGAGGGTTGCAGCACAACTTTTCGTTCCAAACCAGATTCGATGACTGCCAAGTAAGGAACACATTTCTCAGTCTATTATACATTCTTTTTTCGTGTTCCTTCTGCTGAGACCGATAAAATATATTTACATCCTACAGATTACATTTTATTTATGAGCCGCCACATACATAAAGTATATAAACCAGACTGTGGCCCAACAGTGAACCAGACGTCCAGGTGCGAGTTATTCCTGGTATGTAATTATATCTAGAAGTTAGAGTTAGGGAATAAATGTATGATTTGGCTGACCCGACAGCCGAGACCCCCTGAGATTAGGAGATCGCAAGTCCCCCTGTCCTACTTTATACCAAGGAGCCCCACATAAACCATTGGAGGCCACTGGTAGAACGCAACTTGTATGGGACTTCTGGATTGGTTTATAGGTCGACCAAAACCAGGAAGTTAGTGGTTTGTGGGATTTGCGGTTCCATGTTCTGTGGATCATAAAGGGTCTTGGCTGTTGGACCCCCCATCGGTCATACATTTATCCCCTATCCTGTGCTAGTTTTATCCAAAAGCTGTCACACAGATCAGAAGGGCTTTGTAGGAGCTCAATGGATGAATTCATTTTTCACAAACCTACTTCTTCTAGCATCATACACTATTGGTGAATAACTAACACTGGCTGGAGAGAACACAGAACACAGCAGTGTGAGGACACCACCAGAAGCTACAATCCTGGCATATAGATCCATATTTCACAGGTTGGTGTTTGCACCAGGGCCGGCGTTAACACTGGGTATATCAGGGAAAGTGCCGAGGGCCAGGGCTGCTGGGGAAGGGGGCCCACATAAGGTTATATCTAATAAATACATAGTGGGTGAGGGGGGCTTCATATAAAATATCCATGAGGGGGCAATTTGCTATGATAAACTAGGAAATATTTAAGGGAACAGGGGTCTGTTTTAGTTTCTGAATCACTGAAAAGGGGCCCACTGAGGCTCTGCAGCCCAGGGGCCTCCTGAAACTTGGAGCCAACCCTGGTTTGCACCCTTGCACCTGGACAAGCTGAATTTTCTGGAATTGTCTCTGAAAATTTGTGGCAATTGTGGACATTTGGCAAGTATGACGACGGCAGGGCAAGTAACACAAGTGGAGAACTGAGTCTCTAGGGGGCGCTACATGCAATATGTCATTGTCATGTATATGTATGTAGTCACTGTTCAGTCTGCTGTATAGGATGTAAATCATCCAGAATAGGAAGCGTGATCCTGTGCGCCTCTCGCCCTCTGTGTGGGTGAGGTCTGTGTGTGCGGCGGGTGATGTCATACAACATCCTTCACTGCACATTAGCAGCTGGAGGTCGGCTGAAAGTGGCACAAACCACATGATAATTATCAACTTAATCACCCAAATTGCCTACGCCAGATCCCAGCAATGCGGGGAAAGGAATAGCGAGCGCCAGACACTCGTAATATTATGTTTTAAGGAACAAAGATGTGAAATGTGAATTGGCTGCGGGGTCTGATCCTGCCGAGCGGCGCAGTATATTCTATATATTACCTGTTATAGGCATTAGGCCGTGATTCATACTGAAAACTTCACTCTATAGACACAGAAAACCAAAAACTTTTTCGCTTATCCACAGATTCTGCTCAATAGAAGCGGAACTTGAAGCCCATGGGACCTACCGCAACATCTGTAATAGGGCTTCCACCTATGACCTATTCATTCTCTGGCATATAGACTTTTGGGGTGCTTAGTAGTGATAGGTGGACCCAAACCGAAATGTTCTACTCTATTCCAAACATGGGGTTCTTTAGCAAGAAGTTTTGGTTCAGCATTTGGCTCACCCCTCCACCGCTAGCACCCGCTATCGGTGCTCGGATTGACCGCCATTGCTCATTGATGTCACTGGGAGTGAGGATCCTCGAAAAAATGGCTGTGTGTGCAATTAAAGGGTAACAACTGCGACCAATGCCAGCACCTGGATGCCAGCAACTAAACTTGACTGAACCTGAACTCATCCAAACTGGGTCCGCTCATTTGTGGCACCATTACCTCTCAGCACAGGTTGACACCAGATGTAGGGTGAACTGGTTTATCTCCTGTGGAGTTTACATAACTTGGGTAGGTTGGGGTCGTACTCATACATACTTGCCAACGGGCCCCAAGTTACTAGTATAGTCCCTATTGTTCAGAGCTAGTCTGATGAAACTGGGCATGTCATGTCATAGTTGGCCGGATCCAATGTTATACTATGAGATTACCTAGATTTATTCACTGCAGTGTTGGAGTATGGTTCTTTGGGCCCACCAATTATGTGGGGCCCATCCATCATCGTCCACAGAGAAATAGATCTTGCAAGCTTTCTTATTAAGTTGTCATCTGCTGTATCTCTGGGGTCCGGTACTAGGTTAGAGTCTGGTCCCACCTGAGGATCCTCTGATGCTCTGGAAGGGCCAGTAAAACAGTTGTGCATTGGTTATGGTGGAAACAGCAGCACTTTAATATTTTGGAGGTGGTACACTTAGTTTTAGCTAACAAGTAAAACTAAAGCAATGAAAAGTGGGACATGGACTTACTGGGGCACATTTACTTACCCGGTCTGGAGGATTTCAGTCCAGTCCAACGACTGTGCCCCACTAAGATCGTGCGCCCGATTTTCTGAATGTGTCGCTTCCCCGTTTAGGTCCGCCGGAGTTCACCATCTTCCTCCCGGTGCATGTAAGTGCATGTCTTGCAACACAATTTTAAAGTTAAATCCCGTGGTTTGCCCACCCCCCGATTTGTGTTGCATGAAAGCAACACCCCTTCTAAGTGCCTGTCCCAGCGGCGAAAATCCAAAAAAGTCGGAATATCCGACTAAAGTGCAGTCCGCGGACCCTTAGTAAATGTGCCCCACTGTGTTTCATTACAGGTCTGGCAGTGTCTATATCCAAGGGTCTCCATGAAACCCCCTCCTACAAGGATTGACAAGGATACAAGTAGCTTTGGTGTAGCTGACAGAAGGAAAGAGTACACAGGTACGGAGCTCAAGGGTTCAGGAAGATACAGTACGAGTTCGGAGCAGGCAGTAAACGGACAGAATCCAGAATACAAGCCATAGGTCAGGGTAGGCAGCCAACACATCAACCCAAGGTCAGGGCAGAATACAAGCACAGTATAAAACAACTGCAAAGCTCATGACCAGCAGAGTACAGGGTCGTACAGCAGAATCAGCGTCGTTAAACAAAGACGGAGTTAGAATTCCAAGTGTCACAAAATAGAAGAGGGCGGATGGACAAGGGAGCTGCGGGAACAACGGGATAGTGGCAACATATGGCAATAACAAGATTCTCTTTATGGCTGCATTTGCAGGAGCAGGGTGCCGCTTCCTTCTCCACTTACTTTGCCTCGCACCATGCGTTTATATCTAGATATTATGCTGAATTCTATCTTGCTTACCAAGGTGTCAGATTCCATAGTAGTCTATGGAGAGTTGAGGGGGAGGAGTGATCAGGAGTTTGTCCAGTAGCCAGTGACTGGGGGTGTTTCTCCGGTCATTTCAATGTTCTTATATGGAAAGTGACATCACCGGGTCCCACTCCTGAATCCAAGGAGGGAAGGGGGGTGGGGGTGCAATACGCTATATGTCAAGGTATACGCAGAATGTATATGTCGCAATCTGTCCCGGGATATATATGATGAGCGTATACATAAAACGTGATGTGACCTCGCCATACAGAGAGGAAAGCTCCAGCAAAGGTCGGTGGGACTACAGAATCGGTAGCACTACCTTGGACTTCCGATTTCTGTACAATTTATTGGAAGGATAGGTTCACTTAAAATGTTCCCGTTGACCAGGGATCCTACGGTAAATTTATAAAGCCCTAAAACACATAAAGGCTCCAAATCTGAAAGAGAAAATTCCCAACGTACTGTGTTATATTATGGGAGGACTCGCAGCCAAAAATCTGAGCGATGTAATGAAAGGCCGTCTAGCGGGGCCTTGGCTTGTCTGACTGGAGCGCTGGGTGGTTTTGACTCAGGTTTTGTGACAGATGTTCTCTGTAGGAGACAAAAACCTTGAGATGTTTCATATAAATCCCATTGACGCGCAGCACACCCGTCATTTCCATTATTTCCTTTTCAGCAGATCTTAATACTGTGCCAAAAGCAAAGTGTAAAGGGAACCGGACAGCGTGCAGAAAGTAACTTCTATGTAGGTAATAATAATAATAATAATTCCTTTATTTATATAGATCACACAGACAACACAGCCATACACAGAGCTTTTAATAGAACCAGAGTTTTGTAAGCTCTCTCTACCCTGTATACAAGAATATAACTACTATAATACTGCCCCCTGTATACAAGAATATAACTACTATAATACTGCCCCCTGTATACAAGAATATAACTACTATAATACTGCCCCCTGTATACAAGAATATAACTACTATAATACTGCCCCCTGTATACAAGAATATAACTACTATAATACTGCCCCCTATGTACAGGAATATAACTACTATAATACTGCCCCCTATGTACAAGAATATATCTACTATAATACTGCCCACTATGTACAGGAATATAACTACTATAATACTGCCCCCTATGTACAGGAATATAACTGCTATAATACTGCCCCCTATGTACAGGAATATAACTACTATAATACTGCCCCCTATGTACAAGAATATAACTACTATAATACTGCCCCCCATGTACAGGAATATAACTACTATAATACTGCCCCCTATGTACAGGAATATAACTGCTATAATACTGCCCCCTATGTACAGGAATATAACTACTATAATACTGCCCCCTATGTACAGGAATATAACTGCTATAATACTGCCCCCTATGTACAGGAATATAACTACTATAATACTGACCCCTATGTACAGGAATATAACTGCTATAATACCTACCCCTATGTACAAGAATATAACTACTATAATACTGTCCCCTATGTACAAGAATATAACTACTATAATACTGCCCCCTATGTACAGGGATAAAACTACTATAATACTGTCCCCTATGTACAAGAATATAACTACTATAATACTGCCCCCTATGTACAGGAATATAACTACTATAATACTGATCCCTCTGTACAAGAATATAACTACTATAATACTGCCCCTTATGTACAAGAATATAACTACTATAATACTGCCCCCTATGTACAGGAATATAACTACTATAATACTGCACCCTATGTACAGGAATATAACTACTATAATACTGCCCCCTATGTACAAGAATATAACTACTATAATACTGCCCCTATGTACAAGAATATAACTACTATAATACTGCCCCCTATGTACAAGAATATAACTACTATAATACTGCCCCTATGTACAAGAATATAACTACTATAATACTGCCCCCTATGTACAAGAATATAACTGCTATAATACTGCCCCCTATGTACAGGAATATAACTACTATAATACTGCCCCCTATGTACAGGAATATAACTACTATAATACTGCCCCCTATGTACAAGAATATAACTACTATAATACTGCCCCATGTATACAAAAATATAACTACTATAATACTGCCCCCTATGTACAAGAATATAACTACTATAATACTGCCCCCTATGTACAAGAATATAACTACTATAATACTGCCCCCTATGTACAAGAATATATCTACTATAATACTTCCCCCTATGTACAGGAATATAACTACTATAATACTGCCCCCTATGTAAAGGAATATAACTGCTATAATACTGCCCGCTATATACAGGAATATAACTACTCTAATACTGACCCCTATGTACAAGAATATAACTGCTATAATACTGACCCCTATGTACAAGAATATAACTACTATAATACTGCCCCCTATGTACAGGGATATAACTACTATAATACTGTCCCCTATGTACAAGAATATAACTACTATAATACTGCTCCTTATGTACAAGAATATAACTACTATAATACTGCCCCCTATGTACAAGAATATAACTACTATAATACTGCTCCTTATGTACAAGAATATAACTACTATAATACTGCCCCCTATGTACAAGAATATAACTACTATAATACTGCCCCCTATGTACAGGAATATAACTACTATAATACTGCCCCCTATGTACAGGAATATAACTACTATAATACTGATCCCTCTGTACAAGAATATAACTACTATAATACTGTCCCCTATGTACAAGAATATAACTACTATAATACTGCCCCCTATGTACAAGAATATAACTACTATAATACTGCCCTCTATGTACAAGAATATAACTACTATAATACTGCCCCTATGTACAAGAATATAACTACTATAATACTGCCCCATGTATACAAAAATATAACTACTATAATACTGCCCCCTATGTACAAGAATATAACTACTATAATACTGCCCCCTATGTACAAGAATATAACTACTATAATACTGCCCCCTATGTACAAGAATATATCTACTATAATACTTCCCCCTATGTACAGGAATATAACTACTATAATACTGCCCCCTATGTAAAGGAATATAACTGCTATAATACTGCCCGCTATATACAGGAATATAACTACTCTAATACTGACCCCTATGTACAAGAATATAACTGCTATAATACTGACCCCTATGTACAAGAATATAACTACTATAATACTGCCCCCTATGTACAGGGATATAACTACTATAATACTGTCCCCTATGTACAAGAATATAACTACTATAATACTGCTCCTTATGTACAAGAATATAACTACTATAATACTGCCCCCTATGTACAAGAATATAACTACTATAATACTGCCCCCTATGTACAAGAATATAACTACTATAATACTGCTCCTTATGTACAAGAATATAACTACTATAATACTGTCCCCTATGTACAAGAATATAACTACTATAATACTGCCCCCTATGTACAAGAATATAACTACTATAATACTGCCCTCTATGTACAAGAATATAACTACTATAATACTGCCCTCTATGTACAAGAATATAATTACTATAATACTGCCCCCTATGTACAGGAATATAACTACTATAATACTGCCCCTATGTACAAGAATATAACTACTATAATACTGCCCTCTATGTACAAGAATATAACTACTATAATACTGCCCCCTATGTACAGGAATATAACTACTATAATACTGCCCCCTATGTACAGGGATATAACTACTATAATACTGCCCCTATGTACAAGAATATAACTACTATAATACTGCCCCCTATGTACAAGAATATAACTACTATAATACTGCCCCCTATGTACAAGAATATAACTGGAAGTCTGTGTACAGTAATATAATACTGAACCCTATCTTGCTCTTTACATCCATTTGGACTTTCTTGATGCATTCTCTCAGGTGAACTCTTCTTCCTTGTGATGTTAGGAGTCTCCTTATCCTCAGCGATTTTCCATTATTTTACTTCAAAGAATCTCCTCTCCCGATAAGACGTCGGCTTCTCTTGTCTTCAGAAAAAAAATAAAATAGCCTCACTTTTGTGAAAATTCTCTGTGTAGGTATAAAGACCGTGTGCGTCACTAATGACTCGGATTCCGGCGCTGCTCTCGCTCCGTTCTGGATTGTAGAGAAATAATCTCTTTTGAGGACTTAGGCGAAGATACATTGTAACTTTTAAAATGTTTTATAAAGTTTTTGTAGAGGTATGTGTGGTGGGGAAACACGAGGTGGTGTTCTGATTTTTGTATGTTTTTCTTCCTTGGGATAGGAGTGTCCTGTTGGAAAGGGGTAGACCTTATAGGATTATAGATCCTTGGGTGGTGAGTCAACCTCAGGACTACATCTAGTGGTCAGTAGATTGTGTACAACACAGAAGATCTGGACAGAACTTGACTCGTGATGACTGCAATGTGGTGGCTTGATCCATAGAGTCGTACTGGTGTGATGGCTCCAAAAGTCAGAAGGCAGAGGCACTAGTTCTCCAGTTATAGTTCTTCGTAGAGGCCCAGGCCTTGAAGTCAGATGGTGTCCTATCACAGTTTCTTAAGTTATAACAAAAACTCGAAGAACTGAGAGAGACCTCCCACGGGTGCTCATCAGGCCATCATCTATAGTAGTCTACTACCTCGAGCAGTTACTTCCCCTAGTTGTTCCCAATGTACACGAATAGGTCCACACTTAGGGTACAGCTGGTACTTGGTCTCTAACCACTTGTTGCAGTCATAAATGGTGGGTTTAAGTGGTGTCTTGTTCATTAGACTGGGTCCAATATTGGGAGTGGACTTTTTTTTTAACAGTCCACATCCATTTGTAACGCTTTTGTGTTCAGTGCAAAATTTTAGCCAATACCAGGCAATTTCATCAGCATCTGTTAGATTTTTGCCTTTAAGTTTTTGGAGAAATCTAAGTGTCATCCTTAGGATACCAGGATAGGTCATTAGGCGCCCCCATCGATCCGTTGTTTGACGAGATGGCAAAATTTGGATCAACCTCTTCATCCCTTACCAAGCATAGCACCATACACTGTATAGTGGCTGTGTTTTGATTTGTAGCTTAGTTCCATTCTCCTAAATTGGCCTGGGTTGCATACAGATCGTGCCATCTTCGTCAGGAGAGCTAGAAAAACTTCAAATTTCCTGATGTAGAACAGTGCTATTGGGCTAAGGTAATAAAAAAAGTACTGAAATACTGCTTAAAGGGCAAGAATGGCTCCGTCACGAGGATTCAGGAATGAAGTCTCCATGTAGATTAGGGTAAGGTAAGGTGACACGTGTTAGGTCTATCGTCTACCCCTTGAGGTGTCTTTTATTAGATGTACATGTCATGTTGTCATTCTCTGGCATTTAAAAAATATGGAGGAAATGAAAATGAAAAGAGATAAAAATAAGTCAGAGGAAGACATGAATGAACAGAAGTCGCAAAGGTTGGAGGTATCTCCATATACTTCTTTATATCTCAAGACATCGAGCAGACGGGTGGATGAGCAAGAACATGATCTCTCGCCTCGCTCTCAGACATGAATGAGTCTCGTGTGTTCTTACTCAGAGGTCGTTGAAGGCTTTTTTTTTTATTTCCAGAAGGCATTGATAAAATCTTAGATGTAACCCAAATGTAACGCACATCGGCAGACCACCACGTCTTCTGTGACATTTCACAAAGGAAGTGGCTTTCAACGTTCAAAAATACCTACTGTCATCTCGAGGAAATCCCCAAATAAGAAAACGAAAATCTCACATTCGGTCTGAGCAGACAAAAACCTGAAGTCGCACATGGGGGGAATTCTGAGACATCTACTTAGATCATGTGGCAGATTCAGCTCAAACTAGGGTGATATGTATTTTTTTTATAGAGTTTTACACATGAGAGCAAAACTCAACCTTCCCAAAAGTTGTATCCCCATAGATGATTTTTATCTAATCGGTCACTATAATGTAATACTTCTTGATCTTCTTGTAGGCCAGTTCTGAAGAATGTCCATGAACCAAAGAACAGGTCATAAACCCAGGAACCTGTAGAGACGAAAACTCTTTCCATACACATACCTTCATTGTTTAGCCTAAAAAAAGACCAAGGTGGTGCCGATTTAGGTCCAATAAATGGGTTCCTCTGACCCTCAGAAAATAATTGGTTAAATGGAACTGTTTTCCCATAGGACCCTGAATCCTATAACTGAGGTGAAGGTCAAGATACATAGCTGGTCCCAGTGATAGGATGTTTTTGTATTTGATTCCTTGGGCATTCCAAGTAGGAACCAAATACGAAAGGAAAGGTTTGAATAGATCCTATGAGCAACTTCGACTAAATAACCAAAGAAAAGAAAAATTCTTGAACATAGACAGACGGGCCAATGTTTGTTCATGATGTTTACGCAAAACCAGTTACGCATTCCAAGAATGTAGACTTCAACATGCTGAAGACAAGGAAGAGATGGGGTAATGGTAGTCAGGCAGGATCAGGAGGCAGTACAATAGAAAATCTGAAGATCAAGTAAACCAAGGCACAACAGGCCAAGATCAAGAAGAAATCCAGAACCCCAGATGACCATACACACTGTGAGAGCACCACCTGTCATCCATCCCATCCCACTGCAATCCTCATTGTGGTTGCAGAATTGAGGGACAACAACAAGATGCTGAGATGTGGATGGGCGATGTCCATAATGGTGTAGATTTTGAGAAGGGTTCATATTTAGGGGAACAAAAAACATTGACCTAAGACTTAACATGACCTAGTAAGAAAGTAAGAAATCAATGGGATTTTCCGATTGTCTTTCGAGGCCTAACATGTCTCTTGTCATCAGATGTCATAAGGAGAAAAGGACCAAATTGTTAGAGACCTACTAACTCTCATGATTTCTCATATTTTAGGAGAGAAAGATAAAATGGTCTCTTCATGTCAAGGAAGTGAAGGACCAAGAGGTTGTATTTCAAAATGGCTGAAACTTTGTTTTTAGGGAAGATAAGCCACAGCCACAGAAGTCAAAAAGATCCCATTACTTTTATACCGCATGAATGACCAGCTAAACCAACCCAGCTGAGATCATATCACTCTAACAGAGCGAAGAATTCAGCTCAATAGCTAAGGGGCAGCTCAAAAGGAGGTTTTTTTAAATAATTTTTGTAAAGACATTTTTTCACTGATTCTACTCTTTCAGAAATCAGTCTTAAAGGGGTTTGCCCAAGAAACAACTTGCTGATCGTTGGGGATCTCAGTGATGAGAGAACAGATCATGAGGAGGTCAGATGAGAACAGGGGGTCCGATGTACCTCTGTCGGAGCGCCGTTCTTAGCCGATCTCTGTCAGCTCCATAGTGATGAACGGGGCAGCCCAGACATGCGTGACCAGCTGCTCCGCTCATCTCGGGTAGCAAAGAGGGGTCCAATGGAGGTACCTCAGACCCCCCCCGTTCTCGTGATCTTTGGGGGTCTCAACACTGAGACCCCCACAACTCAGTTAGGCCCAACTTTTTAGAACATGCGCTAGATGACCACCAATCATCTCCCCCATATAAGTGAAAAAGTTGAACTGGGGTCCTACTGGTGGATGTCCCAGTGGCTGTTCCTTCACTATTCTAATCTACAATACTATTAGAATTTTTTTTCTCTAAATGGCAGCCAATCCTTTCCTTCACTGCTTGACAAGACTTGCTGAAAGCATTTGACAATTTCTGTTCTTCCTCTCTCCCTTGCCAAAGTTAGGCATAAAAGTAAAAACTTAAAATGATCTTTCTCCTGAAAGAGTTAAATCTCTCGATAAAAAAGAAGAAAGGGACGGACTAAAGTATGAGGAAGTTGATGTTGAACGCTTGGTAGAGAGAGAAGTTATGTGTCGGAGACGTCTGCTGTAATTATGGTCTCCTTTTATAATGTATTCTCCTCTGGTGGGAGATGTACAAGCTTTCGCTTCCTCTTGGTGTCCCAGTTAGAACCGTCTGAGACGGTGGAGTTTACCTCTGTTCTCCCGGCATATTACTCCCCCCGGCTAGCCTCCAGGCAGTGCATAAAATTACTTCTTCTCTTCAATATCTAAATTTGCTCTTTCCACATTCCTCTAATGTCCGCGATTGACATTTCTCTAGTGACTGCCTTTGTCTATTATTATTACAGCAGATCCACCCTATGGGGTTTCCTGAAATCACAGAATCTAGTTCAGCTGAGTGTATTATTGATGTTATCTCTTATGGAATGCTATACATAGGGCAAACAGCCAAAAATCTCTTATCCCTTGGGGCTGACTGTAACCTAATGGAGTGGAAGCCATCTAGAATGGGTCAAAGTTACTAGAGGAAACCAACAAGACCATGGAGAGACAAAGCTCTGGTTATATTGGAACCCAGGTCCCCATATACAGTGAGCCTAAGCACTAACCCAATACTGGATCTCAGACGACCAGGAGAAGACAACCCAATATGGAGGCTACTAGGATTTATTTCCAAGGCATTGACTAAGTTTGGCCCAACTTTATTTGTTACACTGACCTGAGGTGGGTGGAAACTAGTGTCGGACTGGCCCACCAGAGTCCCAGAGGATCCTCCGATGGGCCCAGGCTCTAATCCAGTACTGGACCTCAGAGGAGGTCCAACCTAATTTGGAGGCTACAAAAGTCTGTTTTGTAGAAGTTATCTGGTTATATTTCCCCGTCTACTTAGCACCAGTTATGACCACAATCGATATTATCTTTACATTTTCATAGCTGTAATATGATGAGATTTTTAGCCAATATGGGCTCTTTTTTCAGGAACAGTGCCACTCCTGCCCACGGGTCGTGTCTGATATTGGAGCCAGTTTCTATTCATTAACTGCAATTCCAGAGTTAACCTTTTGATGAGGGTGGCGCTGTTTCTGGAAAAATAACACACTCTATTTTAATAATTCCCAATGAATTGTTGTATGTGACGGTGATTGAACCTGACCCTGGGTCTCGGTCATAGTCACTTGGTGTGAAGGATGAATTTTCGACTGTATGTCAATACAATACAGTAGATCTAATGAGATGAAATATTGTGTACTCAACACTTTGCATGTCCTCCCACTAAATACACATAAGTAGCATTCGGTGCCAGTCATTTCTATAAAGATTCAGGTTAAACCAGTGTCTGGGCTGCCGCTCGGCGCTCTGCACATTCGCTGGTCTGGAAGTAACACTCCAACTTCTGCAACCATGTGGAATCCGCATGTGACTGTGATAGTAATACATAGTGGCATCCAGCAGCAAAGACTACCGGGGCAAAAATATTCACAGAAGTTCTCTCCAGATTGTCTGTAATGTTCTCATATGCAAGAGGAGATCATTTATAGTTTGAAAGAGAAATATTATTGCTGACTTTCCTGTCTCTAGATTCCTCTGTGTGGTGTAGTATATACAGTAGAGAAGGTATACACCCCCAGGTACTGATGGAATTGTGTGCTGTGATAGATATTCCATTAATTCTAATATTTGAAGATTCCTTGAGGACTGGTTCTGTTCCGCAGGATTGGTAAATAGTAAATGTGGTCAAAATGGGTGAAAAAGTGATCCTGGAAACTACAGACCGGTGAGTCTAACATTGGTTGTGTTTTTTTTTTTAGAGATGCTTTACTGGAGTATCGCACTGTACATAACCTTATAACCCTACATCAGCATCGGGTTTATGAGGGATCGGTCCTGTCAGGCTAATCTGATTGACTTCTATGAGGAGGTAAGTTCCAGGCTGGACCTGGGAGAGGCTGTGGATGTTGTGTATCAGGACTTTCCAAGGCATTTGATACAGTGCCCCATGAAAGGTTGGTATGTAAAATGAGACTGCTGGGACTAGGGGGAATCTGTGTATTCTATTATTTTATGATTCCTCGAGGACTAGTTCTGTTCCACAGGATTGGTGAATAGTAAATGTGGTGCCAATATTTAAAAAAAAGGTCAAAAAATGATCCTGGAAACTACAGACTGGTAAGCCTAACATTGGTTGTGGGTTTTTATTAAAGATCCTATCATGGAGTATCACACTGTACAAATGTAATCTTATAACCCAACATCAGCATCGGATTTATGATCGGTCCCGTCAGAATAATATGATTGTCTTCTATGATGAGGTAAGTTCCAGACTGGACCTGAGGGAGGCAATGGATGTTGTGTATCTGGACTTTCCAAGGCTTTTGATACAGTGCCACATGAAAGGTTGGTATGTAAAATGAGACTGCTGGGACTAGGGGATAATCTGTGTATTTGCGTAAGTAATTGGCTTAATAATAGAAAACAGGGTGGTCATTACTGCCAGGTTGTCAGATTGGGTTGAAGTTACCGGTGGGGGCCACAGGGGTCAGTATTGGGTCCATTTCTTTTTTAAAAAGTTGTATTAACGACCTCATAGAGGGTTACAAAGTAGAATTTCAATATCTGAAGATGACACTAAGCTCTGTAAAGTAATTAATACAGAAGAGGATCGTATAACATTACAGAGGGACTTAGAAACTGGAGAATGGGCTGACAAATGGCGGATGAGGTGAGGAAATTATATTTATGTTTGAAATGAGAAGTTTCTTGGTAAAATTGATGAATAAAAAGACTTGGGGGTATTGGTGAATAGTAAACTCAATTTTAGTGACCAGAGCCAGGCAGTTGCTAATAAAGCAAATAAAATTATGGGATGTATCAAGAGAGGAATAGATTCTCATGATAAGGGGAGTATTTATCAGGGCTGATGTGGCGCAGAACACCTTGAAATAATTGCAAATGCTATCTTATTTTTAGAACTCACGATAATTTGTCCTTTCCAGGAGTATGAGGGGGGAGAACGGTGGTCCACTGGGGGCGGGGCATTCACTGCAACCGGCAAATTTTCATACGCTGTGCAGGCCCCCACCAGATACATCATGAGGCCGAAGCAACAAACATCACCATAGACAAGGGGCATCCTCTACACCAAGAGGAGAGGCGGTTCTACCATCACCATAGACAAGTGGCATCCTCTACACCTAGAGGAGAGGAGGTTCTATCATCACCATAGACAAGTGGCATCCTCTACACCTAGAGGATAGGAGGTTCTACCATCACCATAGACAGGGGGCATCCTCTACACCTAGAGGAGAGGAGGTTCTACCATCACCATAGACAGGGGGCATCCTCTACACCTGGAGGAGAGGAGGTTCTACCATGGCCATAGACAGGGGGCATCCTCTACACCTAGAGAAGAGGAGGTTCTACCATCACCATAGACAGGGGGCATCCTCTACACCAAGAGGAGAGGCGGTTCTACCATCACCATAGACAGGGGCATCCTCTACACCTAGAGGAGAGGCGGCTCTACCATCACCATAGACAGGGGGCATCCTCTACACCTTGAGGAGAGGCGGTTCTACCATCACCATAGACAGGGGGAATCCTCTACACCTAGAGGAGAGGAGGTTCTACCATCATCATAGACAGGGGGCATCCTCTACACCTAGAGGAGAGGAGGTTCTACCATCACCATAGACAGGGGGCATCCTCTACACCTAGAGGAGAGGAGGTTCTACCATCACCATAGACAGGGGGCATCCTCTATACCTAGAGGAGAGGCGGCTCTACCATCACCATAGACAGGGGGCATCCTCTACACCTAGAGGAGAGGAGGTTCTACCATCACCATAGACAGGGTGCAACCTCTACACATAGAGGAGAGGCAGTTCTACCATCACCATAGACAGGGTGCATCCTCTACACCTAGAGGAGAGGAGGTTCTACCATCACCATAGACAGGGGGCATCCTCTTCACCTTGAGGAGAGGCGGTTCTACCATCACCATAGACAGGGGGAATCCTCTTCACCTTGAGGAGAGGCGGTTCTACCATCACCATAGACAGGGGGCATCCTCTACACCTAGAGGAGAGGAGGTTCTACCATCACCATAGACAGGGGGCATCCTCTACACCTAGAGGAGAGGAAGTTCTACCATCACCATAGACAGGGGGCATCCTCTACACTTAGAGGAGAGGAGGTTCTACCATCACCATAGACAGGGGGCAACCTCCACACCTAGAGGAGAGGAGGTTCTACCATCACCATAGACAGGGGGCATCCTCTACACCTAGAGGAGAGGAGGTTCTACCATCACCATAGACAGGGGGCATCCTCTACACCTAGAGGAGAGGCGGCTCTACCATCACCATAGACAGGGGGCATCCTCTACACCTAGAGGAGAAGAGGTTCTACCATCACCATAGACAGGGGGCATACTCTAAGCCTGGAGGAGAGGAGGTTCTACCATCACCATCGACAGGGGGCATCCTCTACACCTAGAGGAGAGGTGGTTCTACCATCACCATAGACAGGGGCATCCTCTACACCTAGAGGAGAGGCAGTTCTACCATCACCATAGACAGGGGGCATCCTCTACACCTAGAGGAGAGGAGGTTCTACCATCACCATAGACAGGGGGAATCCTCTACACCTGGAGGAGAGGAGGTTCTACCAACACCATAGACAGGGGGCATCCTCTACACCTAGAGGAGAGGAGGTTCTACCATCACCATAAACAAGGGTTCTATACTGTGAGAGCAGTGAGACTGTGGTACTACAAGATGTTGTAATAGCTGATAACTTGTACATGTTCATTAGAGGCCTTTCTGGTGAGTGATATCTTATAGAAATAAAGCTTTTTGTAAGTAGTTTCTGTTGATTAAAGGAGTTATTCAAACGGCCATATTAAGGGTCATGAAGGCTGCTTTGGGTCAATTGGCATTAGCAGGGTTTTTGCTTTCTTCTGGATCAATGGGGTATAGTTAATAGGTTGGACTTGTTGGACTGATGTCTTCTTCTAACCTTATTTACTATGATAGAGGACATGTCTCCTGTATTGTGTAGTATATAGAGGGTGTGTCGGCTCTCCTCCTGTGTGGTGTAGTATATAGATGATGTGTCGGCTCTCCTACTGTGTGGTGTAGTATATAGAGGATGTGTCTCCTGTGTGGTGTAGTATATAGAGGATATGTCTCCTGTGTGGTGTAGTATATAGAGGATGTGTCGGCTCTCCTCCTGTGTGGTGTAGTATATAGAGGGTGTGTCGGCTCTCCTCCTGTGTGGTGTAGTATATAAATGATGTGTCTCCTGTGTGGTGTAGTATATAGAGGATGTGTCTCCTGTGTGGTGTAGTATATAGAGGATGTGTCTCCTGTGTGGTGTAGTATATAGAGGATGTGTCTCCTGTGTGGTGTAGTATACAGAGGATGCGTCTCCTGTGTGGTGTAGTATACAGAGGATGCGTCTCCTGTGTGGTGTAGTATACAGAGGATGTGTCTCCTGTGTGGTGTAGTACACAGAGGATGTGTCTCCTGTGTGGTGTAGTACACAGAGGATGTGTCTCCTGTGCGGTGTAATATATAGAGGATGTGTCTCCTGTGTGGTGTAGTATATAGAGGATGTGTCTCCTGTGTGGTGTAGTATATAGAGGATGTGTCTCCTGTGTGGTGGAGTATATAGAGGATGTGTCTCCTGTGTGGTGTAGTATACAGAGGATGTGTCGGCTCTCCTCCTGTATGGTGTAGTATATAGAGGATGTGTCTCCTGTGTGGTGTAGTATATAGCGGATGTGTCTCCTGTGTGGTGTAGTATATAGAGGATCTGTCTCCTGTGTGGTGTAGTATATAGAGGATGTGTCTCCTGTGTGGTGTAGTATATGGAGGACGTGTCTCCTGTGTGGTGTAGTATATAGAGGATGTGTCTCCTGTGTGGTGTAGTATATAGAGGATGTGTCTCCTGTGTGGTGTAGTATATAGAGGATGTGTCTCCTGTGTGGTGTAGTATATAGAGGATGTGTCGGCTCTCCTCCTGTATGGTGTAGTATATAGAGGATGTGTCTCCGGTGTGGTGTAGTATATAGAGGATGTGTCTCCCGTGTTGTGTAGTATATAGAGGATGTGTCTCCTGTGTAGTGTAGTATATAGAGGATGTGTCTCCTGTGTAGTGTAGTATATAGAGGATGTATCTCCTGTGTGGTGTAGTATATAGAGGATGTGTCTCCTGTGTGGTGTAGTATATAGAGGATGTGTCTCCTGTGTGGTGTAGTATATAGAGGATGTATCTCCTGTGTGGTGTAGTATATAGAGGAGGTGTCTCCTGTGTGGTGTAGTATATAGAGGATGTGTCTCCTGTGTGGTGTAGTATATAGAGGATGTGTCTCCTGTTTGGTGTAGTATATAGAGGATGTGTCTCCTGTGTGGTGTAGTATATAGAGGAGGTGTCTCCTGTTTGGTGTAGTATATAGAGGATGTGTCTCCTGTGTGGTGTAGTATATAGAGGAGGTGTCTCCTGTGTGGTGTAGTATATAGAGGATGTGTCTCCTGTGTGGTGTAGTATATAGAGGAGGTGTCTCCTGTGTGGTGTAGTATATAGAGGAGGTGTCTCCTGTGTGGTGTAGTATATAGAGGAGGTGTCTCCTGTGTGGTGTAGTATATAGAGGATGTGTCTCCTGTGTGGTGTAGTATATAGAGGATGTGTCTCCTGTGTGGTGTAGTATATAGAGGACGTGTCTCCTGTGTGGTGTAGTATATAGAGGACGTGTCTCCTGTGTGGTGTAGTATATAGAGGATGTGTCTCCTGTGTGGTGTAGTATATAGCGGATGTGTCTCCTGTGTGGTGTAGTATATAGAGGATGTGTCTCCTGTGTGGTGTAGTATATAGAGGAGGTGTCTCCTGTGTGGTGTAGTATATAGAGGATGTGTCTCCTGTGTGGTGTAGTATATAGAGGAGGTGTCTCCTGTGTGGTGTAGTATATAGAGGAGGTGTCTCCTGTGTGGTGTAGTATATAGAGGAGGTGTCTCCTGTGTGGTGTAGTATATAGAGGATGTGTCTCCTGTGTGGTGTAGTATATAGAGGATGTGTCTCCTGTGTGGTGTAGTATATAGAGGATGTGTCTCCTGTGTGGTGTAGTATATAGAGGATGTGTCTCCTGTGTGGTGTAGTATATAGAGGATGTGTCTCCTGTGTGGTGTAGTATATAGAGGATGTGTCTCCTGTGTGGTGTAGTATATAGAGGATGTGTCTCCCGTGTGGTGGAGTATATAGAGGATGTGTCTCCTGTGTGGTGTAGTATATAGAGGATGTGTCTCCTGTGTGGTGTAGTATATAGAGGATGTGTCTCCTGTGTGGTGTAGTATATAGAGGATGTGTCTCCTGTGTGGTGTAGTATATAGAGGAGGTGTCTCCTGTGTGGTGTAGTATATAGAGGATGTGTCTCCTGTGTGATGTAGTATATAGAGGATGTGTCTCCTGTGTGGTGTAGTATATAGAGGATGTGTCTCCTGTGTGGTGTAGTATATAGAGGATGTGTCTCCTGTGTGGTGTAGTATATAGAGGATGTGTCTCCTGTGTGGTGTAGTACATAGAGGATGTGTCTCCTGTGTGGTGTAGTATATAGAGGATGTGTTGCCTCTCCTATGTGTTGTAGTCGTCACATTCTTCATGATTCTATGTGTTGCCTGTATTGAAAGTTTTTTAACATTGTAGTGAATAATAAATAATGAGTTTCCTTCCTAATCTCTAGTAAATAAGAATTACCAACTCTACGAAACTTTAAACCTTCGGACCGTTACAATGTATCAGTGCATGATGTGACCACAGTACGGCGTTACTATATATAGTCTCCTACTCACCCACAATACAGATATCGGTGACTGTATTTCACCCACTTCTCGTGTAATGATAGTAGGAGACTGATAAGAGACTCCACTAGAGAGTCAAGTGTAGGAGTAATGTGACTCCTCAATACTACACTAAGCAGGAACTATAGGGGAGATTTTAGATGGTTTGAGTTCTGAGTCCAATTCTATGGACAATTTTCACAGGGATTTAGAAGGGGGCACTGCTGCCGTATTGGAAAGGGGGGTACAGTTACCGGGAGGACCACAATCATAGTGTGGGGTAGAATGGGGGGCCCTATGTTGTGGTGCTATAGGTATCACTGGCCATTATGTGACTGAGAAATCTCACACGGTAAAGGGGCAAATTCTCTCACCCCTCGGGAGTGTATAGCGGTCACAGTAAAGGGAAGTATGAAGCCACCAGCGCTGGATACAATAGGGCTGACGCGATATATGTCACTATATGAATAGGAGCAGGAATTCAAACTTTTTTAAATTACATTTTTAACTTTTGATTTACCTTTGCTCCAGAACTGAAGTAATGAATCTGATCAAAATTAGGGCAGCACAGTGGCTCAGTGATAAGCACTACAGCCTTGCAGCGCTGGGGTCCTGGGTTCAAATCCCACCCAGGTAAAGATCTGCAAAGAGTTTGTATGTTCTCTCCGTGTTTGTGTGGGTTTCCGCTGGGTCCTCCGGTTTCCTCCCACACTCCGGAACATACTGGTAGGTGATTAGATTGTGAGCAGTGCTACATAGTCTGTAGGCGCTATACAAAGAATTATTAATATTAACATCTGTGATCATAGCTGCTCACAATCGCTTATCATGGCTATTCAGAAATACAAGTATTCTGACATTTCCATCATATCAACAACTTCTATCGACCTGGCGCAACCTGGGAAGAATCTATAACATAAGTAAATCTCTATTAATGCATTGGGTTCATTCCAGAGTTTAGAAAAATATCTACTATAATACTGCCCCCTATGTACAAAAATATATGCTGCGATTAATATGTTATTGTCTAGTTCTGATGATGTCATCATACTATTTATTGACACAGGTGACACTGAGGATGGGGTCTGCTCTCAAGCATCCTGCACTGCAAAAACACAAATTTAGTGTGTGAGAAGGAAGCACAGTACAGTAAATAAATGCTGACATGTGGTGTGTATACAGCTATACTGTGCGTGATAGAATGTCTGATCGTAGGGTGATATGCTGCAGAACAACATACTGATACTTGACCTTTACACTGCATTGTTACCGTATTTACTGTGTTTTATACTGCAGAGGAGGGTTCAGTACTTATACTTCCATCATATTTGTCATCAATCATGAGCTGGAGAGTTTATTTTCATTTCAATGTATTATAGCCGTTATATTCCTGTACATAGGGGGCAGTATTATAGTAGTTATATTCTTATACATAGGGGGCAGTATTATAGTAGTTATATTCTTGTACATAGGGGGCAGTATTATAGTAGTTATATTCTTGTACATAGGGGGCAGTATTATAGTAGTTATATTCTTGTACACAGGAGGCAGTATTATAGTAGTTATATTCTTGTACATAGGGGGCAGTATTATAGTAGTTATATTCCTGTACATAGGGGGCAGTATTATAGTAGTTATAATCCTGTACATAGGGGCAGTATTATAGTAGTTATATTCTTGTACATAGGGGGCAGTATTATAGTAGTTATATTCTTGTACATAGGGGGCAGTATTATAGTAGTTATATTCTTGTACATAGGGGGCAGTATTATAGTAGTTATATTCTTGTACATAGGGGGCAGTATTATAGTAGTTATATTCTTGTACATAGGGAGCAGTATTATAGTAGTTATATTCCTGTACATAGGGGGCAGTATTATAGTAGTTATATTCCTGTACATAGGGGGCAGTATTATAGTAGTTATATTCTTGTACATAGGGGGCAGTATTATAGTAGTTATATTCCTGTACATAGGGGGCAGTATTATAGTAGTTATATTCTTGTACATAGGGGGCAGTATTATAGTAGTTATATTCTTGTACATAGGGGGCAGTATTATAGTAGTTATATTCTTGTACATAGGGGCTGTATTATAATAGTTATATTCCTGTACATAGAGGGGCAGTATTATAGTAGTTATATTCTTGTACATAGGGGGCAGTATTATAGTAGTTATATTCTTGTACATAGGGGGCAGTATTATAGTAGTTATATTCTTGTACATAGGGGGCAGTATTATAGTAGTTATATTCTTGTACATAGGGGGCAGTATTATAGTAGTTATATTCTTGTACATAGGGGGCAGTATTATAGTAGTTATATTCTTGTACATAGAGGGGCAGTATTATAGTAGTTATATTCTTGTACATAGGGGCAGTATTATAGTAGTTATATTCTTGTACATAGGGGGCAGTATTATAGTAGTTATATTCTTGTACATAGGGGGCAGTATTATAGTAGTTATATTCTTGTACATAGGAGGCAGTATTATAGTAGTTATATTCTTGTACATAGGGTGCAGTATTATAGTAGTTATATTCCTGTACACAGGGGGCAGTATTATAGTAGTTATATTCTTGTACATAGGGTGCAGTATTATAGTAGTTATATTCCTGTACACAGGGGGAAGTATTATAGTAGTTATATTATTGTACATAGGGGCAGTATTATAGTAGTTATATTCTTGTACATAGGGGGCAGTGTTGTAGTAGTTATAGTCTTGTACATAGGGGGCAGTATTATAGTAGTTATATTCTTGTACATAGGGGACAGTATTATAGTAGTTATATTCTTGTACATAGGGGGCAGTATTATAGTAGTTATATTCTTGTACATAGGGGGCAGTATTATAGTAGTTATATTCTTGTACATAGGGGGCAATATTATAGTAGTTATATTCTTGTACATAGGGGGCAGTGTTGTAGTAGTTATAGTCTTGTACATAGGAGGCAGTATTATAGCAGTTATATTCCTGTACATAGGGGACAGTATTATAGTAATTATATTCTTGTACATAGGGGGCAGTATTATAGTAGTTATATTCTTGTACATAGGGGGCAGTATTATAGTAATTATATTCTTGTACATAGGGGGCAGTATTATAGTAATTATATTCCTGTACATAGGGGGCAGTATTATAGTAGTTATATTCTTGTACATAAGGGGCAGTATTATAGTAATTATATTCCTGTACATAGGGGGCAGTATTATAGTAGTTATATTCTTGTACATAGGGGCAGTATTATAGTAGTTATATTCCTGTACATAGGAGGCAGTATTATAGTAGTTATATTCCTGTACATAGGAGGCAGTATTATAGTAGTTATATTCCTGTACATAGGGGGCAGTATTATAGTAGTTATATTCTTGTACATAGGGGGCAGTATTATAGTAGTTATATTCCTGTACATAGGGGGCAGTATTATAGTAGTTATATTCTTGTACATAGGGGGCAGTATTTAAGTAGTTATATTCTTGTACGTAGGAGGCAGTATTATAGTAGTTATATTCCTGTACATAGAGGGCAGTATTATAGTAGTTATATTCCTGTACATAGGGGGCAGTATTATAGTAGTTATATTCTTGTACATAGGGGGCAGTATTATAGTAGTTATATTCTTGTACGTAGGAGGCAGTATTATAGTAGTTATATTCCTGTACATAGAGGGCAGTATTATAGTAGTTATATTCCTGTACATAGGGGGCAGTATTATAGTAGTTATATTCCTGTACATAGGGGGCAGTATTATGGTAGTTATATTCTTGTACATAGGGGGCAGTATTATAGTAGTTATATTCCTGTACATAGGGGGCAGTATTATAGTAGTTATATTCTTGTACATAGGAGGCAGTATTATAGTAGTTATATTCCTGTACATAAGGGGCAGTATTATAGTAGTTATATTCTTGTACATAGGGGGCAGTATTATAGTAGTTATATTCCTGTACATAGGGGGCAGTATTATAGTAGTTATATTCTTGTACATAGGGGGCAGTATTATAGTAGTTATATTCTTGTACATAGGGAGCAGTATTATAGTAGTTATATTCCTGTACATAGGAGGCAGTATTATAGTAGTTATATTCTTGTACATAGGGGGCAGCATTATATTATGATGTCTCTGGATGATGGAGGTTATACCTGACATCAGAGGTACTCTGTAATCATTATGAGTTTTGGAGATGGGGTTGGGAAATTTGTAGATCTCTGTCTTTGCTAAAGAAGCAAAACAGTTTTAACACTACTGACCAGCAGGTGGTGGTAGAGAACATTGGATAATATAAATTGTAGTCATAGTGGCGCATTTACTAAGGGTCCGTTGGACGCATTTTCGTTTTGCGCCGAATTGCCCCGGGATTTTGCAGCACATGATCCGATTCTGGCGTATCGGCGCCGGCTTTCACGTGGGCGGGCCGTCGGACAAACCGCGTTATTTAAAAAGGCAATTGTGTCACAAGATCAGCACTCACATGCGCCGGGAAAAAGAAGGTGAACTCCGGCGGACCTCGGTGCAGAAGTGACGGATGCAGGAACTCGCTAAAACAAGTTTAGTGAATCGCGCCGGACCCGAATCCTCGTCGGACAACGCACCGTGGGATCGCTACTGGACCGGGTAAGTAAATGTGCCCCATAGTTGTGTGCTGCATTTACCTTCTTTCCCCCTCGCTCCTCTCCATGCTGTCTGTAATAAGATTATATCAGTGTGTGGAGGAGCATTCAGCTATCACATCTATCTATCTATCACATCTATGGATGGATATGTACATTGACTTCTAAAGGCATCATGGAGTGTTTCCTGTTACCTGTGGGGGCGCTGCAGAGAGGCTGAAGCTATTGATTAATTTCTAAATTGGGGCCCTGCTGTGCATCACACGTACTGTGCAGGGTGTCTTTTTGCACTTAGTTGTAACATCACTTATACTGTCAAACTTTGTATCGCCTTGTGTATTATCCTTGTACTGTGACATCACTGTGTGTATTATCCCTGTACTGTGACATCACTGTGTGTATTATCCTTGTACTGTGACATCACTGTGTGTATTATCCTTGTACTGTGACATCGCTGTGTGTATTATCCTTGTACTGTGACATCACTGTGTGTATTATCCTGTACTGTGACATCACTGTGTGTATTATCCCTGTACTGTGACATCACTGTGTGTATTATCCCTGTACTGTGACATCACTGTGTATTATCCTTGTACTGTGACATCACTGTGTGTATTATCCCTGTACTGTGACATCACTGTGTGTATTATCTCTGTACTGTGACATCACTGTGTTATATCCCTGCACTGTGACATCACTGTGTGTATTATCCCTGTACTGTGACATCACTGTGTGTATTATCCCCTGTACTGTGACATCACTGTGTGTATTATCCCTGTACTGTGACATCACTGTATGTATTATCCCTGTACTGTGACATCAATGTGTGTATTATCTCTGTACTGTGACATCACTGTGTGTATTATCCCTGTACTGTGACATCGCTGTGTGTATTATCCTGTACTGTGACATCACTGTGTGTATTATCCCTGTACTGTGACATCACTGTGTGTATTATCCCTGTACTGTGTCATCACTGTGTGTATTATCCCTGTACTGTGACATCACTGTGTGTATTATCCCTGTACTGTGACATCACTGTGTGTATTATCCCTGTACTGTGACATCACTGTGTGTATTATCCTGTACTGTGACATCACTGTGTGTATTATCCTGTACTGTGACATCACTGTGTGTATTATCCTTGTACTGTGACATCACTGTGTGTATTATCCCTGTGCTGTGATATCACTGTGTGTATTATCTCTGTACTGTGACATCACTGTGTGTATTATCTCTGTACTGTGATATCACTGTGTGTATTATCTCTGTACTGTGACATCACTGTGTGTATTATCTCTGTACTGTGACATCGCTGTGTGTATTATCTCTGTACTGTGACATCGCTGTGTGTATTATCCCTGTACTGTGACATCACTGTGTGTATTATCTATGTACTGTGACATCCCCGTGTGTATTCTCCCTGTACTGTGACATCACTGTGTATTCTCCCTGTACTGTGACATCACTGTGTATTATCCCTGTACTGTGACATTACTGTGTGTATTATCCCTGTACTGTGACATCACTGTGTGTATTATCCCTGTACTGTGACATCACTGTGTGTATTATCCCTGTACTGTGACATCACTGTGTGTATTATCCCTGTACTGTGACATCACTGTGTGTATTATCTCTGTACTGTGACATCACTGTGTGTATTACTACTAGATACCCCTGTACTGTGACATCACTGTGTGTATTATCTCTGTACTGTGACATCACTGTGTGTATTATCCCTGTACTGTGACATCACTGTGTGTATTATCCCTGTACTGTGACATCACTGTGTGTATTATCTCTGTACTGTGACATCACTGTGTGTATTCTCCCTATACTGTGACATCACTGTGTGTATTCTCCCTGTACTGTGACATCACTGTGTGTATTATCTCTGTACTGTGACATCCCTGTGTGTATTATCCCTCTACAGTGACATCACTGTGTGTATTCTCCCTTTACTGTGACATCACTGTGTGTATTATCTCTGTACTGTGACATCGCTGTGTGTATTATCTCTGTACTGTGACATCACTGTGTGTATTATCCCTGCACTGTGACATCGCTGTGTGTATTATCCCTGTACTGTGACATCGCTGTGTGTATTATCTCTGTACTGTGACATCACTGTGTGTATTATCCCTGCACTGTGACATCACTGTGTGTATTATCTCTGTACTGTGACATCACTGTGTGTATTATCCCTGTACTGTGACATCACTGTGTGTATTATCCCTGTACTGTGACATCGCTGTGTGTATTATCTCTGTACTGTGACATCCCTGTGTGTATTATCCCTGTACTGTGACATCGCTGTGTGTATTATCCCTGTACTGTGACATCGCTGTGTGTATTATCTCTGTACTGTGATATCACTGTGTGTATTATCTCTGTACTGTGACATCCCTGTGTGTATTACTACTAGATACCCCTGTACGGGGCTCCGCGCAGTGATCGCTATACACGCCGCCGCTGTACATACATCTCCGTTTTGTGGTGTTCCAGGTGACGGCCGCCTCTGATTGGCTGACAATGACATCAGCCGCGCCGCTAGGACACACAGCAGTGAATGAGTTCCGCCCTCACGTGCACGCCCCCTGATTCCTCAGCCTGTCAGAGCGCAGTGGGAGTACCCCGGCCCCGCCCGCTCCTTGCTCTGTGAAGCGTCTGTCACCCGCAGCCCCGCCCACTTAGAACGTCTCATTACTCCGGGCTAAAAAAGAAAGTGAGATTGTTTCTCATCAATGGACGGGAGTGAATGGGAGAGAAGAGACGGACGAGCGGAGCCGCAGGCCGGGGGGACGTGCTCACTGCTGCCGGGCTGTGCATGGACAATCCCTGCAAGTGCTGCCAGTGCTGCTGAGGTGAGTGCCGGACATGGGAGATGTATGACAGCTGCAGGATCATCAGCAGCCTCTGCAGGGATGTCACCCCATCACATGCACCATATGGCGGCATGAGGACAATACTACAGCTGTGTACTATATGGGATGTTATGCACAGATCTATCAGGTCTATTGTGCTGCAATATTGGGAGGGGGGAGAGTAAACCACTAGAACGACACTGCAGCTGTGTATGGACACATGGATCCTTACAGGAGGTCACAGAGATCTATATGGTAACACAGACCCATATAGCGGGTCACAGAGACCCATATAGCGGGTCACAGAGACCCATATAGCGGGTCACAGAGATCCATATAACGGGACCTATAGATCCATATAGCGGGTCACAGAGACCCATATAGCGGGTCACAGAGACCCATATAGCGGGTCACAGAGATCCATATAACGGGACCTATAGATCCATATAGCGGGTCACATAGATCCATATAGCGGGTCACAGAGATCCATATAGCGGGTCACAGAGACCCATATAGCGGGTCACAGAGACCCATATAGCCGTTCACAGAGATCCATATAGCCGTTCACAGAGATCCATATAGCCGTTCACAGAGACCCATATAGCAGGTCAGAGAGACCCATATAGCAGGTCAGAGAGACCCATATAGCCGTTCACAGAGATCCATATAGCGGGTCACAGAGATCCATATATAGCGGGACCCATAGATCCATATAGCGGGACCCATAGATCCATATAGCGGGTTACATAGATCCATTTAGTGACACAAGGATCCATATAGTGGCACAGATTCATATAGCAGGTCACATAGATCTATATGGTGACACATATCCATATAGCGGGACCTATAGGTCCAAATAGTGACACAAATTCATATTGCGGGTCATATGGATCTGTATAGCTGGACCTATAGATCCATATAACGGGTTACATAGATCCATATAGCGGGTCTCATAGATCCATACAGTGGGACCTATAGATCCATATAGTCGGTTACATAGATCCATATAGTGACAGAGATCCATAAAGCAGGTCACTTATATCCATATAGTGACACATAGAGCTATATAGCAGGACCTACAGATCCATATAGTGACACATAGATCCGTATGGCAGGTCACATAGATCCATATAGTGACACATCGATTATAGTGTCACGTGGATCTTTATAGGTTTATATAGTGGCACCTATAGATTCATGTAGTGACAGATAGATCCATGTAGAGACACATAGATCGATATAGCGACACATAGATCTATAAAGTGACACATGGATCCATATAGGCCCATAAAGCGGGACCTATAGATCCGTATAGCGACACATAGATCTGTATAGCGACACATAGATCTATAAAGTGACACATGGATCCATATAGGTTCATAAAGCAGGACCTATAGATCCATATAGTGACACATGGTTCCACATAGCGGGACCTATAGATCTGTATAGCGACACATAGATCCGTATAGAGAGACATAGATCCGTATAGCAACACATAGATCCGTATAGAGACACATAGATCCGTATAGAGACACATAGATCCGTATAGCGACATATAGATCCGTATAGCGACACATAGATCTATGTAGTGAGTCACCGTGTAGATTGCGGATGAAGGTTCATAAAGGGTCGTGTAATTGAGTGTCCTGTTACCCGGCCGCACGTCCACAGGCGGTATATTTTTAGCCGCTCTGTATACTTACCATAAAAAACCCCTCGGGTCGTTAGTTATCTCCGGTCCGGCAGAAAGAGCGGAGTGAAATGAACCATGCACGGGGCGCTGTGACTCCTCTCGGGTTTAAAGGGAAAGTTTCCACGTAATCAGACAGTGATCTATGTGGATGTAGCAGAGCCGCCTCGGTATTGTGACAAGTCCTGGGGATAAGATGCAGTCCGGCAGCCAAGCACAGGTACAGTGACTGTGATCTGTGTAAGCGCCTCGGCTCTGCTACATGCTGGGAGTGAGTGTGGTGTAGTGTGACCAGATGTCTCTTCTGCTTTGCAGCTGCTACTTGTACTGGAAGCGTCGGTGCCGTGAGATTCCCGATGCCGCCATCCCCTCTGGACGACGCTGTTATAGTGGCACTATCCCGACCCGTGAGACCCCAAGAGCTGAACCTCTGTCTGGACGCTTCGTACTGTGACCCCAGGTCTCTGCTGAGCACCGGAGTAGCGTCGCTCACCGCTGACAATCTGACGTATATGCCCTCTTCCAACGGCTCTGCACGCTCCCTGGGTTGTGGATGTAGCAGTGCCAGCTGTTGCAGTGTGGCAGCGTATGAGAAAGACACTCAGAGCCAGACTATCAGCAGCAACACCAGCGGTGCCGCCGGACCCCCCGCCTCCAGCCCCCCCAACCCAATGGTCAATAACAATGAGAACAGCGGCGCTCTGAGTCCCTCCGGCGGCAGTGGCGGCAGCCCCGTCACCAACGCCAAACAGTTTGCCAATGTCAGAATCATCTACCCCAATGACCTGGCCAAAAAGATAGCGAAATGCAGCAAAACCCACCTCCCCAACCAGGGGCCGGTGATCATCGACTGCAGACCCTTCATGGAGTACAATAAGAGCCATATCCAGGGGGCCGTGCACATCAACTGCTCGGATAAGATCAGCCGGCGCCGGCTCCAGCAGGGGAAGATCACCGTCCTGGACCTAATCTCCTGCCGGGAAGGCAAGGACTCCTTTAAGAGGATATTTTCCAAAGAGATCATCGTCTACGATGACAACACCAACGAGCCGAGCCGGGTCATCCCCTCCCAGCCGCTCCATACCGTCCTAGAGTCGCTGAAGAGGGAAGGGAAGGAACCTCTGGTGCTTAAAGGTGGGTAATGCTGGGAGTTGTAGTGGCTGTGCGGTCAGGTGGGGGAACGGATATGACGTCACAGGTCTGGGGGAGGCCGGGCATCGGATTAATTGATCACCTGATGTTCAATATCGAATTATCATAATAGTCTTTTAAACGATGGGGCAGATGTATCTTTAGTCTTGCATTTTGCGCATGGTTTTTGGGGGATTTTTTGAGCACCTCTGTTCTTTGATACATATATTTCCTCTATCTGCCATGTATCTCATATATATCTCTATATATCTATCTAACTATAGGCCACCTCTATTTCCATAACTATTTATTACTGTGCAAGGTATTATGGGACATGTAGTTACCGCCACCATTGCCTACGTTATGATTACTGTGGATGATGTTACGTCTTGTGTGTATACCATGATCAATTGCCCTCTGTTGGCTGATGACGTCCGTCCCTATTGTGAACTCAGTGTTTACAGCAAATAGGGAGATCCCATACGGGAAGCGGCGGGTGTGACGGGCGTCAGCGGGAGGAATTCTAGCGTTGTCCTTCCTGATGGGTCGTGTAGCTGCTGCAGGTGTCTGTATTGATTATGGAGAAGGCGAGGTGAGAAGCGGCAGACTTGTTGTCAGTCCGGGGGCATCACATGTGGAGGAAGTAGAGGATTTATTTGGCTGATCTAATGACCTCCCCAGGGATGAGCGGTGCCGGAGGTGTCTGGTAGCTGCTTGTGTAGAGCGGCCATACACATATAATGTCACTGAGATTAATGTATTTATACTAATGGGTAGTAATCCTATCTGTTACCCCATAGTCAGCTTAAAGGGGTCCATTCATCACCTCCACCATCTTACCCTCTCTAATATATGATTATGGTGTTTTTGGAATTTTTTCTCTATCCCCCAATTTTTTCTCTATTTCTGGTCCTTGACTTTAGAAGACATCCAGGAACCGCCCACTTGACAGTCAACAGCCTAATTAGTATATCAGGCTAATGGCGCTGATTAATCGGGAACGATGGGGGCTAGAAATAATATCAGTGGAGCGACAACTATTAAAGGATGAGCAGAGTTGGTATAGGTGGTGAAAGGTCCTCTTTGGGTGGACATCCTAAATGCGCAGAAGGAGCTTCCTGCAGTCAGGGGCAGCTGAAGGCCCATGACCAGGCGTGAAGTTATATCTATTGCCCATTGTCTCCTTCCTTAGGTGAAGTGTTTTCATGCGGCCTGTGAGGCTCCGGCCTCTTAGTATACCCGGCGCCCGACTGTCCGGTCGGACAAATGAACTGGTGCAGGAAATAGCCAGTACACTGGTGTGGGCCACTCTTTGGCCAGGCACGCCACCACTCAGCGCCCCTCCCCGCCCTCCACTATATAGTGTCTAAATAACATGGCTATTCTGTGTCTACATAATACCACTATAAGGTGTCTAAAGAATACCGCTGTAGTGTGCTTAAATAATACCACCATGATGTGTCTTAATAACACCGCTATTCTTTGTCTTAATAACATCGCTATTCTGTGTCTAAATAATACCGCCATACTGTGTCTTAATAATACTGCTATTCTGTGTCTAAATAATACCACTATTCTGTGTCTAAATAATACTGCTATTCCGTGTCTAAATAATACTGCTATTCTGTTTGTAAATAATACCGCCAACTGTGTCTTAATAATACCGCTATTCTGTGTCTAAATAATACCGCCATACTGTGTCTTAATAATACTGCTACTCTATGTCTAAATAATACCACTATTCTGTGTCTAAATAATACTGCTATTCTGTGTCTAAATAATACTGCTATTCTGTTTGTAAATAATACCGCCAACTGTGTCTTAATAATACCGCTATTCTGTTTGTAAATAATACCGCCAACTGTGTCTTAATAATACCGCTATTCTGTGTCTAAATAATACCACCAACTGTGTCTTAATAATACTGCTATTCTGTGTCTAAATAATACCACTATTCTGTGTCTAAATAATACTGCTATTCCGTGTCTAAATAATACTGCTATTCTGTTTGTAAATAATACCGCCAACTGTGTCTTAATAATACCGCTATTCTGTGTCTAAATAATACCGCCATACTGTGTCTTAATAATACTGCTACTCTATGTCTAAATAATACCACTATTCTGTGTCTAAATAATACTGCTATTCTGTGTCTAAATAATACTGCTATTCTGTTTGTAAATAATACCGCCAACTGTGTCTTAATAATACCGCTATTCTGTTTGTAAATAATACCGCCAACTGTGTCTTAATAATACCGCTATTCTGTGTCTAAATAATACCACCAACTGTGTCTTAATAATACCGCTATTCTTTTTCTAAATCATACCACCAACTGTATCTAAATAATACCGCTGTTCTGTGTCTAAATAATACTGACATACTTTGTTTTAATAATACCGCTATCCAGTGTCTAAATAATACTGCCATACAGTGTCTTAATAATACCTCTATACTGTGTCTAAATAATGCCGCTATTCTGCGTCTAAATAATACAGTTATATTATGTCTAAATAATATAGCCATACTGGATCTAAATAATACCACCATACTGGATTCAGACAATACCGCCATTCTATAATACTGCTGTACTGTGTCCAAATAATAATTGTTCACTGTGTTTAAAATGTACCAATGTGTTTTAATATAATACTTCCATCATGCCAATATAATACCGCTATAATGTGTCTAGACTATACACATAGATAGATCATTGGATAGATCATTGGATATTCTAAGACAGCACAGTGTCCTGGCGAGATCTCCTGTAGATACATGAAGAAGGGCTGCGCTCCAAGAACCATTGAACTTTAATGTGCCGCAAGATACGTTTGATAGATATGAGATTTCAAAGATAAAAAAGGAATCTAGGATGGAATTCCCTGGGATATTGTAGAGTTATCATATGTAATATCTGGGTGATGACTCCTTCTATCTATGTGTCAGTCTTCACTGTCATTTTAGAATTGTGCTCCTGAACATGAAACACTGCGTCTTCAGTCATCCTTACAATATTCTTCCGATCTTCAGGATAATTCTTGGCCTGGGAGGGATTAGGATTAGGATTGAGCTACTGCGGTTCCCACGCTTGTTGTGCAGGGTGTGAGCGTCTACACCTCTCTTCTTCATCCACTTATCCGCATCCGCCCGCGTACAATACACACAGAGACCAATATCCAGGATCTTCAGATGTGATGTGTCACATGACCAGGCGGGAAATGAATCGCTAATCCAAATTAGTCATCAGCCAATCAGGATTAATTTAAAGGAGATCCTCACATCATACAATTAACATGTACATTAATGGGTGTGCTTTGCTGTTTTACAGCAGTTACAGCTACGCTCTACTGCAGGCAGATGGACCATGGATGGAGTAGACCGGAGATGACATCCCCTATATACATCCAGAGGGGAGTTGGAAGGAACTGTAGTTAAAAAAAAAAAAACTTGTGAAAATTTGTAAATCTGGAGGATGGTGATGGTCCAGTTCTTTCCCCAAACATTTTGGAATGAAGCAAGGAAGGAAAAAAAAAAATTATGCCAAAGGAGAATAAATATGCAAGCAAGATGTTCTATACCGAAAAGGCAGTAATACATGTTCCCCGTTGTGTAGGGAGTAGGAGGAGACGAGCCTTGTGTATATAGATAGATAGATAGATAGATGGATAGATAGATAGATAGATATGAGATAGATAGATAGATAGATAGATAGATAGATAGATAGATAGATAGATATGAGATAGATAGATAGATAGATGGATATGAGATAGATAGGAGATAGATAGATAGATAGATAGATATGAGATAGATATGAGATAGATAGATATGAGATAGATAGATATGAGATAGATAGATAGATAGATATGAGATAGATAGAGAGATAGATAGATAGATATGAGATAGATAGATAGATAGATATGAGATAGATAGATAGATATGAGATAGATAGATAGATATGAGATAGATAGATAGATAGATATGAGATAGATAGATATGAGATAGATAGATAGATATGAGATAGATAGATATGAGATAGATAGATAGATAGGAGATAGATAGATATGAGATAGATAGATAGATAGATATGAGATAGATAGATATGAGATAGATAGATAGATAGATAGATAGATATGAGATAGATAGATATGAGATAGATAGATAGATATGAGATAGATAGATATGAGATAGATAGATAGATAGGAGATAGATAGATATGAGATAGATAGATAGATAGATAGATATGAGATAGATAGATATGAGATAGATAGATAGATATGAGATAGATATAACATTTCCCTAATCAGGTAACCAGTATCAGGCAGAACTTGTTGAGTGACATGGGACCAGGGTCATGTCTCCTCTGTTGACCGATGTCCGTCCTTTATGCTGTGTTTGGGATTGTGCTCCTTCCAGAAAGCTGGCACGATGTCTCCTTCTCCAGCAGCTGCCAGTGTGTGCGCCCCCGGCAGTCGTTCCGTCCTTCTGTGCAGTGTCACAGCTGCAATGCTGGAAGAAGCTAGAGACGAAGTCAGGGGCCAAAGGTCATCATGTGTGATTGTTAGGAGCCGGCTCTCTGTGCCATAAGACGGCCAGACGCAGGGTGGGATCACAGTGAAGAACTTTCTGCCAGCTTTACGTTCAATCAGTTTTAAAACTTTCTGCTAGTCGATGAGTAAACATTTTCAAAATCTTCCAAATTCTTTTCTTCTATCCACGCTGTAAACATAGATGTCACTCTCTCTCTCTCTCCGGGTCGTGAACTTCACTTGAGAGCGGGTCCACACAAGCTAAATATAACCGGGCCTGCTTTGGTTTCAGAGACCCGGTCAACTACGTTTACTGATACTTCTGTCATAGTGATAACATATCATGGAGCCGCCGAGAAAAAAGAGCAGTCACTGATGGGGGTGAGAGCATAATTTGGGATGTAGTAGACAATACAGCGGGCAGAATAGACCTGGTGGTCTATAGAAGCCTTGAGAGTATCAGAAGAACCAAAGGTTGTAGATCAATGACCCAAGTCTTTGCATTCAGAGAAAAACATTTGTGTACCTGATCCACAACTAAGTCCTAACCATAACCGAAATTTTTCTTTGATCTTGGAAGTCTGTAAGTCTCCTAAATTATCTGGTATCATGGACTAAGGCACTGAGAGATCTATCGAGGAAGGAGATGATTCCATTATGTTACTTCATAACTTTCATGTTGCTAGAAGACATGTAGATGTCTCCAGAGGCTTAGGGCCTAGGACCGTAATGTTGTTGGATTTGAAAACCTTAGGGTATGAAGATTCTGGTCAAGAGGTCTATAATCCTACAACTATAATCCAACTCTTACCTCCTGTCTACCATTTGATGGTCATGCTACCATAGATACTGAGGAGCAAAAGGACCACCAGGTCACCAAGGAGAAGATCAAATCCAACCTTACTGAGAAACACTAGTATGGAGAACATATCCAAACCATGGCCCACCTATGTCTAAAAAATGTAGACAGTATTTGATGGTGGACATCAGACAGTTATAGCCTCCTAAACCTGCTGGTGCCATGGACTAAGGCACTGACATATCAATCTAGGAAGGAGATGCTTTCATCACGTTATGTCATAACCTTCATGTAGCTAGAGGACATGGACATGTCTCGAGAGACTTAGGGTCTAGGATTGTAATGTTGTAGGACTTTTAAAACCTTAGGGGGACATTGATCATAGCTTTTTAGACAGTTTTTGCAATTTTTTTTTGCACAATTTTTCTCTGCGCCAGAAAATTGTGCAAAAAAACTTCAAAAACAGTCTAAAAAATTATGATCAATGTCCCCCATGTTGTAAAACCAAATCCAACCTGAGAAACATCAGAATGGAGAACATATCCAAACTATGGCCCACCTATGCCTAAAAATATAGACTGTATACGATGTGGAACATAGTTCTGGTCTCCAAGACCAGCTGGTACTAGGGACAAGGTCTTTGGGACATCAAGCTGGGCCACTATTAGGATTTGGATGCTTGGGCTGGACCACCATGAAGGAGATCACTCTAAAAGGATGTGGATGCTTGGGCTGGGCCACCAGGGAGGAGAGCGCTCTATTAGGATGGGGATGCTTGCGCTGGGCCACCAGGGAGGAAACCCCTCTATTAGGATGGGGATGCTTGGGCTGGGCCACCAGGGAGGAGAGCGCTCTATTAGGATGGGGATGCTTGCGCTGGGCCACCAGGGAGGAGAGCGCTTTATTAGGATGGGGATGCTTGGGCTGGGCCACCAGGGAGGAGAGCGCTTTATTAGGATGGGGATGCTTGGGCTGGGCCACCAGGGAGGAAACCCCTCTATTAGGATGGGGATGCTTGGGCTGGGCCACCAGGGAGGAAACCCCTCTATTAGGATGGGGATGCTTGGGCTGGGCCACCAGGGAGGAAACCCCTCTATTAGGATGGGGATGTTTGGGCTGGGCCACCAGGGAGGAAACCCCTCTATTAGGATGGGGATGCTTGGGCTAGGCCACAAGGGAGGAGACCCCTTTATTAGGATAAAGAGGCTTGGGCTGGACCACTCTATTAGGATATGGATGCTTGGGCAGGACCACCATGAAGGAGACCCCTCTATTAGGATAAAGATGCTTGGGCTGGACCACCAGGGAGAGGACCACTCTATAAGGATATGGATGCTTGGGCTGGACCATCAGGGAGCAGACCCCTCTATTAGGTTGTAGATGCTTGGGTTGGGCCACCATGCAGAAGATCCCTCTATTTGGATATGGATGCTTGGGCTGGACCATCAGGGAGCAGACCCCTCTATTAGGTTGTAGATGCTTGGGTTGGGCCACCATGCAGAAGATCCCTCTATTTGAATATGGATGCTTGGGCTGGACCATCAAGGATGAGACCCCTCTATTAGGATATGCATGCTTGGGTTACAAGCCATAGAGGTGGCATGATCTTTATGAGGAGGACATGTAGTTTGGTTCTAGGACTCATTTTAAGACATGTTAGGGATAAAAAGTTTGTGTACCAAAACCGTGTGATGAGGAGATTGTTCTGGTCACTTACCATCTCTCACCAGTGACATTGGACCATCAGACACTTCCACTCCACACTCCATAGACGGTGCTGTGTTACATTGGGTCAGGCTATGACATGGCGGCTGCCCCAGTGGAATTGGGCTGGAATGTCTGCTCCGAACATGTGTCATCACTGTGTTACAGGGGAATAACAGCTGCAGCAAATACATGATATTCTTTGTACTATGTACAAGTTATCAAGTTGTACCTGTACTATATACAGGTCAAAGGTTCAGTACTATATACAGGTCAAAGGTTCAGTACTATATTCAGGTCCTTAGGTTCTGTACTATATACAGGTCATTGGGTTCTGTACAATATATAGGTCATTGGATTCTGTACTATACACAAATCATTAGGTTCTGTACTATATACAGGTCAATATGTTCTGTACTATATACAGGTCATTATGTTCTTTACTTTATACAGGTCATTGTGTTCTGTACTATATACAGGTCAAAGGTTCAGTACTATATTCAGGTCCTTAGGTTCTGTACTATATACAGGTCATTATGTTCTTTACTTTATACAGGTCATTGGGTTCTGTACTATATAAAGGTCAAAGGTTCAGTACTATATACAGGTCATTAGGTTCTGTACTATATACAGGTTATTGGGTTCTGTACTATATACAGGTCTTTGGGTTCTGTACTATATAAAGGTCAAAGGTTCAGTACTATATTCAGGTTGTTAGGTTCTGTACTATATACAGGTCATTGGGTTCTGTACTATATACAGGTCATTGGGTTCTGTACTATATACAGGTCTTTGGGTTCTGTACTATATACAGGTCACTAGATTTTTAGATACAACATAGATGGATAGATCTTTATGATGATTATTCCTGATGATGTCACAACCATCTTAGTATAGCGATGACATCACAACCTTCTATATATAACGCTCCCACAGTCTTCGCTGCTGGTAGACGTATAGATATATCTATTGGGAGTCCCTGCATAACAATAATGACCCCCTTATGTCTATTGGGAGTCCCAACATAATAATAATGACCCCCTGATGTATATTGGGAATCCCTACATAAAAATAATGACCCCCTGATGTATATTGGGAGTCCCTGCATAACAATAATGACCCCCTGATGTGTATTGGGAGTCCCTACATAATAATAATGACCCCCTGATGTGTATTGGGAGTCCCTACATAACAATAATAACCCCCTGATGTATATTGGGAATCCCTACATAACAATAATGACCCCCTGATGTATATTGGGAGTTCCTACATAACAATAATGACCCCCTGATGTATATTGGGAATCCCTACATAAAAATAATGACCCCCTGATGTATATTGGGAGTCCCTACATAATAATAATGACCCCCTGATGTCTATTGGGAGTCCCTACATAACAATAATGACCCCCTGATGTCTATTGGGAGTCCCTACATAACAATAATGACCCCCTGATGTATATTGGGAATCCCTACATAACAATAATGACCCCCTCATGTCTATTGGGAGTCCCTACATAACAATAATGACCCCCTCATGTCTGTTGGGAGTCCCTACATAACAATAATGACCCCCTCATGTCTGCTGTCAGTAATTCTATCCTGTGGCTCAGTCTCTGATCAGTTTCTCTCCTATGTGATGCTGCAGACCTCCTGCCCGAGATCTACAACCAAACATGGCTCGTGTGGAGGCGGTGGGGGAGGGGGGTTATACTTGGAGCGCCGGGATAGCAACCAGTGTTTATAAACACAAAAACACGGGGATCAGTTGTCCCGGCAATAAATTATGACTGAGAGCAAAAATACATCTCCCAAAAATAAAGCAGGCGGACGCCCAGGCACGCAGGCCGCGCTCTCTAATAGAGAACTTCTAGAATTTTCCTGGGATAGATGTATGGAAACCGAATAAACCCCCTAGAAACCTATCACAGCGCAGCTTACATTTCATCAGGGCAGTCTTTGGAATGAAAGCTGTGCTGTGATTGGGGGGCAACTGAAACCCCATTATGAAAACTGTCTCATAGTACAGATGTTGTTGTTTGGCCTAACAACTAATCACAACTCAGCTGACCGCTTTTTAAAGCGCTTTTAAAAATGAAAGATGAGCTCTCATTGGTAGCTAGGGGCAACAATGGCTGTCATACTAGTCAAGACAGTTTTGATGAATGAGGCCTAATAAATTTTCTTTTGTAAATTGGGTACATGTGATGTCTCATGGTATAGGGGTCCGGGTGGGCTGGAAGCCAGGGACTGCTTGTAAGGAAATTATCTCTGGATCTGTTGGTTTATCCAATATCTATCTATCTTTCTATCTATCTATCTATCTCATATCTATCTATCTCATATCTATCTATCTATCTATCTCATATCTATCATCTATCTCATATCTATCTATCTATCTATCTATCTATCTATCTATCTATCTATCTCATATCTATCATCTATCTCATATCTATCTATATCATATCTATCTCATATCATCTATCTCATATCTATCTATCTATCTATCTATCTATCTATCTATCTATCTATCTATCTCATATCTATCTATCTCATATCTATCTATCTATCTATCTGATATCTATCTATCTATCTATCTATCTATCTATCTATCTATCTATCTATCTATCTATCTATCTATCTCATATCATCTATCTCATATCTATCTATCTATCTATCTCATATCTATCTATCTATCTATCTCATATCTATCTATCTCATATCTATCTATCTATCTATCTATCTCATATCTATCTATCTATCTATCTATCTATCTATCTCATATCTATCTATCTATCTATCTATATCATATCTATCTCATATCTATCATCTATCTCATATCTATCTATCTATCTCATATCTATCTTTCTCTCATATATGTCTATCTATTTATCTATCTATTTATCTATCTATCTATCTATCTATCTATCTATCTATCTATCTATCTATCTATCTATCTATCTATCTATCTATCATATATTTATCCCACCAGTGATTCGCTCGGTGTTCTGCTTTATGTTATAGGGCTGCGGATTGTTATTCTTTTTAGTTACCTAAGTCTGAACCTAAAGCCGAGGCAGAAGTTTGTATTAGGTGATGGACCTCTCCAGATCTTCTATCTTCTCTGACATGTATACATTCCGATCTAGAACAATTTTCCATGAAATCACAATAGTCACTGCTGCTCTGTAGATATATAGATGTATAGATACCAGTATGGAGCTGCATCGTTTCTCAGGACCTGTCCTACTGTCATTTGGGATATCTGAGGTGACATAGGTACCAACAGTTTTGGTGGTAACATTTTCTAAACTCCTTCCCAGATCCATCCCCAACTCTGGAGGTATCTTTCATTTTCAGGAAGAGTTCAAAGAAGCTCGACCCAAATAGGTGACAATATGGTTTTTCCAGCTTTAGACTTCTTATCTCCACTGACATCCTTCGAGGGAGGGGTGGAATGCCCCAAACATATAAGATGGTTGTCTTACATGTTCCTCACGTGTTTGGGCACCGGAGGTAATAAGTCCAACCTCTGAGGTGATACCCCAGGTCTCAAATTTATGTCAGATGTTTGTGAGAATGTTCTAGAAGCCTGAGATAATAAGCCCCAAATTTTATGCAAAATCTCTGAAGTAAAAAGTGTCCATGAGGTTTAACAAAAGTGAACGAGTTCAGTAATTAAGCTGATACACCAATGATCGTCTGGAAAGATGTCGATTATCTTTAAAATTTTGACGACCAAGCAGAATGGTTGTAGTGGCCATGGAAATTTGGCTATCGTTTATCAGATGATGGTCACAAATCAAGCTACCTTTATCTTGGGTGGCTACCAGCTCATATCCTATCGGGCAAGTTGGTATCATCAAACCCCTTTAAAATGTGCTGTTGTGTATGTACAGCAACCAAATTATCCCCCCTATTCTGTCTGTGTATTTTTTAGTCCTGTGCCCTATTATTGTTGGTATTTTAGGGTAATTCTACTATTGGAGCCAGTATTTTTAAGTCTTGATCCCTATTGTGCACAGTATTTTTGAGTTTTACACCCTTTTGTAACCAGTATTTTTGAGTCTTAACCCCTATTATGCCTGATAATTTGAGTCTTGTCCCTATTGTTCCACCATTTTTGAGTTTTGTCCCCTATTGTACCCAGTATTTTTGAGACTTACCCCTTATTTTACACACTATTTTTGAGGCTTGCCCCCTATAATGGCTAGTATTTTGAGGTCTTGTCCCCTATTATGGGAATATGCAAATATATTTCACATGGTGGGAAATGGAAAGCCACGCCTCCTTTAGCTACCTTGAAAGACAGACCCTTAACATCAAGCATGATTTACAAGAAGCCTAATACCATAATGTAGGATTAAGCCAAACCAGTATATCTATTACAGAAGGAACAGATTCCCAACTGTAGACAACGGTGTTTCAACCTGGTCGGGTCATGGACAGTATTTGTAAGTCTTGTCCGCTACGGTAATTTTGTGTCTTACCCCCTATTGTGGACAATATTTTTGAGTCTCCCCCTTATTGTACCCAGTATTTTGAGTCATGCCTTCTAGTGTGACCAATATTTTTGCGTCTTACTCCCTATTTAAACCAGTATTTTTGAGTCATGCCTCCTATTATGACCAATATTTTTGAGTCTTACCCCCTATTTTGCTTAATATTTTTGAGTCTTTATTGTACCAAATGTTTTTGAGACTTGCCCCCTATTGTACCCACTATTTCCTGACCCCTATTTTGCCTGGTGATTTGAGTCTTGTCCCCTATTGTACCCAGTATTTTTGAGTCTTGCCCCCTATTACAGCCACTAGTTTTGAGTCTGACCCTCTACTGTGGCCAGTAATTTTAAGTCATGCGCCCTACTAAGGCTATTATTAGGTGTTTCCCCCTATTCTACCCACTATTTTTGAGTCTTTCCCATCTATTATGGCCATTATTTTTAAGTCTTACCCCCTACTGTGTCCGTTAATTTTGATTCCGATCCCCTCTATCGTCCTGTTCTCTATCGTGGCTGATAATTTGAGTTCCTGGAATTTTTTAGTTCTGAGATTGGCAACCCTATCCATATCTTAACATGAAGTTACATCTCATGCTTAAAGTCCCTTGGGCCATTGATCAAGCGAATATCCGTTCATCCCGGATCAGCCAACAATGAAGTATCACATCAACATGATCGCTAACGGGGGACAATGATGTAAATCAATCGTTTAGAATGATAGTTCATACAAAATGATATAATAACTGCAATTTGTTTATGTCTATACAATATAATACACAATATAATGATCTAGTATATAAAATAACAATATTCCAATATTACATTGGATATAATGCCGATGTCTCAGGTGCTGATATAACATCCCAGAATTCCTTGCGGTATTTCTTCCAGTAGGCCCCAGCGTTCCGGTATTTTGGTAACCGGGTAGCATGGCCTGTATACAATGTATGTATAGACAGTACATCATATATCGGGAATATTTTCCACTGTGCGCTGTATGACAGTGATGAGACACAGTGTGGCGGTGGAATTCTGCTGGCAGTGTGAATGAATTATTGATTACTCCCGGCAGTAGGATCAGGGGGAACCGTCTACACTGCGCCTATGATAAACACACAAAGCATTAATATTCGGTGTAACCTCCGCGTCCCTCAAGTGTCGCACAGAATGTTTTACTACTTTGCCTTTAAATATTCCACTCTCTTTAGTGATTGGTTGGGGACGCGCCAAAGTAAAGTAGTGGGTAAACCGTGCGAGTGAGCTCCTGGAGCCATGTACCTATGGTTTTTGGGTGTAGTCATACTGGTCTACATTAGGAGCTGAGCCAGACCCCCCACACCGAGGAGACGGTAGTCACACGGAAGCAAATGTGGTAATAAAGGTGGAACGAGACTGGGATCTTTAGTGTTGTCCTTTATAGGCCGTAGTCTTAAAGGGAATTTATTGGATGGGGCACATTTACTTACCCGTCCCTTGCGCGATCCCCGATCGGGAATGTCCGTCGATAATGAACTCTGCCGCGATTCACTAAGATTGTGCGCCTGATTTCCTTCATGTGTCGCTTCCCCGATTAGGTCCGCAGGAGTTCACCATCTTCTTCCTGGTGTATGTAAGTGCATTGTCTTGCGACACAATTTTTACATTAAATCCAAATCTGTCTCCCGATTTGTGTCACGTGAAAGCCAGCGCGATTGCGTCAAAATCCGACCGCGTGCGACACAATCCCCTTTTAAAATCCGCCGCAAATTGGAAAATGCCGGAATATCCGATGGTTGTGTGGTCCACGGACCCTTAGTAAATGAGCCCCAGTGTTCCCACATTTTGTCATCACACCTTATCCATACCCTAATCATACCAACGCGTTCTCACACTGCTTTGCTCTGTGCTCTCTGCACCACAGCCTCTCCCCTGTGCTGTGAGTAGAAGCAGTAACAGGCTTCTGGTTGAAATCTATAGCAGTTACTTAGAGCAGAAGGGAAGGGACGTTTAACAGCTCAATGTACAGAGCACAGCAGTGTCAGGATCGACCCTCAGTACAATCCTAACAACATACACTAAGGTCTGATTACACGTCTGTCCGGGGACATTACCTAACACTGGCTGCAGAGAGCACAGAGCACAGCAGTGGGAAATATAGATTTACCGGTATATTCCAGGATTGTAGTTTCTCCAAATGCACCAGTCTGTGTCCTGCTGCTACTAACAACATACACTAAGGTATGATCACACATGTGGCCAGGGACAATACCGAACACTGGTACCCCACGTCGTTCCCCGAGATGAGCTGACCTGCGATTGCAGAGCGCCGTAACAATGGAAATCTCCGTCAGTTCCGTAGAGATGAATGGAGCAGCGCGGCCATGCATCACCCGCTGCTCACCCCATCTCACAGAGCGACCAGGGGTCCTGACAGTGGTACATTGGGCCCCATGAGACCCCTCGTTCTCGTGATCTGTGGAGGTCCCATCACCAATCAGCAAAGTAGGCCCAATCCTCTGGATAGGGTCTCACTTGTTTCATGGGAAAACCCCTTTAACAATGCCAAAGCATTAAAAGGAAATCTACCATAAAAATCCATCATGATGAACCAGGGACACGTACTCACTGCACAGACCGGCACATCCCCTTCGCAACCCAACCGGTATCGAGGGCAGAGAAGTCGCAATTCCTGACTCTGCACCGTCAATTGCTGCTTAATCACAGCCTGAAGGGTCCCCTCTGTTCTGCAGTCTCCCCCTCCCACTGTGTGAGATTATATCAGACAGAGGGAGGGGGGAAGTGCTGAAGTATAAGGTGGGAGGGGATACAGTGTAACAGCCCATGAAGCTGCATCACAGAGAGGCTATGGTAACAACACTAGAGCCCTTGTGGCTCATTAGCATAAATTTAAAAGTTGATTTTAGAAGGAAGGAGGCCATGGATAACAAATAAAAGAAGATATGACAGTCCCGGTGCCTGGATCTATGAGTAATGTCCCTGGTTTATCATGATGGATTCTGATGGTAGATTTTCTTTAATGTTTCATGGTAGATGCCACATGGTGCTCAGTTAGGGAGATTTATCGTAAGTCTCTTAGAGCAGAACTGTTCTAGTTGCCCATGACAACCAATCAGATCTCAGCTTTCATCTCCCCACAGCTGTTTATAAGATTAAAGCTGAGCTCTGATTGGTTTCCTAGAACTAGAACAGTTTTACCTCAGAAACTTGATGATTAATCTCCCCCAGTGTCTCCTACCATACTGCACAAATAATACCACCACACTGTACATCGCTATATAACGTCCATCTATCTTTACTATACGGCTGCCAGGACCTCGCTTTCTGAGGGAGCAGCTGTGATCGAGACTTGTATCTTTAGGGCCGTCCACCCCGACACGTCCTGACATTGCAGAGCGTAGCGATTATATAACGTGTTGTACGCGCTAGTAATTCTTCAGCCGCTTCTATGGTTACACACGCGTGAATTAATTGCTTCCACACACGTGAGATTTCTGGGTCACGTTGCTACAAACTACAAAAAAAAAATTGGAAAATTTTGTTTTTTCCTCCACTTCTCTGAGGTAAAATACGATGAGGAACCTTCTATTTTGTCGCTTGTTCTGTTAATTTACTCGTCCGCGATGTTGCGGGTGATTGTTAATGGTCGGAGACTTTTTATGGGGCAGCGAAAACCCGGAGGCAAACGCACTAGCGATGCGTGAAGATGAGACGTGACGGCACAACTATCGCCGCTGCCACCTGTCACATGTTATTTGTCACATAGCGGAGTCGGGTTATAAATAAACGACCGCCACATCCATTACCTGCTTTATTTTACATTATTTCGGCATGATTGGTCGGGGCCCACTGCGAAATCTAATCTGTGGAGATTTACGGTAGTCACAATCAGGACTAAAGAGAGTATTACCCTCGAAAACTAAATTTGTAATCGCCCCTGTGTCCCTGCTTAATTTGACATTTGTTTTGTTAAAACATGGGGCGGTAGTACAAGGAGACACCCCCCCCCAGAGAGAATTAAAGGTTACCGCCCCCTTGGCTAGCATGTGATAAGTCACATATAAAGGACCCAAATAATTTGAACAAAACAGACATCAAGGGGGAGGGACACAGCGAGAATCACATGAGTGCAGCTCTGGAGTATAATAAAGTCATGGCCATAAGTTTTGAGAATGATACAAATGTTAATTTTTACAAAGTCTACTGCATCAGGTTTTATAATGGTAATTTGCATATACTCCAGAATGTTATAAAGAGGGATCAGCTTAATAGCAATTAATTGCAAAGTCAATATGTGCCTAGAAAATGAACTTTTTCCCCCAAAACTCATTTCGACTTCATTGCAGGCCCTTAAAAGGAGCAGCTAATATGGTGTCAGTGATGTCTCCAGTAACACAGGTGCGGGTGCTGATGAGGACAGGGCTGGAGATCAATCTGTCATGATTAAGTAAGAATCACACCACTGGACACTGTACAAGGAGGCTGGTGCTTGGTATCATTGGTTCTCTTCTGTTAACCATGGTTATCTCTAAAGAAACACGTGCCGTCGGAGACTCTTGGAGCAAGGCCTGGTGTCCAGGAGGGCAGCAAAGAAGCCACTTCTCTCCAGAAAACCATCAGGGACAGACTGATATTCTGCAGAAGGTACAGGGAGTGGACTGCTGAGGACCTGGGGGAAAGTCATTGTCTCTGATGAATCCCCTTTCCGATTGTTTGGAACATTTGGAAAACAGCTTGTTGGGAGAAGACAAGGTGAGCGGTACCACCAGTCTTGTCTCCTGCACCTGTAAAGCCTCCTGCAGCCATTCATGTGTGGGGGGCGGCTTCTCAGCCAAGGGAATCGTCTCTCTCACAGTCTTGCCTAAAAATACCTCCATGAATAAAGAATGGGACCAGAATGTCCTCCCGGAGCCACTTCTCCCAACCCTCCAGGAGCAGATGGTGATGAGCAGAGCCTTCTCCAGCATGATGGAGCACCTTGCCATAAAGCAAAGGGGAGAACTAAATGGCTCAGGGAACAGAACACAGAGATTTTGGGTTCATGGCCTGGAAACTCCCCAGATCTTATCCCATTGAGAACGTGGCCAATCATCAAGAGACGGGAGGACAAACAAAAACCAAGAAATTGTGACACAATGCAGCAGTGATTGTGCAGGAATGGACGGCGATCAGTCAGGATTGGGTCCAGAAGGTGAGTGAGAGCTGCCGGGGAGAATTGCGGAGGTCCTGAAGAAAAATGGTGAACACTGCAGATACTGGGGCAGATTTACTTACCCGGCCCATTCGCGATCCAGTGGCGCGTTCTCTGCACAGGATTCGGGTCCGGACGGGATTTATGAAGGTAGTTCCTCTGCCGTCCACCAGGTGGCGCTGAAAATCATCTGAACGCGCCGGAATACACCGAGCTGGACCAGGTGAAGGTAAGCGCTTCCCAAGTGACACATTTTCGGTTTTTAAATGCGGCGGTTTTTCCGAATACGTCGGGTTTTCGTTCGGCCACGCCCCCCGATTTCCGTCGCGTGCATGCCGGCGCCGATGCGCCACAATCCGATCACGTGCGCCAAAATCCCGGGGAAATTCAGGTACAATCGGCGCAAATCGGAAAAATTCGGGTAACACGTCGGGAAAACGCGAATCGGGCCCTTAGTAAATGACCCCCACTGACTCGCTGCAGTAACTCATTGTAACAGTCAATAAAAGCTTCTGTTCCCCATAATATGATTGCACTTGTATCTCTGTATGTGATAAAAACATCTGACAAACCAGAGGGCAACAGATCATGTGTCAATTTAATATTTGTGTCATTCTCAAAACTTATGCGCAAAAAATGGCGCAAAAATGTGCCAAATTAGCGAACTGGCGAAGTATCTCTTGGCAGTGATGGTCTCCCGCACCCGGTTGGGTGATGTATAATGTACAATCTCCACTCTTCGTTATATGTGATTACATTCTATTAATGTGCAGCAGCGGGTGTGGCGGTATTATACACTGTTATATAAGTCCATGTACTGTACGGCGCTGGCGCTGCCCATATGCCTGGTGCCCGGGTACATTTGGCTGAGCGGGTGCCAGCATGTGGAGGAATCAGGATGTGTACTCAGCACACATTGCCCTGGGCTTCGCCTTATGTAATGTAGTGTAAGACTGGAATTACAGGTTCTTTCTGACAATGACTCGGGCGCTATACAAACATGAATGGAGACGCTGCGCATGATGTAATGGCGTTCACTTCCTTAAAGGGATACTCCACTCCAATGTATTGATTCGGAGAATCCAACTGCTTAAAGGGGTTAGGATAGGGGATAATTGTCTAATTCCTGGGAGCCTTAGCTCTGGGACTCTCCAGTGATCAGTTATAGGTAGGTAAAGGGATACATTATCTTAATTAAAAAAAAACCTTTAAAAAAGGACCTTTCACCACCTTCACCAAATCAGTCTGATAAAATACCAAAATTCCAACTGATTCGTATGCAGTTGGAATTTTTTCTCTAGCCCTCACCGTTCCCGAGTAATCATTGCTTCTATCTTAGGCTGAATACTGTCAGGTGGGATGTCCTGGCACTACCCACCTGACAGTTTAAAACCTAATTAGCATATTAGGTGCTAAAACTACCGACACTGATTGCTTGGGAATGGTGAGGGCTAGAGAAAAAATTCCAACTGCCCCAGAATCGGTGAAGCAGCAGCTATTTAAAGGGGCTGAACAAAAGTCCCCTTTAAAGGGGTTAGTGTTTCCAGTCATGGATGGTTATCTGTCTGTTGTACATGTACATAACATTCTGCGTATTCTTCCACCCTAGTTCATTGTTTTACAGGTCACTAACTCACATTCATCTCATTTCTCCCATGAACCTGCTGAAGCGGATTCATTTGTTCATCTACAAAATGTTAATGTTCCGGAAAACTATTTACATTGATTTCTGGGTCAATACAGAAATATATAGAATATTGTTTACAACGGCCACGTCACCAGCAGATAGACAAGACAAAGCTGACATGGATAGGAGATAGCTAGGTGGGTAGAGAGATACATAGATAGATAGATAGATAGATAGATGGATATGAGATAGATAGATAGATAGATAGATAGATAGATAGATAGATATGAGATAGATAGATATGAGATAGATAGATATGAGGTAGATAGATGATAGATAGATATGAGATAGATAGATGATAGATAGGAGATAGATATGAGGTAGATAGATATGAGGTAGATAGATAGATAGATAGATAGATAGATAGATAGATAGATAGGAGATAGATAGATATGAGATAGATAGATAGATAGATAGATAGGAGATAGATAGATAGATAGATAGATAGATAGATAGATAGATAGATAGATGATAGGAGATAGATAGATAGATGATATGAGATAGATAGATAGATATGAGATAGATAGATAGATATGAGATAGATGTGAGATAGATAGATAGATAGATAGATAGATAGATAGATAGATAGATAGATATGAGATAGATATGAGATAGATAGATAGATAGATAGATATGAGATAGATATGAGATAGATAGATAGATAGATATGAGATAGATAGATATGAGATAGATAGATAATGTAGGTGAGGGTGGGAGTATAGTTTTGGGGGTCCCCTCTCGGTTCCGTGCTGTTGCCCCCTCCTCCTCCTGTACATGATGTGATGGTGCGTTGCGGTGTATCTTGGTGCGCTGTGTTTCGGGTTTTGCATGCTTGTGCTGTGTTGACTTTGCTCTGTTTGTCTTCTGGCAGTGCAGTGTACACAGGCAGCAGGACATTGTGTGCACAGCGCCCTGCGCCCGCAGCAGCCCTCCCCCCCCCCCCCCCCCAGCGCAGTGTAAACACGTGCCATACTGACTGCATGTGTATGGGGTCATAGATGGAGCTTCATCCTCTTATAGACTGTACGATGACGGGGTGTGAATTATCACTCACCTATGGATGCGGAAGACTTATCTCATTGTCCAAAACTGAAGGTGTGACCATACAGACTGCAGCTGTAATCAGACCTTTGTGTATGTTGTTAGTAGCAGCAGGACTGTGATGTATGGATTTCTATTCCAGGACTGTACTAGGGGGGGGGGAATCCTCACACTGCTGTGCTCTGTGTTATCTGTAGGCAGTGTTATGTATTGACTCTCGAAAAATTTATAATCAGACTTTTCTTTATGTTGTTAGTAGCAGCAGAACTGTGATTTATGGCTTCATGTTCCCGGATTTTACTGGGGTAGGGGGGTTTATCCTCACACTGCTGTGCTCTGTGCAGCCAGTGTTATGTATTGTTTTTTGAGAGATGTGTAATCAGACCTTTCTGTATGTTGTTAGTAGCAGCAGGACTGTGACAAATGGATTTATATTCCAGGATTGAGTGTTATGCCTTCTGGTTCAAATTATCACTTAGGACAGAGGGGAGTTGCTATAAAGCAGTTCAATTCATAAAGCTAAGAGCACAGCAGTGTGAAGACAATACCCCCCCCCCCTCCCCCAGTGCACTTGGATTAGCTTTAATCCAGGAATATAAATCTATATTTCACAGTCATGCTGTTACTAACAACATACACAAAGGTATGATTACACATATCTTCAGGGACAATAACTAACACTGGCTGCAGAGAGCACAGAGCACAGCAGTGGGAGGACAGACCCTCAGTGCACTTGGAGAAGCTACAATCCTGGAATATAAATCCAAATATCACAGTCCTGCTGCTTCTAACAACGTACTCAAAGGTCTGACTACACATTTCTTCAGGGACAATACTTAACACTGACTGCAGAATGCACAGAGCACAGCAGTGGTAGGGCACACCTTCAGTGCACTTGGAGAAGCTACAATCCAGGAATATAAATCCATATATCACAGTCCTGCTGCTACTAACAACATACGCAAAGGTCTGATTACACACCTACTGCAGTGCATCTAATTTCAACTAAATTGCAATGCCAGACACTGACCAAAGACAAGGGTGGCGCTGTTGCTCGAAAAAAAAAAAGAGTCCATTGTTTTTGTTTTTCTAATCTTCAACATCCCCTTTAAAAACTTTTGAAATATTTGATCACATTGTATATAAATTTTCCCATAAACCATCTCTGCTACGTCCATGTGTCAGTCTCCACTGGGAATTTTGCATTCTATACCCCTGGATAATGTTTGACACGTCTGCTGTTTTAGATTGATTGTTCCCCAAACCTGAATCCTCCTGCCCCAGGTTGTTGGTGTCTAAATAAAGTTTTTTTTTTAAAAATTCAAGCTTCTTAAAATTAGTTATATAATTATTCCGCGTGACCCTGCGTAATGCGCCATCTGTCAGGAGCGCAGTGTAATATGGTAGCGTTCCTTCGTCTTTCCAGGGTGTTCTGTTTCTATGTAAATACATGATGTCAGCGTGTCAGTAGGCAGCGATGCTGTGTACACAAAACGACGCCACACACTTTGTTTTCCTTGTGGTGTCAGCGCAGAGACGGATCCGCTCCGCATGTGACACTGTCCAGCTGTGGAAGGTTTTATACAAGGATGAGCTAGTCTTTTATTACCCGGTTCACCTATACAGTCACATTCAGGGTCAAATGTCAGTGTCGGGCTGAGGTCCCCTGGGGCCACCATGTCTGGATCTGCTCTAGATATAAGACTGTTCAGCTGTGGAAGGTCACAGCTTATAGCACCTACCATAGCTCCATATTATAGGTTCACTTTCAGTGTCAAATGTCAGTGTCAGGATGGGGTTAGTGTCAGGGCCGGATCAAAGGCAGGGTTTCCAGGGCGTGCACCCCAGGGCCCCCACTAGATGACATTGTCAGTCAGACTTTTGTATGTTTTATTTGGGGGTTGGCGGCTGTATGTAGATGTATTACTGGGGGGATAGTGAGAAGGAGGACGTGTACCTAAGCTACATTAAGTGGGGGGCTTCACCAGATTTTGCGCCCAGGGGCCCCCACCAACTTGAATCCGGCCCTGGGCACCATATATGTGTGGATCCACTGTAGATCTGACACTGTTAAGCTGGAGAAGGTTTTATAGGAGGAAGAAGTTATCATTTATCATCCATTATAGCTCTATTTTATAGGTTCACGATCAGTGTCAAATGTCAGTGTCGGACGTTGGTTTTTTGGGGCCACCATATGTTTCTGGATCAGCTGTGGAAGGTTTTATAGAAGGATTAGGTTTGTCTTTTATCACCAGGTATATAGTTCACTTATAGAATAAGTGGCTGAGGTTCCTAGGGCCACCATGTCTGGATTTGCTCTAGATCTAAGACTGTTCCTTCTATAAATCCTTCCAGAGCTGAAGATGTTATTGTTTATCACCAGGTACAGCTCCATTGTATATACTTGAGTATAAGCCAACCCGAGTATAAGCTGAGACCCCTAATTTTACCACCAAAAACTGTGAAAACCTATTGACTTGAGTATAAGCCGAGGGTATAGTATACAGCCAGCCAGCCCCCATGAAGTATACAGCCAGCCAGCCCCTTGTAGTATATTGGCTGCCAGCCCCCTGTAGTATATAGCCAGCCCTCAGTAGTATAAAGCCTGCCAGCCCCCTGTAGTAGGAAGATAAAAAAGAACACGGGCGGCGCCCCCTAGTGCAATAAGGTACTGAAAATGCGTCCGCAGCCAACCCCGAATCAGCCAGTCCCAAATACCCCGGAAACAACATAGAAAGACAAATCACAACACAAATGCCACCTCAGGATGACACCAACACAACACAACACACACCAATCAATTTATCACAACTTTCTCTACATGAAGAACCAGAGACCCAGCTCTCCGAACAAATTTCCTCCCAGTACTATAGAGAAAGAACCCCTCCCTCAGCCCATGATGAACAAAATCCATCACCCAAGGACACACAAACTACGGTGACGACACCCAACAACTCAGATAAAGAAAAAAGAAGAGATAGCAACGCCCCCATTTCCACTGATTCCATCAGCTCGTTTTCTTTTTTAGAGCTTCCCCAGACTCTGAGAGAGTCACCCCGAATAGCAACAGGGACCGATACACTCGTCATACCCTTACAGAGCCCGAAAGCCACCTTTGCAATTTTTACCCCAATGACAACCCGAACAAAAAGAAAAGAAAGACCAGAGGGAAAAGAGGAGGAAAACAGAACCGCCAAAAACAAAACCAAAAAAACAAATCACTAACCGGATCCAAAGACGAACAGAAAATAAAAATCTTTAACCTGTCCTCACACACATTAACCACACAAGAAACAAACCTACTCAGCAAGGGCCTTTCATTCTGCCCATCATCAAAATCAGACGAATTCAACCTTTTCCTTGATTTGAACCAGTTTATCAGAAAACTCACTTTGACACGACATTTTGCCATCACCAAAGACAAGAACCCTCAAAACACCGATATTACAAACACCATCACCCCAGACCCCTATATCCATACCAAACTCAAACCACAATCCAACTTTAACCCTGTACACAATCGAGGCCCACATATTGAAACATTCTATACCACGGTCTCCACCAAGCTCAGATCACTAGACAGGTCCAAGCAAAAAACCCCACACCCCAATCTAAAACCCGATGAAAGAAAAGCCATGAGAGATCTTATGAAAAACTCTACCATAATAATAAAACCAGCAGATAAGGGGGGAGGTACGGTAATCCTAGACCGAACCAACTACATCTCAGAAAGCCTCCACATACTGTCAGACACACAATACTACAAGAAACTAACCTATGACCCAAAACTGGAACACCATAACCTCTTGTCTACGCTGGTCAACGACGCCTTCGAACAAGGCATTTTAACAAAGAAAGAAAGAAATTACATTATTCCAAAAAATCCCCGCACGGCCCTCTTCTACCATCTGCCCAAAATACACAAAAATCCAACGAAACCCCCTGGCCGCCCAATCATATCAGGCATTAACTCAGTCACATCCAACCTTTCCGAATATATTGATATCCTCTTACAGAAATTTGTCCAAACACTCCCCACCTACCTTAGAGACTCAGCGCAACTCATCACCGAACTGGAACACATACAATGGCAATCTGACTTTATTCTCATTACGATGGACGTATCGTCCCTATACACCAACATTTCACATACCCTCGGCATTCAGGCAATAAAACAGACCATCCAAACAGACCCATCAATACCCCAAAGACAGATAAACTTCATAATAAACAGCATCCAATTCATACTGGAGCACAACACTTTCGCATTTCAGAAAAACATATATTCACAAATCAGGGGAACAGCCATGGGAACCAGATTTGCCCCGAGTTATGCTAATATCTTTATGGGGTGTTTCGAACAGACCCACATTATAGAGAATGCCAATTACAACCATCAAGTCCATTTCTTTAAAAGATATATTGATGATCTTTTTGTAATTTGGAAGGGAACAGAAACTGAAGCCAAAGATTTTGTGAATGAAATCAACCAAAACACCTGGGGAATTGAACTCACGGTAAATACATCCCCAAAAGAAATTGAATTTTTGGATCTGCTAATACAGGTAGACCAACAGGGCATGAAACTTACCACCAAGACTTTCTTCAAAAGCGTAGATGTGAACAGTTTCCTGGATTTCTCAAGTTCACACTACAAAAAATGGCTATGCAACGTCCCATACGGACAATACAAAAGGATCCGCCGAAACTGTACTAATCATAACACATTCCAAGAACAATCCAAAATCCTCAAGGATAGGTTTACACAAAAAGGCTACCCACCACAACTACTCAAGAATGCCTACCAGAAGGTCAACCGATTAACACAAAAAGATTGTCTTGCCCCACCCCAGAAAACAGCCAATGCAGCTCCCTACAAACTCAACTTCATCACCACATATACCACGGACCACAACCTTATCAGACAGACCCTGAACAACCATTGGGACATCCTTAAGAGAGACCCCCACATCGCACAATTACTTCCATCCAAACCACATCTCACCTTCCGCAGGGCCCCTACACTCAAGAATATCCTAGCCCCAACTAAAATACGTACAGAAAAGAAGAAACCACAACTCTCCCTTTTTCCAGAAATCAAAGGCTGCTACAAATGCAGCAAAGACAGATGCAAGACGTGCGAAATCATGTGTAACAAAACGAAAGAACTCAGGGCAAAGTCTACAGGCGAAGTGTTCAAAATTCATTCCTTTATAAATTGCAGTTCGGACTATATCATCTACGTCCTGGAGTGTCCATGCACTTTACAATATGTAGGACGCACCACTCAGAGCATAAGAGAACGCATGAACACCCATCGAAGCAAAATCAAGTCTGGATTTCCTCTCCACAGTGTATCCCGCCACTTCGCTTCTTATCACAATAAAGACCCATCTCTACTCAAACTAATTCCGATAGAGCAAATTCCAGCCTCACACCCCGATAGACTCAATCAATTGATCCGCAGAGAGAATTTTTGGATTTTCAAACTCAATACCCTTACCCCCAACGGCCTAAACGAACTCATCGAACGAACCTAAGACAGTAAAAGGAAATAAATTGTTCCCACAATACACTAATACTAATCCCCTAACATCACAGCCCCCATATCAATTAATACCAACCAACACACACAACCTAACGCCACAGCCCCATACCAACTAACATATATAACTTTCTTCCATACTATACATCCCTGGACACAGAAGACCATTCTATCCATCATATGTGTATATATAAGTATTACATCCAATCTATATGTATACATACTATAGTCCCAACCCTACACCACCTCAACCCTCTCATCATTAATTCCTCCTTGACATTATGTTTCTCCACCCCATTACATCCATATGCAATTATTACAATACATTTATCGCAGCCAGTACTCATCCCTCACGCCCCACAAAACTCAGATTTAACACTCTCATCCCCGATTATACCTCTCTTCATCTCCATCCTACAACATACGTTCACATACTCTTCAATCCCATCCAACAACAACATATGTTCATCTTTCCCCCGAGTCCCGTGCGACACTCTCACCCACTGCGCATGCGCCTGGTTCCACTTCTCTCCCCGTGCGCACACAACAATAACATGAACTACAACATATGTCCATCTTCCCCTCGGGTCCCGTGCGACACTTCCGCCTACTGCGCATGCGCCTGGTTTCACTTCTCTCCCCGCGCGTATATAAGCTCCCCCAAACAACACGTCACGCATACTACAAGCGTGGCGCGTCAGGCAAGCTACTCTCAACACAGTAAGTACTTTTCTGCCATTTGTAAATATCCCTGTCTCCTTCCCTTTCTTATGTATCCTTACTTCCATTCTATTCCAGCTCCAAAAAAACTCTAAGTAGCCACTTGGCGGCACTCCGCTCACCTACAAAGCCTTAAAGGTAATCCAACATCTATTTACCCCCTTACATTCCTCAACATATCTCCACCAGTCCTCAACCAATCACAGGATGCATTTCTTTACACGCATGACACCTCACACCAAGATTTAGACCGTCATGTACAGCATAGACATATCCTATTTATATTAACTAATTTATCAATTCATGTATCGATTCATTTATCTATTATCTCTAGACCGTTTTTATTAAAAACTAAATTATGTTGTTATTAATTTTTAATTTTTATGCTAATCCAATAATATTTCAATTGTAACTAATCATGCTAACTGTGTGTGTATAAACATTTAATTGTTTGTGTATGTATACCACCATCCACACACCTGCACAAACATTAACGCAATTTTTACTATTTGTTATATATATATATATTTTTTTATATACATTTATTTATTTATGCACTAATTTAATGTAATTTATTGTACTCATTTTATATAGCATTTGTTTACGGACCTGATGAAGGGGGTGGACCACCCCCGAAACGCGTAGTCCAATACCTGTACAAATAAAAGAGTGTTCTATCTAAAGAAAATCTGTGCCGTATCAACTATTTACCGGACAGCGCGTCTTACAACAACCCGGTTTTTTACCTACCATTGATGTGTGAGCCCCCTGTAGTATACAGCCAGCCACCCCCTGTAGTATATAGCCAGCCATCCCCCTGTAGTACATAGCCTTCCAGCCCCCTGTAGTATATAGCCTTCCAGCCCCCTGTAGTATATAGCCTTCCAGCCCCCTGTAGTATACAGCCAGCCATCCCCCTGTAGTATACAGCCAGCCACCCCCCTGTAGTATACAGCCAGCCTGCCCCCTGTAGTATATAGCCAGCCTGCCCTCTGTAGTATACAGCCAGCCTGCCCCCTGTAGTATACAGCCAGCCTGCCCCCTGTAGTATGCAGCCAGCTTGCCCCCTGTAGTATACAGCCAGCCTGCCCCCTGTAGTATATAGCCAGCCTGCCCCCTGTAGTATATAGCCAGCCTGCCCCCTGTAGTATATAGCCAGCCTGCCCCCTGTAGTATACAGCCAGCCCCATGTAGTATACAGCCAGCCAGCTCCCTGTAGTATAAAGCCAGACCCATATAGTATACAGCCAGCCAGCTCTCTGTAGTATACAGCCAGCCTGCCCCCTGTAGTATATTGCCAGCCCTGCCCCCTGTAGTATACAGCCAGCCATCTCCCTGTAGTATACAGCCAGCCAACCCCCTGTAGTATACAGCCAGCCCCATGTAGTATACAGCCAGCTCCATGTAGTATAAAGCCTGCCCCCATGTAGTATACAGCCTGCCCCCATGTAGTATACAGGTAGTCCCATAAAGAATACTGTACAGCCAGCCCCCTGTAGTATACAGCCAGCCTCATATAGAATACTGTACAGCCAGCCCCCTGTAGTATACAGCCAGCCCCATATAGAATACTGTACAGCCAGCCCCATGTAGCATACAGTCAGCCCCCATGTAGTATACAGCCTGCCCTCATGTAGTATACAGCCAGCCCCATATAGTATACAGCCAGCCAGCTCCCTGTAGTATGCAGCCAGCCCCATATAGAATACTGTACAGCCAGCTCCCTGTAGTATACAGCCACCCCCATATAGTATACTGTACAGCCAGCTCCCTGTATGCCAAGCACATTAAAAAAAATAAACCTAATACTCACCCTCCGGCAATCCTCGCTCACCTCCGATCCTCGCTCCTCTTCTTTCTTCTCTATTTCTTCTCTAGCCAGCAGAATCGCTGGGTCTATGTGTTTACCAGAAGATAATTCTTCCACTAAATAATCGATCCTAATAACCTCCAAGTTGTATTGTCTTTAATTCCATCTCTGGGGCCTGGACCGGTCAGAAGATCCTCAGGCCTAGTCAGCGAGTCCGACCCTGATACATGTGTCTATATGAAGATTTAAGGGAACATGGCGGCTTTTTAATCTCCCATCTCTCTCTATACCGTAGCCCGTGAAATTAGTATTGCCTAGGTTACTTTATAAGCTTTCCTGTTTCCCAGTGGTCGGTAATTTCAGACAAAAGTACACTTTTATGCAAATTTGGTGCGCAGGGGGCAGGGCCGAGACTACCAGTGCACTCCTTTTCTCCTTTCTATACTGTATTTTTGTGGTGGATGTCTTTGATTATGTATAGGGTCAGATCGGTGCAACATAGAAAGAGGAAAACGTCTAGTGGCACGCTAGGCCCCGCCCCCAGTGCACTAAGAACCTAATTTGCATAAAGTATAAAAATGTGATTTTTACTAAAACTACAGCTTATTAAGAAACAGGGGAGGTATCTCTGGAAAGCTTATAACGCGTCTTACACGATGCTGTAATTACTTGTGAGGTTATTCGGGGGATAGGAACTTCCCTTTAAAAACTTTATTATTTCTAGTATTACTTTGGACGCTTAAGCTCCATATGGCGCCATAAAACCGTAGAGCGAATTTCCATGGGACGGACGCGCTATCAGTCTCAGTTCCCTTTTTTCTTTCTCACTCGGGCAGATAAAATCCTCTGCACCTGTTGAGATGACATCACCCGACCCCCGGGAAGTGCACAGAGCCGCTCTTCTGTATTGTCCGCGATGATGTCATTGTATGATTACCATAGCGACTGGGCAGGTGGGGATCCGGACAATGATGTCATTATGAAGAAGACTCACAATAAATCAACTATTGTGAGAGTGCGGCTGTTCTGAGGGTGTAGCAGAGATGGGTTTGTCATCTACAAAAACCCTCACATACTATTTATCTGAAGTGTCTGAGGTAAAACTTTACTAGTTGCCCATGACAACCAATCAGAGATCAGCTTTCATGATCCCATGGCTGTTTATAAAATGAAAGCTGAGCTCTGATTGGTTTCCATGGGGAACAAAAACACTTTTACCTCAGAAACTTCTGATAAATCTCCCCTCAGTGTATTATGGTTGATAATCGTTATGTCGCGCTAGAACGTCTGTATCGCCCAAAAATATTGTCCATCCACCCGGTTTTGCTACATCTGGATCTAGAAAAATTCTAGTAATTAGATGTAATATCTGTGATAAAAATTTGACCCAAAATCTCAATCTAAATAAAATCTCTGCTATTTTAACTATTTTATACATTTTTATTGTGTTTTTTTTTCATGTGTGCAAGAAAACATTCCAGGACAATTTTTTTTTTGTGATTGTGACATGAGTGACATATAAAATATATCATATAAAACAGTCTGTGGGAAAAAAAATCTGAAAAATTGACACACCGTAACTCCAAAAACACTGTGGGGCAGATGTATATTTTCTTTTTGCACATTTTTTGGGTGAATTTTCCATGCGTTAAAAGGCTAAAGGATGCGCCACACATCTAGGGACACGTGATATATTTCGGGAATATTACCCTCACGAAAACTTCATATACTCTATTATTTTATGTGATTGATTCCTCTTACTTTTATCTTCATTATTTTTTTCTAACTTTCTTGTTTCACACGGAGAATAGGTTCCTCTTCAGAAAGGGAATATCCAGGTCATTCAATCCCTGGGATTGTTTACAGCAAAACTTCCTCATATTTTTCGGACTACACCCTCCATGTCATAAAGGTCGTTCTCCTATGTCTGGGCATTTACGTGCCGTAAACCGCTGCATCTCATATCTATCTATCTATCTATCTATCTATCTATCTATCTATCTCATATCTATCTATCTATCTATCTATCTATCTCATATCTATCTATCTATCTATCTATCTATCTATCTATCTATTTCATATCTATCTATCTATCTATCTATCTATCTATCTATCTATCTATCTATCTATCTCATATCTATCTATCTATCTATTTCATATCTATCTATTTCATATCTATCTATCTCATATCTATCTATCTATCTATCTATCTATTTCATATCTATCTATCTCATATCTCATAAAGGTCGTTCTCCTATGTCTGGGCATTTACGTGCCGTAAACCGCTGCATCTCATATCTATCTATCTATCTATCTATCTATCTATCTCATATCTATCTATCTATCTATCTATCTCATATCTATCTATCTATCTATCTATCTCATATCTATCTATCTATCTATCTATCTATTTCATATCTATCTATCTATCTATCTATCTATCTATCTATCTATCTATTTCATATCTATCTATCTCATATCTATCTATCTATCTATCTATCTATCTATCTATTTCATATCTATCTATCTCATATCTATCTATCTATCTATCTATCTATCTATCTATCTATCTATCTATCTATCTATCTATCTATCTATCTATCTATCTATCTAATTCAGAAACTAAAACAGCCTGCTGTTCCCTAAAATGTTCCCTAGTTTATCATCCCAAACAGCCCCCACATGGTTATATTATTTAAGTTATTTTATTATTCACCAGCTATGGATTCATTAGCCACTGTACCCCTCACCCCTATGGATTCCTTATGTACAGCCTTATGTGGGCCCCCCAGCAGCTCTGGGCCCTGGCTCTTGCCCGAGTATGCCCAGTGCTAGTGCTGGCCCTGATTTATCTATCTAATATTATCTGTCTCCAATGATATCTATCTTACATACACAATTATTATTATTATTATTATTATACTATTTGATCTTTGCTCTTTATCTAAAGCCAAAAACGTCTCCATGAACTGTATTTGTTATCTTTGTGAGTCTTCCCGTCCTGGACCTCATCACCACTCATTTATATGCACCATAGTTATAACAAGGACAGACACAAGGTCGTATTACTCCCAAAGCTTTGTGTATGATTTACAGAGGTCCATGACTAGAATTTATCTATCTGACGGTGTTGGCACCAAGGAGAACCAGGATGTCCTCTGTAGCTCCAGTTCATCTTATGGAAAACTCCCAGCACTCCCTGCACTGCACCAAGAGGCTAGGGCTAATATTGATCTGCATAGTAAGAGTGTGTCTTGACTCCGAGGGGGTGGTCCTTATAATGGGGGCAGGGCTTAAAATCCCAGTGGGAGATTTAGATTAAGGAAGTATGCTGAGGATCTGAATGTTCTTACTCTTTAGGTCTCATCTACCGGGTCATAATAAGTGAGAACTTTGCCCAACTTTGCTAAATTTTTGAGGATCTTAGTTTTCAAATTTTTTAAATTTTGAGTCTGTCAATGTGGCAGAGCTGAGGTGGTCACTATCTAGGTCTATAAGTGAATCTACATATTAAAGGTTCCCTACTAAACTCATGAATGGAACCCTGACCCCTGTAGGTAAAGAAAGATCTCTGACCACATCCAGGTGGTTGAGGGACCCCCATTCTGTGGTCGCTTAGATATCAGTCCTGTTATCTGACCATTATTATGCTCTCTACTGTCAGAGAGGAGGAGCTGGGGCAGAGGAGGAGGGTGTGTGTGTTATGATCATCTACCTGCCAGAGAAGATCATAACACTCACCCCTCCTACTCTGCTCCATCTCCTCCTCTCTGACAGTGTAGAGTATTACAATGGTCAGATAACAGGACTGATATCTGAGCTCCTCCTCTCTGACAGTGTAGAGTATTACAATGGTCAGACACTGGGACTGATATCTCCGCAACTGTTGGGGCCAGAAAGAATATTCAGTGTCCCTGAATATGTGTAGCAGTCCCTACATTGTCGTATGTTCATCTTCACATGTTTAAAGGTCCTCTCGAAGGGGACGTTCTATGGCTCAATTTTTCATGTATTTTCTATTTCGACGCTTTTTCTGGATAAAGTAGATCTGGATCTAGATATTTTGGATTAATTCTCAAAAATATACATGGATGATGTCATCACATGGTTGTGGCCATTGGTTGTTAATCTTATGGGCTCCTGAGTGTTTGACCAACGAGTCTGTGGGTGGGTCAAATGAACAATAAATTTGGTCCTTGGGCTGATTTGTTATTAAGTGGTGGAACTGAGGAGCGACCATCTTCATCTTCCATCAGTAGCTCCTGGTTGTGGTGTCCTCTGAATTTGTATTTTATAGTTTTACCCAAAATTAGTATTTCTGTGGGCTCATAAATGTTTATGGTTGGGTCATGGTTGGGCATCAATCTCATGTCTGAACCCAGATGTTGCCTCCAAGACATCAACGCCTGAAAATATGACGGACCAATGTATTATTCCCAAGTTTTTAAAAAATTTTAGGGGAATTATGGGTCAATAGACTTTCATGTTACGTGTATATTAGGAAATTAATTTTTCTATGTTTTTTTTTTTACCAGGTGGCCTCAGCAGTTTCAAACAGAACCATGAAAACCTGTGTGACAATTCCCTCCAACTCCAAGACTGCCCGGATGGTGGCGGGGCGTCAGCCGTGACGATAACACTACCTCAGTCCGTCCCCAGCACCCCGGACATTGAGAATGCAGAACTTACCCCCATTCTACCCTTCCTTTTCCTTGGAAACGAACACGATGCCCAAGATCTGGAAAAGATGCAGAGGATGAACATCGGATACATCGTCAACGTGACCACGCACCTTCCCCTCTACCATTACGAGAAAGGGATCTTCAACTACAAGCGTCTACCGGCGACCGATAGCAACAAGCAGAATCTCAGGCAGTACTTCGAGGAGGCGTTTGAATTTATAGGTAAATTCCAGATTTTTTTAAATTTTTTTTGGTGGAGGTTTATTTATTGGCCAGCTTCAAAAAGTTTTAAATACAGGGAATATGTCACCATGGAAAAGGGACAATGGAGTACTACGAAAAATGGAATTATATTCCAGGATTGTAGCGTCTCCAAGTGCACTGATGGCATGTCCTCACACTGCTGTTCTCTCTGCAGCCAGGTTTAGGTATTACCCCTGGAGAGATGTGTAATAATACATTTGTTTATGTTGTTAGTAGCAGCAGGACTGTGAAATACCGGTTTATATTCTACTTTTTTACTGGGAGCATGGCCTCACACTGCTGTGCTCTGTGCTCTCTGCAGCCAGTGTTAGGTATTGTTGCTGGAGAGATGTGTGATCATACTATTGTGTATGTTGTTGCAGCAGGATGGTAAAATATGGGTTTATATTAGAGGATTGTACTGGGGGCATGCCCTCACACTTCTGTGCTCTGAGCACTGTGACTTAAAGTGCTTTATAGAGTTACCTATATACTCAAGCATAAGCGGACCCAAGTATAAGCCGATGCCCCCAATTTTACCACAAAAACCTGGTAAAACTTCTTTTTTTTTAACTTGAGTATAAGCTGAGTTTGGGTTTTCAGCACATTTTTTTTTCTGAAAAACTAGGCTTATACTCGAGTATATATGTGTAGTTTTATTATATATTTGTGTAGTTTTATACCAGAAAGCTTCTACAGCTTCCGCTCAGAGGAGCTACTCCACAGTCCCTCTACTCTGTGCTACGAGTAAAAGTTGTACCAGGCTTCTGTTTGAACAATACAGCAGTCAATCAGAGTAGTGGGTGGGGCTGCACAGCAGCTCAGTGCAGAGACCTAAGAACACAGCAGTGTGAGGACATGTCTCCAGTATATTTTGAGAAGGTAACCAACTTTATTGCTATAGTTCACCGAGGAGTCAACATCTTGTTTAGTAAAGGGAGGAGCAAGGTCAACATCGGTTCATGTCTGACGGTAGGGGGTAACCAAAGATGTTTTATAAAAATGACCCCAAGAAAAAATGTAGTACTTTTGTTGGTGGTCCAAAGTGGATTGTGTTTGGGGCCAAAGGTCGGTCCTGTTCCTCTACTTGACCACTTCTTGGTGGTTGGCTTCTCCTTGGCCGTAGATGATGACCAAAGGTCTCAGGAAACTCCTTTATAGAAGGTCAGTTAAACCTGTAATACCATGCCTATCCACATGGTGCGCTGTTTAGGGGAAGCATGTTTGTCAGTCGCATTGATCATGTGTATAGGGCATAAGAATGGAACTTTGACAAACCCCTTTAAGAGACACCTTCATATGATGACCAAATGAACACCATTAAATACCGTTCCAGTCTTCAAAAATATTTATTTTTATAATTTTTTTTTTTCCAGAGGAAGCTCACCAATGCGGGAAAGCCCTTCTGATCCATTGCCAAGCGGGCGTCTCCCGCTCCGCCACCATAGTGATCGCCTACCTAATGAAGCACACGCGGATGACTATGACCGACGCCTACAAGTTCGTCAAAGGAAAGCGACCAATCATATCTCCCAATCTGAACTTCATGGGACAATTACTGGAGTTTGAGGAAGACTTAAACAACGGGATAACACCGAGGATTCTTACACCAAAGCTAATCGGAGTGGAGACTGTAGTGTAGCAAAAAAAATTTTTATGAAAATCGAAGAAATATTTTTCAAAAACATCAACCAGATTTAAAAAAAAAAATTTGAAAAAAAATAATACAAATCTGAAGATGGACGTCTGCAAATTTTTTTTTTTTTTTTGGTAAAATTTTTTTAGGAATGGAAAAAAAGTCATGATTGTCCGTAGTCTGTGCAGGTTCATAGACTGAGGAAAGCAATGTTGTCAGGCATTCACCTACCTAAGACTGGAGCTCCAAAGATGGCGGCCAAAAAAAAAAATCGATAAGGAAATTGGCCATTAGCAAAAAAAAAAAAACGTTTTGTGGCCAGAGGAGGAGGGGTTAATTTCTTGGGTGTGTTCTGTTATATTTTTGTATTTGGGCTGAAAGACCTTGACCATTACTTGCCCTCAGTGGCTTCAATGTGCAATAATTTTGTTTTGAGCGTGAGAAATTGTTAAAGTTGATTGAATGTTTAAAGCGCGAATCTATACGTAATGGCGGAGGCCGTTTTGTCGGATCGTACCATTGTTCATTGAGAGGGTACTGTTGGTGTTACCCTACTTCTTTCCTTTAAAAAGGATCTCCAGGAGGTGGGATCTAAAAAAAATCGGGCCCCGAAATATTTGTTTGGAAATAATTTTTAAAAGGCGGGGCTTAAAAAGTGCTGCGAATGAGAAATTCTAAAGTTGGGAGGTACGGTGACGCTTTGTCCAGCCTATAAAATGGCGCCGCCCATTATGTGTATGACACAGGTCCACTGAAAGTGGAGAAAAGCGAACGCCAGCACTATGACAGAGGTATAAGAAAAAAAAAAAAGCAATTATTATTCTATATATTTTTTTTTTGTTTTCTCTTGAATCTGGTTACGGTGCCATAAACCTTGTTAAATATGTATATCAGACTGTAAAAAAATAAGAGGTTTTATTTTAACTATTTTTTGCACAAAAATTATAGGCGTGTTCCTGTTGTCTGTGTAAAATGTCATTTTGACTATAAAACCGGAAAAAACTTATTTTGACCATGTGTCCGCTTCATTGATTTCTATGTGGATGTTCAACGTAGAAGCCACGGAGCTTCTTACAGTGTTCCTGGGCTTTGCCACCTTGGACGGAGAAGATTGAGTTTTGCATCCACCCCCTACAACCCTTGGGTGGTTTCTCCACTCCTTATTTAGCAATAATGCAGCTCCTCGGGGGCGGGACTAGGAGAACAGCAAAAGAATGGATATCTATGGATAAGTGGGCAGTACTTGCATGAACTAGATAGCACTACCTGAGCACCATACATGGGCTTTCTTCATGGACCTCCAGAGGGGAAGGGTATATGTAACGTGCTTAAAATTGGGGTTCCTGAAGGTTTAACGGTATGGATCATTCGTGCTACTTCAGATGATGGGGTTATGTTTGGTGAAATCTTGAATTCTTGGTGGGATAGTTGAACCAATTCCAAGGTAAACCAGTGGAAGATTCTTTAAGTGGTGAGGGTTCAAGTCAAAGGCTTAAAGCAGGTCTGTAGAAAGATCTGGAGATAACCATGTAGGGGGATTTAAAAGGTTCTTCTAACCAGGGGTCATAGACCAGGAGTAGGCCCTAATGGACCAAAAGTCTTTCCAATTCAAATGGATCTTAAAGGCGTTGAGATTTTTAAAAATGTAACCTGGATTGGGGTTTCTATGGCCCTATTGCTGTGGATCATTCAGGATGCTGAAGATGTTGGGGTTATCTATGGTGAGATCTTGGGTTCTTGGTGGGATGGTAGAACCAAAACCAAAGTAAGTAAGATTCTTGGTGTGGATCATCTATGGTGATGTAGATGATGAGGTTATGTATGGTGATATCTTGGGTTCTTGGTGGGATGGTAGAACCAAAACCAAAGTAAGTAAGATTCTTGGTGTGGATCATCTATGGTGATGTAGATGATGAGGTTATGTATGGTGATATCTTGGGTTCTTGGTGGGATGGTAGAACCAAAACCAAAGTAAATAAGATTGCTGGTGTGGATCATCTATGGTGATGTAGATGATGAGGTTATGTATGTTGATATCTTGGGCTCTTAGTGAGAAGGTAGAATCAAAAACAAAGTAAATAAGATTGTTGGTGTGGATCATCTATGGTGATTCAGATGATGGGGTTATGTATGATGATATATTGGCTTATTAGTGAGATGGTGAAACCAAATCCAAAGTAACCAAGAGTGCTGGTGTGGATCATTTGTGATGATTCAGATGATGAGGTTATCCATGGTGAGATCTTGGGTTCTTACTGAGATGGTAGAACCAAAACCAAGGTAAACTAGATTGTTGGTGTGGATCATCTATGGTGATTTAGATGATGGGGTTATGTATGGGGATATCTTGGGCTCTTAGTGAGATGGTAGAACCAAAACTAAGGTAACCAAGAGTGGTGGTGTGGATCATTTGTGGTGCTCCAGGTGATGGGGTAATTCATGGTGATATCTTGGGCTCTTAGTGAGAAGGTAGAACCAAAACCAAAGTAAATAAGATTGTTGGTGTGGATCATCTATGGTGATTCAGATGATGAGGTTATGTATGATGATATCTTGGGTTCTTGGTGTGATGGTAGAACCAAAACCAAAGTAAATAAGATTGTTGATGTGGATTATCTGTGGTGCTCCAGGTGATGGGGTTATGTATGATGATATCTTGGATTCTTAGTGAGAAGGTAGAACCAAAACTGAGGTAACCAAGAGTGGTGGTGTGGATCATCTGTGGTGCTCCAGGTGATAGGGTTATTCATGGTGATATCTTGGGTTCTTGGTGGAACGGTAGAACCAAAACCAAAGTAAACAAGAGGAAGATTCTTTAAGCGATGGCTATTTCTTCTGACCGCTATTCCCAGTGTTATGGACGTGAAACCGAGTAAGATTTATGGAAATGTTCTACGCGTTCCTGTTGTGTAGCGATGTACATCAGGTTTGGGGCGTTAGGTTTGTTTGGCGACATCACCAGTTCCTGGTGGGACAGTGGAGTTTGAGTGACAACTCCTCATAGGAGGAACCAGTAGACCCCACCAAGAAGGTAAACAAGTGAAAGGCTCTTTAAGAGGGTGCGTAGGAGGGATGGATCTGAAGGCTATAGTAGACAGGGGGTCAACATACTCCTGGAGACGGTCCACAAGACTATTTTTGAGATTGGAGAATTCACACTTCTATTGACTAATGGTTTAGGTTCCTCCTGAAAACCGAGTTGACCCTTCTCCTCTCCCCTCGGAGACGACACATGATAGACTTACCAGGACTATATTTAATGCGGCATATACGGATTATACATCGCTCGCCTTATGTCATCGTGTCAAAAATAGCAAATATCAGCTGTCGGGTGTTTTGCAGTTCGTGCCGCTCTGATATATTTAACCCTAAAGGTCCTTTTAGAACCTGCAAATAGCAGCCGCAGATCCTCGCCTGCTCCTCTTACAGCTAAAATTATTCCCAGCTGCACCCAAATATTACTGGCTGTCGCCCCGTGAGGGCTGTAATTAGGTTAGCGGGATGACCCTGCAGGTTACAGCCGAGCCGGCTGTAAAGTATAGTGGCCATATTTGGAAAAGCTGACTAGGAGGGTCTCACCCAGCTTTCCCATACCTGGAGATATATCACTTGGGAACTGGGCAGTCATGAAACTCAGGAAAGCTGGGTGACTACCCTTTGAGAGCGTTAATTGAGGTCATATTGGCTCGAATTGGAAAACCTTAAAGGAAATATTCCATGAAAACCCATCATGATAAACCAGGGACATTACTCATAGATCCGGGCACCATGATTGTGGTATCTTCTTATATTTCTTATCCACGGCCTCCTTCCTTCTTAAAACCTGCTTTTACCAGAAAGGCCCCTGGGGGGTGATACCAGAACCCCTCTGCGCAGCAGATTCACAGGGGTGTTACACTGTGCAGGAGCACCTCCCCTTCCAACTGTGTGAAATTACATCCGGCACAGTGTTACAGCCTGTGAAGCTACAGCATAGAGGTGCTCTGGTAATGCCCTCCAGAGTCCTTCTGTCTTATTAGTATGATTTTCAAAGTTGATTTTAAAAGGAAGGGGGCCATGGATAACGCATTTATTCAGATTACCACAGTTCCAGGCGGGCGGATTACAACATACGTGTCCTTATACAGTGGGATACTTCTCCGGTTATTCTGAATGCAGGGGGAGGAGGGAACAACAGCAGCAGCCGTGATTGGCTGCTGATGATGTACAGGGTGTTTCCCCAGTGATGTCATTGTCCTTATATGGACGGTGACATCACTTGCATCCTCCCTCCTACTAAGCGACATATCCAGTCAGCAGAGGCCGGGGGAGATTACATAGGCTTCTGTTACCTCTACCGAGCGTATTATGTTGCTCACCAGGAGGGAGCAGGATGGAAAGATGTAGCATGCGCCGCTGTTATTGTATCCTCCATAGAATACAGTGGGGAACCGAGTAAACATGCGCCACTGTTTTTCTTTCCCTCATAGACTATAATGGGGAAGGGAGTGCGCATGCGCCGCTGATTTTAAATCCTCCATAGATTATGATGGAGAACGGAGTTAGCATGCGCTGCTTTGTTTGTATTCCCAATAGACATGCGCCACTGTTTTTGTATAATGGGGAACGGAGTGAGCATGTGCGCTATTTGTACCCTCCAGGGACTATAATGGGGAATAGAGTGAGCATGCGCTGCTGTTTTTTATATCCTATATAGACTACGATGGAAAACGGAGCGAGCATGCGCCGCTGTTTTTGTACCCTCCATAGATTATAATGGGGATCAGAGTGATCGTGTGCCGCTATTTGTACCCTCCATAGACTAGAATGGGGAATGGAGTGCGCATGCGCTGCTGTTTTTGTATCCTGCTTAGACTATACTATAAGTGAGCATATTGTAGTCTCATCAGACTATAATAGATATTCATCAGTAGGCACAGACAGGTTTTCCCATTTCCGCTTCTGTAAAGATGGCTTCCCGCGCCACAGAAACTCCTGATTCAACTCATTGCCCCTATTAATGGCATGAAGGACGCATGCGCCTTGTCTCCTCTATATGGAGCCCGGAGGTGCTGAAAGATGTGTGTGGCCCAGGTGTGCGCCCCCCAGGCCCTTGATCCCCGCTCCCTAGGGCCGCCTTTAAATCTTGTACTTTAATAGCAACAAGCGAGTCATGTTAATCGTCTAATATTTCACCGCTCATCTGGGAACTAATTGGAAATGAAGCGGTGGGAGCGGGTTTTAGGCGCCTCCTGTGCCTGCGCTATTTTGGGTGGCCTGCACTTTCGTCTGTCATCAGGAGATTCCTCGCACATATCTTCTTTATAATGCTCCACTTTGACACATCGTCGGCTCCGCATTTCAGCTCGAGCCAAAATGAAGGTCACGTCTCTTGTGAAGATCTTCTGCAGCAGGGGCTGGTGGCGGTGGGACAGCAGCAAAAAAGACTCAAAAAGCTCCTCCGAAACATAGGACAAAACTATAATCCAACATGTGTGACCACAGTTATACACCGGGAAGGGAAGGGGGGGGGGGGACAAACAGCCGCCATAATAGTCCCTGCAGGGGAAAAATGATTGTATTACGTGAAATGAAGGAGCTCATTAAAAAGTTGGGCAGGGGGTCCAGTTTTTGTAATACATATTATAATATAGTGGCCATGAGAACCATATTTTGCCCACATGGTGTCATACTGGTCGCATTTGAAGATAGGAAGCACTAACAATGTAAAGCAATATGGAGTAGAACTCACATGATGTTGAGCAGAGACAGTGATTGGTCAGCAGTGAAGGGAAAGCAGGACTCCCAGGCTTTCTCTATGAGTGGGAGGAGGAAGCGGGACTCACAGGCTTTCTCTATGAGTGGGAGGAGGAAGCAGGACTCACAGGCTTTCTCTGTGTAGGTGGAAGAAGCAGGACTCACAGGCTTTCTCTATGAGTGGGAGGAGGAAGCAGGACTCACAGGCTTTCTATGAGTGGGAGGAGGAAGCAGGACTCACAGGCTTTCTCTATGAGTGGGAGGAAGCAGGACTCACATGCTTTCTCTATGAGTGGGAGGTGGAAGCAGGACTCACAGGCTTTCTCTATGAGTGGGAGGTGGAAGCAGGACTCACAGGCTTTCTCTATGAGTGGGGCAGGGAGCAGGACTCACAGGCTTTCTCCATGAGTGGGTGGAGGAAGCAGGACTCACAGGCTTTCTCTATGAGTGGGAGGGATAGGCAGGACTCACAGGCTTTCTCTATGAGTGGGAGGGATAGGCAGGACTCACAGGCTTTCTCTATGAGTAGTTGGGAGAAGCAGGACTCACAGGCTTTGTGTCACGGGTGGTCCCGCAACCCATGTCACGGGCTCACCCGTGACCCTCGCTCCCTGCAGGCGCAGCGCCAGCGTCACATACCTGTCCCTGCTCCCGAGTCCCGGCCTCGCTCCCCGTGTGCGCGTCCCCATGTCCTAGGGCGCGCGTGCGCCAGCCTCAGAGAGTTTAAAGGGCCAGCGCGCCATTATTTGGCGCTGGCCATTTTCCCATTAGACTATTTAAACCTGCCTCTCCCATCACACCCTGCCGGATTTTTGTGCTGCCTGCAGTGTCTGTACCTCGACCTTGGCCTTGGCTGCCATTGCGGACAAGTCATGCCTGTTGAATGACCTGGTGGTACCGCGCTGCAGCAAGTCCAACACGCTTTGCGGTGGGCTCTGGTCAAAACTGGGTACCACTTAGACTCCGGTCCCAGGTAGTGGCTTGTGTCATCCTCCGCGGTGGTTCAGGTGATCCACAACCTGTAAGCCTGACTGTCAGAACTCACAAACTGTACTGATGGATCAGGTTTCAGGCTTCTTGCTGGAAAACCACACCCAGATCCTGATCCTGGGAAAGCTGGGTGTGCCTCTGAACTCGTTTTGCCTGCAGCTGCGGTTTGAGTGATGGACGGCTGAGCCAGTCAGTGCTGGAGGCAGTGTCCATTCCTGTCTTATATTCTGCCCAGCCCTTCATCTGGTGCTGGTTATTGCAGTCTATCTGTGTATCTAGTACTCTTGTGTTTCTTGCTATTCTGTGTACTGACTTCTGCTTTGCCTTCTGACCATTCTACTTGCAGTACGATTCTGTACCTTTGCCGCCATCTTGGTTTTGACCCGGTTTGTTTGACTCCGCTTGTCTGTCTGTATCTGTTTTTGTCCCTCAGTACCGTTTATCTCCTAGTGTGACCCCACCTTCCTGTCTGTCTTGTGTCAGTTTCTGTTACCAGTGTGAACACTGACCTATACCTGTATTCTGGTTACCTGTCCGCTCCACCATCCAGCAGCTGCCAGACAAAGTAGGTTTTCCTGTCTTCTTGTAGGGTCATTCAGGGACCATCAGTTAGGTTCCTAATAGTGGGTTCGCCCTTGTCAGGGTGGTTTATCTGCTTTAGGCAGGGCCTTAGCGCGCAGGGACGTCGCAGGGTGAGTTCGCCACCACTTACCTAGTCTGACAGCTAGCACCAAGCCTGGTTGAGGTTGCGTGGTTTGCTGGACAGGTAATGACACTGAAACTTTGTCTATGATTGGTTGGGAGAAGCAGGACTCACAGGCTTTCTATATGAGTGGAAGGAGAGAGCAGGACTCACAGGCTTTCTCTATGAGTGGTTGGGAGAAGCAGGACTCACTGGTAGAGATGAACAGACAGGACATTTGCAATCGGGTTTGGGTTTGCCTATGCTACCCGGACATATTGCCGGATTAGTGGCCAAACAGACCAGCTTAGCGTCTAGACATGGCTATGATGGCCACCCATCGCACAGCAGTTTGGCCACAATTCTGGAAATATGTCTGAGTTGCGAGTCCAAACCTGAACACAAACGTTGGGTCTGCTCATCCCTGAACTCACAGACTTTCTCGATGAGTAAGTGTTGGAAGCGGAACTCAAAGGGGCAGATTTACTTACCCGGTCCATTTGCGATCCAGCGGCGCGTTCTGTGCGAAGGATTCGGGTCTTCCGACGATTCACTGAGGCAGTTCCTCCGACATCCACCAGGTGTCGCTGCTGCACTGAAGTTCATCGGAATGCACTGAACTTCACCAAGCCGGGTGCAGGTAAGTGCGTGTCCACCGACACTTTTTTTTAAAAAATGCGGCGGTTTCTCTATGAGTTGTTGGAGGATGTAGGACTCACAGGTTTTCTTTTTGAGTGGGGCAGGAAGCAGGACTCACAGACTTTCTTGATGAGTTGTTGGAGGAAGTAGGACTCACAGGCTTTCTCTATAAGTGAACGGAGCAAGCAGGACTCATAGGCTTTTTCTTGGCCAAGTCCTCATTTACCAATCGGTACAAGATATTAAAAAACCTACTGGGGTGGAGTAGGCAGAGCTGAGGCTACACGGTGCGGCTACTCCACGCCCAAGTAGTCTGTTTGATCCTCCTACCCAGACATCTTCAGCACGCAGCTACAATAAGCTCCGCGCACTCATCCGTGAAGCCGGAGTTCTGCGCATGTGCAGAACTCCGGATTCACGGACAAGTGCGCGCAGCTCCTTGTAGCTGCGTGCTGAAGATGTCTGTGTAGGAGGATCAAACAGACTACCGGCGCGTGGAGTAGCCGCACCGTGTAGCCTCAGCTCCGCCTACCCCACGCCCCAGTAGCTTCTTTAGAAAATGTGAATATTACCCTAGTTAAAGATTAGACAAGATAGAGGGGAGTAAAGGATTAGCCCTAAAAAGCGCTATCCTTACAACCTTAATAGGTTGATCCGTAGTGGTAGGTTTCCTTTAACCCCAAGTTATTGTAGACGACCATGCTATTCCACTTAAGCCAGAGGCACTGCCAGGTCCTCTACAGCTTATCCTCCCGAGGACAAAAGGATCGGACATGTTGAACTCGAAGAACCCAATCCTTTCTTCCTTTGTACTGAGTCACCCATTCCACAAGAACCCATTCCCATTAGAAACTTGCAGAGTTCAGCAGGTTTGGAGGACTATCGAATCATCTTATCCTCCAGTCCTGCCGAAATTTTCTCCATTGTCTGATGTACATCTGGTTGTGCACGATGGCCGTACTAGCGAGTGATTTCTTCCGCTATAATTAGATTTATTTGACGATCACATTTTTTCTCCTCTTATAACTAAATCACTTTTTTCCCCTCGCAGTAATTTCGTTTACAAATTAAATCTTGTTTTTCTCAGGGTTTTTAATTAGGCAACCTCCGGTGGAGGAGCGCGCAGCGGTGGTAATCTGAGCCTCAGCCCACTCACATAATCATTACTTTCCTTATATTCTCCATAGGGTTCTCATTGGCAGTGAGATTGTGGTTTTATATAATTTCTGTAGACGCCACTTGATCTCTTTTAATTTGTTTTGATGTTGAGGCAGCTATGGGTTTCCTCTTTTTGAAAAAAAAAAAATGTATTTGAGCACATATGTTCTGTATATGTCCCTTCTGCACATGAGGGCAGCCATAATGGGTAACCGTAAGATCAATCGGCAAACATACCGGTAGGATGAACAGAGAGCCTTCGCCCAACCAAGTAGAGAAGGTTGACTGAATCAGACAGTGTCCAACATTGACTCCTTGGATGCACCAAGGGCCACAATTCTGAGGGCTACCTCCATCCATACAGAACACGTCTACTGAGTTGTCCCTTATGAAATAACCCCTTTTGTGGGGGGCTCGAAAATCATGTCAACTATGAGTTTGTTTTCTGCTTGCTTCACTGTTGGACCCCGTTATTGTGCCAGAGCCGTAGCCCACTGGATGGTCATCTGGGATTCACTCGGTACCTTAATCCAATTAGGATCTGGGCAATTCGGATTCTCTAGTCCATTCTATATTGTAGGGCAGACAAATGATTCTCCAAATCGTCTTCTTTATGGTAATAATATGATGCAAATAAAGTTCCTGTGAGGTATTATTATTCCATTGGTGGTGCCCAACAGTTGTCCCTGGTCCCATCCATTCCTGAGAATCAGTGCCATGAGATGCTAAGTAGCATTTCCACTGTTTAGTGGCCCATCTGTGCTGGAATCCGTGGAACAACACCCATTAAAGGAACTCAGGAGGGGAAAAGAGGTCCATGAGAGAATGGGGCACATTTACTTACCTGGTCCAGTCGTGATTCAGCGGCGCGTTCGCCGATAAGGATTCGGGTTCTGCCGGGATTCATTAAGGTCCGTGCCCCCGATATCCAGCAGGTGTCGCTGCTGCGCCGAGGTCCGCCGGAGTTCACCTTCTTCTCTTCGGTGCATGTAAGTGCGTTTCAAGCGACACAAATTCTTTTTTAAATACCACGTTTTTTTCCAAATCCGTTGGGTTTTCCGAAAGCTACGCCCTCGATTTCCATTGCGTGCAAGCCGGCGGCGATGCGACAAAATCCAATCGCGTGCAACAAAAACCCGGGGCAATTCAGGGAAAAATGGCGCAAATCAGTAATATTCAAGAAGCCCGGAGATTCGGCCCCTTAGTAAATGAGTCCCAGTATGTAACTTATTGGGGCTCATTTACTAAGGGGCCGAATCTAACTTCTAACTTTGTCTATTAGTTTACGCCCCCTTGTGTAGCATTTGGGTATTGTATATCAAACTTTTGGAATTTTTCCAAATTTTATGGCTCTGGGCTTGTATTATTTATCAGGACCTGGTTTGATATCTTTGAGATAACTATGAGGTTTCGATTTCTATAGACAAACATTCACTTGTGTCTTGGTTCTACCAACATTATGAATTGATTAACTTTCTCAAACTTTAGGGGGTCCCCTTAAATTTTCTGAAGAAATACAGTACATAGTAGATATGATACTTCACGAGCTGGAGAACCCGTTTAAGACTCAGTTTCACATAACTACACTCTTCATGAATCTCCCAATCTTATGAAGATATGTATTTACTGCCCTCCAGAAAATTTTTACAATCCCAAATTTCAGGGCCCGGTAAGATATTATTTATTGCTATAATGTAGAGAACTGTTGATGATATCTTTGTTTCAATAAATTAAGCTAAGCTTATCTGAGCTTATCCGATCGCGTGCGACACAATCCCCTTCTAAATACCTTTCACAGCGGCGCAAATCCCAAAAACGTCGGGAAGTCCGACGGCATTGTGATCTGTGGACCCTTAGTTAGGGCAACTGTTCCTGGTGCACCTGATCACTACAAGGCACCGCCCCTATACTTAATGTTCGACATGTGCAATAGAAATAAGATGTAGGAAAAAGAGAATGAGTGCAACTGCAGGTACTGCCCCGCCTCCAGTGCACTAGGAATCTAATAACCACAAAATGTAGTTTTCTGTTATACAACAGATCTCTTTGAAAAGAAGAAAAGGGATGTCTGAAAATCAAAAAGTTGTCAGAACCCTATGCATGGATTTTGGCTGCAGAGTTCTGAGCTTGTTAACCACACCCAGGGCTTCTTTGATGGAGCTGTGATTGACAGCTGTCTTGCAGAATCGATTCCCTTGGCTAAGCTAGGTGTGTATTTTGTGAAAAGCTGGGTGGTTTCATCTTGCCTCTGAGCTGGGGTTTTCAGGTGTAGGTTGATTGATGGACAGTCGAGCCAGTTAGCTGTGAGGGCGACATCCAGCAATGCCTTAAATATCCAATCCTCAGTTCACTCAGGGCTGGTTATACTTTCTCCTGTTGTACTAGTACTACTGGCTATTTGTGTTTTACTGGACCTATATCCTGAAACTGCACCTGAGTCTGAATCCTATCCGATCCGGAACCCTGAATCCCAGCCTGGTCGGGAACCCTTAACCTGTGCCTGATCCTAAATCTCGGCACTGCCGGACCCCTGAACCCCATTCGTGATCCAGAACACCAAACCTGTACATGAGCCTGAATCTTGCCTGATCCAGAACCTGAAACCTGTACCTGAGTGTGTATCCTGCCTGATCCAGAATCCTGTACCTGACCTGAAATCCTAATCCCAAGCCTCTTGCTTGATTCTTTTGTGTTTGTACATTTATCTGTCTCCTGTTCTGAGCACATTTTCTGTGTAGGGACAGTCTTCAAGTTGTCCCTTACCATTAGGGTACGGACAGATACGGAAATGGGGTTGTGAATTTAGGGCCTGCATTCCTTTCTCTGCCTTGACAAAAAAAAATGCTGATTTTAATTGTAAGCCAAGGATTGTAAAGTGTTAGTGTGTGCTCCCTGTGTCAGGATCCGCTCTTCTTTTAGCTTTGGATGCCCTTGTTTTTACAAAGAAATGAACAGTTATGGAGCCCGGAGCCCTCCAGGCTCATTTGCTGAATTTTTTCAGCTTTTTTGTCTAAAAACAGGGGCATATCCTGACAGAGGGGACACATCAGCATGTAAGTGTGCTCGGTTAAAGGAAACCTACCACTACAGATCTACTTATGTAAGGATAGCACTTTTCTCCACTCTATCTTTTCTAATCTTTTATGCACATTTTCTAAAGAGGCAACTGGGACGTGGAGCAGGCGGAGCTGAGGCTATACGGCGCGGCTACTCCACGCCCCAGTAGTCTCTTTGATCCTCCTACCAGACATCTTCAGTGTGCAGCTACAAGGAGCTGTGCACACTCGTCCATGAAGCCGGAGTTCTGTACCACAGGCCAGCGGCTGCGCAATCTCAGCTCCAAAGCCGAAGCTACTGCGCATGCGCAGAACTCCAGCTTCACGGACGAGTGCACGCAGCTATGAGGAGCTGAAGATATCTGGGTAGGAGGATCAAAGAGACTACTGGGGCGTGGAGTAGCCGCACCGTGTAGCCTCAGCTCCGCCTACTCCACGCCCCAGTAGCCTCTTTAGAAACTGTGCATATTACCCTGATTAAAGATTAGAAAAGATAGAGGGGGGTAATGGATTAACCCTAAAAAGCACTATCCTTACATACGTTAGATGCACCTACCACCGGATCTACCTTAATAGGAAGTTCCGTAGTGGTAGGTTTCCTTTAACAAACCTTCATCCTGGTCGTAGACTTCCTCTAACTTCTCGCTTTGTGACCGGTCACAGCCCACGTTGTCCATATATTTAATTGTATCCATTATTTGCTAAAAATCTAATTAATTCAGACCCTGAAATTGCGCCCTGATTATCGGCAATGCAAATTTTATCACGTAATGGACATTCACGACACATACACTGTTATTACGTTCACGCAAGAAAACACGTATTTTCAGAACGTCCTTAATCCTGAAATAATAATAGATTTATCCCCCCCACTTACTCGGATGATAAAAGCCGGGTATTCCGCTTCCACGCTGCTAGAATCCGGGAGAATCAGCCTGGAACCGCCGTCAAAAGAATGATGAAGCAAAGCCCGGGTGTAATCGGAGCAACTGACAGTGACAAATCGCGAGGGATAATCTACGGCGGAATTAAAACGTACAGGGATTTATAATTGAATAGTAAGAGAATAAGTCGGGTGGTTAGCGCCGCTACACAGTTACGAAAATGAAATTACGCACAGGCTGTGGCATCGTACGGAGGCGGCTCACCAACCTCAATGGTTTTCCTAAAGTTTCGCAGACATGGACCCACCCATAGTGCACTGAGAAGCTAATCTTCACAGAATTAATAGTCCCTACCTAACAGCCACGCAAACCCTGGTGGTAAGAGGCTACTGGTCGACTATCCCTACTCTGAGTATGTGTTTAGAACAGAAGGAAAATGAGCAGAGAGACAGCGAACATGGACAGGGCCGAGGCTAGATTCAGGATCAAGTATGGGTTTGGGGTTCAAGATTAGGTTTGGAGTCAGGGTTCCAGACACAGGGACAGGTTTGAGGTTCTGAATCAGACAGGATCCAAGCTCAGCTAAAGGTTAGGGGCTGGGGATGAGGTTTGGGTTCAAAGTTCTGTATTAGGCAAGATCCAGGCTTAGGTACAGATGTCAGGTTAGCAAAACATAACAGCAGGACTACAAAACACAGGAGAAAGTATAACCAGCACTGAGTGAACTGAGGATTGGACATTTAGGGCATTCTTGGAAGCCACCCTCGCAGGTGACTGGATTGGACTTGGATTGGTCAACCCACACCTGCAAACAGCCAGCTAAGTGGCAAAATGAAACCAATCAGCTTTCCAAAAAACACACACCCATGAGCAAAATCTTTTAACAATGACAGGTAATTTGGAAATAGTTAAGAGATATATATGACAAAATAATATATGTGCCCTACATGATGCTGGTATAATGCACATTAAGAGAACTAACTAGACAGACTGACCTGAAGATGAGACAAAACCTTCTAACCAATAGTCCCTATGTGATTGCCTTGCTTCTCTAAGTAGTAACAGACAACTGGTCGACATTCCCATCTTGTGTCAAAGTGCCAGAGACAAGACAATAAGAAAAAAGAAAAAAAGTGGTCAAATACGGGTCAAAATCACGAAGACAATGCAGTACAATTACAGTCTCCGTTAATTACTTAAAATCCCATGTTGTATCTTCGTTTAAGTAATGTATACAAAGTCATTAGCAATATTTAGCTAATTTCACCTCTAATAAATATGGATTCTGCAGACGGAATGGAAAGGTTGGAGCGTCCGCCATCCTGCGCCTGCCCCAGCCACGAGACGTCCGGTATCATAAACTATCGATAATTCACCCGTGTTGTCAGACTTAAGACGTCTGCAAAAGGTCAACATCTCCGACAAATACTAAAAGTGTTCAAATAAAGGGTAAAACTCATCCAAACGTTATGAAAACTACAACATGTCCACTACATGATAACCAATCATAGGAACATGGGAGATTATACACGTCCCTGTGTATATAGATAGGGAGCATCCTGGTATAACCTAGGGATCTCCTGTATATAATGATATATGTACAGCCGGTATAACCTGGGGATCTCCTGTATATAATGATATATGTACAGCCGGTATAACCTGGGGATCTCCTGTATATAATGATATATGTACAGCTGGTATAACCTGGGGATCTCCTGTATATAATGATATATGTACAGCTGGTATAACCTGGGGATCTCCTGTATATAATGATATATGTACAGCTGGTATAACCTAGGGATCTCCTGTATATAATGATATATGTACAGCCGGTATAACCTGGGGATCTCCTGTATATAATGATATATGTACAGCCGGTATAACCTGGGGATCTCCTGTATATAATGATATATGTACAGCCGGTATAACCTGGGGATCTCCTGTATATAATGATATATGTACAGCCGGTATAACCTGGGGATCTCCTGTATATAATGATATATGTACAGCTGGTATAACCTGGGGATCTCCTGCATATAATGATATATGTACAGCTGGTATAAGTTAAACATCTCCCTGTATATAGTGATATGGAGCATGCTGGTATAACCTGGGGATGTCCTGTATATAGTTGTATATGTGATGCTTGAACATTTCTATGTTGTGTGGAGCGTGTATTCTCCATAGCACATGGGGACTGTTGGCATTAGTGATTAGGCAGCTGGAGAAGGTTTGGGATTTGAGGGACGGTTTTTAGCCTTTGTTGTGTTTGAAATTATTAAGATTTTATGTTAATAAAAGGTTTAGTGTGATATCATTATTAGCAGCTGCTGGAGATTAGACTGGAACAGCAGGTGGGGAAGTCCCATTGGGGGTTGAGTATGGCAGCTGCCAGCACTGTACCTACTGCACGAGGGGCACACACTGTACCCCGGGGGCACACGGCCAAGGCTGCTGTCACCTCTGAGGAGCTGGACTCAGAAAGGCATCTGTCAGAATATTCCAGTTCTTACAAATAACTTTATCATTACTGGCATCCAAATATCATGAGACAAAAGATATTTGTTTAACATCTGTTTTTCTGTTTAAATTACATAGGGGGCAGAATTATAGTAGTTATATTCTTGTACATAGGGGGCAGTATTATAGTAGTTATATTCTTGTACATAGGGGGCAGTATTATAGTAGTTATATTCTTGTACATAGGGGGCAGTATTATAGTAGTTATATTCTTGTACATAGGGGGCAGTATTATAGTAGTTATATTCTTGTACATAGGGGGCAGTATTATAGTAGTTATATTCCTGTACATAGAGGGCAGTATTATAGTAGTTATATTCTTGTACATAGGGGGCAGTATTATAGTAGTTATATTCTTGTACATAGGGGGCAGAATTATAGTAGTTATATTCTTGTACAAAGGGGGCAGAATTATAGTAGTTATATTCCTGTACATAGGGGGCAGTATTATAGTAGTTATATTCCTGTACATAAGGGGCAGTATTATAGTAGTTATATTCTTGTACATAGGTGGCAGTATTATAGTAGTTATATTCTTGTACATAGGGGGCAGTAATATAGTAGTTATATTCTTGTACATAGGAGGCAGTATTATAGTAGTTATATTCTTGTACATAGGGGGCAGAATTATAGTAGTTATATTCTTGTACACAGGGGGCAGAATTATAGTAGTTATATTCCTGTACATAGGGGGCAGTAATATAGTAGTTATATTCTTGTACATAGGAGGCAGTATTATAGTAGTTATATTCTTGTACATAGGAGGCAGTATTATAGTAGTTATATTCTTGTACATAGGAGGCAGTATTATAGTAGTTATATTCTTGTACATAGGAGGCAGTATTATAGTAGTTATATTCTTGTACATAGGGGGCAGAATTATAGTAGTTATATTCCTGTACATAGGGGGCAGTATTATAGTAGTTATATTCTTGTACATAGGTGGCAGTATTATAGCAGTTATATTCTTGTACATAGGGGGCAGTAATATAGTAGTTATATTCTTGTACATAGGAGGCAGTATTATAGTAGTTATATTCTTGTACATAGGAGGCAGTATTATAGTAGTTATATTCTTGTACATAGGGGGCAGTATTATAGTAGTTATATTCTTGTACATAGGGGTCAGTATTATAGTAGTTATATTCTTGTACATAGGGGGCAGTATTATAGTAGTTATATTCCTGTACATAGGGGGTGGTATTAAAGTAGTTATATTCTTGTACATAGGAGGCAGTATTATAGTAGTTATATTCTTGTACATAGGGGGCAGTATTATAGTAGTTATATCCCTGTACATAGGGGGCAATATTATAGTAGTTATATTCTTGTACATAGGGGACAGTATTATAGTAGTTATATTCTTGTACATAGAGGGCAGTATTATAGTAGTTATATTCTTGTATATAGGGGGCAGTATTATAGTAGTTATATTCTTGTACATAGGGGGCGGTATTATAGTAGTTATATTCTTGTACATAGGGGGCAGTATTATAGTAGTTATATTCTTGTACATAGGGGGCAGTATTATAGTAGTTATATTCTTGTACATAGGGGGCAGTATTATAGTAGTTATATTCCTGTACATAGGGGGCAGTATTATAGTAGTTATATTCTTGTACATAGGGGGCAGTATTATAGTAGTTATATTCTTGTACATAGGGGCAGTATTATAGTAGTTATATTCTTGTACATAGGGGCAGTATTATAGTAGTTATATTCTTGTACATAGGGGGCAGCATTATAGTAGTTATATTCTTGTACATAGGGGGCAGTATTATAGTAGTTATATTCTTGTACATAGGGGGCAGTATTATAGTAGTTATATTCTTGTACATAGGGGGCAGTATTATAGTAGTTATATTCTTGTACATAGGGGGCAGTATTATAGTAGTTATAATATTGTACTTAGGGGGCAGTTTTATAGTAGTTATATTCTTGTACATAGGGGGAGTATTATAGTAGTTATAATCCTGTACATAGGGGGCAGTATTATAGTAGTTATATTCTTGTACATAGGGGGCAGTATTATAGTAGTTATATTCTTGTACATAGGGGGCAGTATTATAGTAGTTATAGTCTTGTACATAGGGGGCAGTATTATAGTAGTTATATTCTTGTACACAGGGGTCAGTATTATAGTAGTTATATTCTTGTACATAGGGGGCAGTATTATAGTAGTTATATTCTTGTACACAGGGGTCAGTATTATAGTAGTTATATTCTTGTACATAGGGGGCAGTATTATAGTAGTTATATTCTTGTACATAGGGGGCAGTATTATAGTAGTTATATTCTTGTACATAGGGGGCAGTATTATAGTAGTTATATTCTTGTACATAGGGGGCAGTATTATAGTAGTTATATTCCTGTACATAGGGGGCAGTATTATAGTAGTTATATTCTTGTACATAGGGGGCAGTATTATAGTAGTTATATTCCTGTACATAGGAAGCAGTATTATAGTAGTTATATTCTTGTACATAGGGGACAGTATTATAGTAGTTATATTCCTGTACATAGGGGGCAGTATTATAGTAGTTATATTCCTGTACATAGGAGGCAGTATTATAGTAGTTATATTCTTGTACATAGGGGGCAGTATTATAGTAGTTATATTCTTGTACATAGGGGGCAGTATTATAGTAGTTATACTCCTGTACATAGGGGGCAGTATTATAGTAGTTATATTCTTGTACATAGGGGCAGTATTATAGTAGTTATATCCCTGTACATAGGGGGCAGTATTATAGTAGTTATATTCTTGTACATAGAGGGCAGTATTATAGTAGTTATAGTCTTGTACATAGGGGGCAGTATTATAGTAGTTATATTCTTGTACACAGGGGTCAGTATTATAGTAGTTATATTCTTGTACATAGGGGGCAGTATTATAGTAGTTATATTCTTGTACACAGGGGTCAGTATTATAGTAGTTATATTCTTGTACATAGGGGGCAGTATTATAGTAGTTATATTCTTGTACATAGGGGGCAGTATTATAGTAGTTATATTCTTGTACATAGGGGGCAGTATTATAGTAGTTATATTCTTGTACATAGGGGGCAGTATTATAGTAGTTATATTCCTGTACATAGGGGGCAGTATTATAGTAGTTATATTCTTGTACATAGGGGGCAGTATTATAGTAGTTATATTCCTGTACATAGGAAGCAGTATTATAGTAGTTATATTCTTGTACATAGGGGACAGTATTATAGTAGTTATATTCCTGTACATAGGGGGCAGTATTATAGTAGTTATATTCCTGTACATAGGAGGCAGTATTATAGTAGTTATATTCTTGTACATAGGGGGCAGTATTATAGTAGTTATATTCCTGTACATAGGGGGCAGTATTATAGTAGTTATGTTCTTGTACATAGGAGGCAGTATTATAGGAGTTATATTCTTGTACATAGGGGGCAGTATTATAGTAGTTATACTCCTGTACATAGGGGGCAGTATTATAGTAGTTATATTCTTGTACATAGGGGCAGTATTATAGTATTTATATTCCTGTACATAGGGGGCGGTATTATAGTAGTTATATTCTTGTACATAGCGGGCAGTATTATAGTAGTTATATTCTTGTACATAGGGGCAGTATTATAGTAGTTATATTCCTGTACATAGGGAGCAGTATTATAGTAGTTATATTCTTGTACATAGGGGGCCGTATTATAGGAGTTATATCCCTGTACATAGAGAAGTCTGGAGGCTGTGAGTGTCAGATTTCCCTCTGCAGGGACTTTTTCTTACCCTGGTCACGGGCAGACATATCATCTGTAGTGAAGAATTAGCTTGGATGATAATTATATTTTGTAAATGACTAATCTCTCTCCTGCTGGGGGTCTGTCGGGCTCCTGGAGTAAATGATGTCTCCGTGCTCGGGAGTAAGATCTCAGCGCTTGGTGTAACGTAACAATGTGCAGATCACGCGCCGCCGAGTCTTCCTGTTGACATGTAAAATTATATATTATTTTCTCGGCGGGGTCTCTGCCTTGTAATGACAATCCTGCTGCGTTCTGGGTTTTCTTGGGAAATGCCATTCACCAAACTGAACAGAAATTTCAATTTTTGATGAGTTTGGGTCATGGGGGACTTGAATACATGAGATTTTATGCAGACGATCCACAGGGAGTTTCCCAGTTTGTCTCCGAAAAATAAAATTCAGTTTTTTTCAGGTTCCATCGTTTTCATTGCAACTTATGATGTAAATCTTAATTGATCCCTAATTTAATGTCAGGTGTAGGATCTCTATATGTGCAAGAATATTGACCTAAAAATCATAAAAAATATAAAAAATAAAATTACATTTAAGGAGACTTCACCACCCTCTTAATCTTTTCAGTCCTCTACTGATCCGGTCGCACTTGGAATTTTTTCTCTAGCCCCTTCTGTTCCCAAGCAATTAGTGTTTTTATTTTTGCTGCCCAATATGCTAATTAGGCTCTCTGTGGTCAAGTGGGCGGTCCCTGGCGTTCTACTCCCACCTGTATGATGTTAAGTTCCCATTTCTAACCCCAAGTGCTTTATCCCCATCAGTACAAGATACTGTAATTCTATAGATACAGTCAGAGGCTAATGTAGATATTACCAAGCTTCTATCTCACCCAAAGTGCTTTATTCTCATCAGTACCAGTTACTTCTTCTCTATTTCACCCTATATGGTTCTGAGGATATAGGACACAGGTGCAGAAAGAGGCTACTGATGATGTTAGTAAGCTTCTATCTCACCCAAAGTGCTTTATGCTCATCAGTACCAGTTACTTCTTCTCTATTTTGCCTTATATAATCCTGACGATGCGGGACGCAGTTACAGATAGAGGCTACTGCAGATGTTAGTAAGCTTCTATCTCACCCAAAGTGCTTTTTTCTCATCAGTACCAGTTACTTATTTTCTATTTTGCCCTATATGATCCTGACGATGCGGGGCACAGGTACAGATAGAGGCTACTGCAGATATTGGTAAGCTTCTATCTCACCCAAAGTGCTTTATTCTCATCAGTACCAGTTACTTCTTCTCTATTTTTCCCTATATGATCCTAAGGATGCGGGGCCGGGTACAGATACAGGCTACTGCAGATATTAGTAAGGTTCTATCTCACCAAAGTGCTTTATTCTCATCAGTACCAGTTACATCTTCTTTATTTTGCCCTATATGATCTTTAGGATACGGGACACAGGTACAGATAGAGGCTACTGCAGATATTAGTAAGCTTCTATCTCACCCAAAGTGCTTTATTCTCATCAGTACCAGTTACTTCTTCTTTATTTTGCCCTATATGATCCTTAGGATGCGAGACACAGGTTGTATTAGAGACTACTGCAAATGTTGGTAAGCTTCTATCTCACCTAAAGTGCTTCATTAACATCAGTACAATACTGCTTGATAATATCCTATATGATGTTTATGATGCTTTATGTGGGAGAAAGAAGAGTTGCAGACATGTGCACATAATTCTGCAGATAAAAGTAAGTTTCTATTCCACCCAGTCTTCATCAGCATCATTACATTTCAGTACTTTTATTTAATGTCCTATATGATCCTGATGATGAAGCTGAGTGAGAACACAGCAATGGACAGAGTCTGTGGGAGATAATAGTAAGTTTCTATCTCACCCTAAGTGATTTATTCTCATCAGTACCAGTCATGTGCTATATGATCCTGATGATGATGCTGAGTGAGAAACGAGAACACAGCAATGGACAGAGGCTGTTGGAGATAATAGTAAGTTTCTATCTCACCCTAAGTGATTTATTCTCATCAGTAACAGTCAGGTCTTCTCTGTAATGTGCTATATGATCCTCATGGTGAAAAGGCTACTGTATATATTACACTTCTGTTTCACCCCAAGTGACTTATTCTCATAAAAAAACTCAGTTCTTCTCTGTTCTGTTCTCTATGGTTCTGATGAGAAAGGAGAGATACATACACAGGCTGCTGGAGATAATAGTAAGTTCTTATTTTACCCAAAGTGATTTATTGATATTAGTAAAAGTCAGTACTTCTCTGTAATGTCCTGTATGATCTGAGTGAGAAAGGAGAGATGCAGGGACAGATGTAGGATTCTGGAGATAATAGTAAGTTTCTATTTCACCACAAGTGCTTTATTCACATGAGTATAGGCCAGTTTTTCTCTACAATGTCCTATATGATCATGATGCTCAGTAAGAGACAAGAACAAAGGCTACTGGAGATAAAAATGTGTTTCTATCTCACCCCAAGTGCTTTATTCACGTCAGTTTTTCTCTACAATGTCCTATATGATCCTGATGCTTCTTTTTTTAGAGACGAGAGACAAGAACAAAGGCTACTGGAGAAAAAAATGTGTTTCTATCTCACCCCAACTGCTTTATTTACGTCAGTTTTTTCCACAATGTCCTATATGATCCTGATACTTCTTATTAAGAGACGAGAGACAAGAACAAAGGCTACTGGAGCTAAAAATGTGTTTCTATCTCACCCCAAGTGCTTTTATCAGTATACATCAATACGTCCCTATATTGCGCTATATTGCTCTACAATTCACATCATATAGTAACATCACTGCATTTTCTGCTTCAAGCTGCTGTCAGGAGAAGGGAGAAAGGGTTAAATGCTGTGGGGAAAGGTGTTTAAAATATATATATTTTTTTCTTTTTTATTAACATGCAAGACATAGCAATTATTATACGTAATGAGTGTGACTTGAATAGCTGCAGTTCCCCAATTATTGGGGGTTCACATACTTTTGGCGGGGGAGAATTTTTTTTTTTTTTTAACTCAATTTGCTTTGTGATGCGCTGGATGTCAGTAAATCAGATTTTGTCAGTAAATATGTATGTAATGTGCTTTAACCTCAGCAGATAATGGGAGGCGCGGGCAGATAATCTTATTCCGCATCCGGCTGCCAGGGGCGGATAATCTCATTTCTTCTCAGATAAAACAAAAATTCCCTTGAAAACTATTGACAATTCTATTCATCAAGCGTCGGGGCTTCGGCGCTCGATACATCATCCAGACAGGACGGCTTACAATCTGCCGCTTCGGCGTTCAAACCCGATTTATCATTTATTTGTGTAGTCAAAGGAAGGGAAGAGCTCGACTCTAATTGTAAAAAAAAAAAAAATTATGTCCAAAATTTTTTTTTTAACTTTTTGCTGTGCACATTATGCAAATTTTGGTGTCGGACCTTGTAACTACAACTCCCAGCAGGCTTTAAACTTGCTCCTCCCCTTTTTTTTCCAACAATTTTTTGGCATTGAATATTTCTTTCTGTTTTTCAGAAGTTTTTTTTTTTTTTTTACCTACTTGTAAAAAGTGCGGTAAATTTATAGTCCCTGATGTTGGAGGTCGTCACTTTCTCGTGTGTCCAGACCTGACGATGAAGCAATTTCTCCCTTCCAAGGTTTTGTTCCTGTTAAATCAAATACTTCAGATCTTAAGACATTTTTGGAAATCTATGAAAAAGTGAGGTGATATCGCCATCTAGTGGTCACTTGATATAAGGGCAGGGTTTAAAAATGTTTTTTAAAAAGTTAATAAAAAGTTTTGATAAAGGGGTTTAACAATATAGTCATAACTAGTTAAGGTAAATTAATATACTGAAGAGGAAGAACAGCTTTATCCAGGCCAGCGAGGTACAGGGAGAGGGAAAACATGATGGCCTGTACATTTATATATGGCACTTTAAAAGTTTATAGTAATATTAGATTGACTTTCCCTGTAAGGAGAGATAAATGAGGGCTGCCACAGGTAAAATCCTCAGAGCCACCCACTCAGAGGAAGCCTGTGAGTCCTGCTTCTCCCAACTACTCATAGAGAAAGCCTGTGAGTCCTTCTTACCCCTCCCTCTCATGGAGAAAGCCTGTGAGTCCTGCACCCTCCACCCACTCATAGAGAAAGCCTGTGAGTCCTGCTTCTCCCTCCTACTCATAGAGAAAGCCTGTGAGTCCTGCTTCCTCCTCCTACTCATAGAGAAAGCCTGTGAGTCCTGCTTCCACCTCCCACTCATAGAGAAAGCCTGTGAGTCCTGCTCCCTCCTACCACTCATAGAGAAAGCCTGAGAGTCCTGCTTCTTCCACCTACACATAGAGAAAGCCTGTGAGTCCTGCTTCTTCCACCCAGGGGTGAACCAAGCCTTTCTGCTGCCCGAGGTGAGCCATATAGAGACGCCCCCCCCCCCCCCCCATATATGTAATATATCCGGGAGTGTCAGGACCAGATCCATCATATTGGTTTAGTGTGAAAATAAAGCAATGCAAAATGCATACAACACACCGCCATGTAGTATAAAATACATACAGCGTGCCGCCATGTAGTATAAAATTCACTGTACATACATACAGCAAATATACATATATATTTTATATATATATATATATATATATATATATATATATATACATAAACACTCATACAGCATATACACATATACACACACTCACATATACACACACACACACATACATACATACACACACATATACATACATACACACATATACATATACTGTACATACACACATATACATACACACACGCACATACATACACACATATATACATACACAAACATATATATATATGCACAGATAAAGTTACTTTACCTTTCTTTTTGTGGTCCTGACAGGTATGCAGGGAGTGGGGGAGCCGGGTGGGCGGGCGCTCGGTGCTGGCCAGTGGGCGTACTGCCCTTCATATACAAGTTACTCTTCTCCCCGGGTGCTGCCTTGGTTGTCCACTTGTCAGTGTCAGGCTCCGCGTGGGCTGACGATGAGGCCTGGCACTGGCTGGGATGGGCACCACTGCTGCTTCCTGTTTTCTGCCAAAACTTTACACTTCAGGACTAACAATTTACACAAAACAATTGCTGTACAACAAGCAAAGTACATGATCGTGTCTCCTACACTTACAGGTGACATACACAAGGCAGATATAGCTTCCCAATACATTAGAGTAACAGAATGGCTAGCTTCTTTGAGAGCAGCATCACATGGTCTACCCCTGGAGAGTGAGCAGGGAGCATGATCTACCGCTCCAGAATGAGCAGGAAGCAGCATCACATGGTCTACCCCTGGAGAGTGAGCAGGGAGCAGTACCACATGATCTACCCCTCCAGAATCAGCAGGAAGCAGCATCACATGGTCACCAATAGAAAACTGTGCAGGGAGCAGCATCACTTAGTCTACCTTTACAGAGTGAGCCTGGAACAGCATCACATGGCCTATACCTCCAGAGCAAGCATAGAGCAGCAACATAGTCTCCTTCTCAAGAGTGAGCAGGGACTACCATCACATGGTCACCTCCTCTGGGGCTAGCAGGAAGCAACATCACGTGGTCTATCCCACCAGAGCAAGCAGGGAGCAGCATTGCTTGATTTACCCCTCCAGAGCAAGCAGGGAGCTCAATTACATGGTCTCCTTCTCAAGAGCTAGCAAGGAGCAGCATCACATGTCTACCCATCCAGAGCCAGAGGAAGCAGGGAGCAGCATCACATGGTCTCCATCTCCATAGCCATCTGAGAGCAGCATCACATGGTCTATCCCTCCAGAGTTAGCAGGGTGCACCACCACATGGTCTCCTTCTCCAGAGCTAGCAGGGAGCTGTATCACATGGTCTACTCCTCCAGTCTACCCATCCAGAGCTAACAGGGATTGGCATCACATGGTCTACTCCTCCAGAGCCAGAGGAAGCAGGGAGCATCATCACATGGTCTCCATCTCCAAAGCCATCTGAGAGCAGCATCACATGGTCTATCCCTCCAGAGTTAGCAGGGTGCACCACCACATGGTCTCCTTCTCCAGAGCTAGCAGGGAGCTGTATCACATGGTCTACTCCTCCAGTCTACCCATCCAGAGCTAACAGGGAGCGGCATCACATGGTCTACTCCTCCAGAGCCAGAGGAAACAGGGAGCAGCATCACATGGTCATCTTCTCCAGAGCTAGCAGGGAGCTGTATCACATGGTCTACTCCTCCAGTCTACCCATCCAGAGCTAACAGGGAGCGGCATCACATGGTCTACTCTTCCAGAGCCAGAGGAAACAGGGAGCAGCATCACATGGTCATCTTCTCCAAAGCCAGCTGGGTGCAACTTCAGATGGTCTACCCCTCCAGAGCAAGCAGGGAGCAGCATCACATGGTCATCTTCTCCAGAGCTAGCAGGGAGCTGTATCACATGGTCTACTCCTCCAGTCTACCCATCCAGAGCTAACAGGGAGCGGCATCACATGGTCTACTCCTCCAGAGCCAGAGGAAGCAGGGAGCAGCATCACATGGTCATCTTCTCCAGAGCTAGCAGGGAGCTGTATCACATGGTCTACTCCTCCAGTCTACCCATCCAGAGCTACCAGGGAGCGGCATCACATGGTCTACTCTTCCAGAGCCAGAGGAAGCAGGGAGCAGCATCACATGGTCATCTTCTCCAGAGCTAGCAGGGAGCTGTATCACATGGTCTACTCCTCCAGTCTACCCATCCAGAGCTACCAGGGAGCGGCATCACATGGTCTACTCTTCCAGAGCCAGAGGAAACAGGGAGCAGCATCACATGGTCATCTTCTCCAAAGCCAGCTGGGTGCAACTTCAGATGGTCTACCCCTCCAGAGCAAGCAGGGAGCAGCATCACATGGTCTCCTTCTCCAGAGCTAGCAGGGAGCTGTATCACATGGTCTACTCCTCCAGTCTACCCATCCAGAGCTAACAGGGAGCGGCATCACATGGTCTACTCCTCCAGAGCCAGAGGAAGCAGGGAGCAGCATCACATGGTCATCTTCTCCAGAGCTAGCAGGGAGCTGTATCACATGGTCTACTCCTCCAGTCTACCCATCCAGAGCTAACAGGGAGCGGCATCACATGGTCTACTCTTCCAGAGCCAGAGGAAACAGGGAGCAGCATCACATGGTCATCTTCTCCAAAGCCAGCTGGGTGCAACTTCAGATGGTCTACCCCTCCAGAGCAAGCAGGGAGCAGCATCACATGGTCATCTTCTCCAGAGCTAGCAGGGAGCTGTATCACATGGTCTACTCCTCCAGTCTACCCATCCAGAGCTAACAGGGAGCGGCATCACATGGTCTACTCCTCCAGAGCCAGAGGAAGCAGGGAGCAGCATCACATGGTCATCTTCTCCAGAGCTAGCAGGGAGCTGTATCACATGGTCTACTCCTCCAGTCTACCCATCCAGAGCTAACAGGGAGCGGCATCACATGGTCTACTCTTCCAGAGCCAGAGGAAGCAGGGAGCAGCATCACATGGTCATCTTCTCCAGAGCTAGCAGGGAGCTGTATCACATGGTCTACTCCTCCAGTCTACCCATCCAGAGCTACCAGGGAGCGGCATCACATGGTCTACTCTTCCAGAGCCAGAGGAAACAGGGAGCAGCATCACATGGTCATCTTCTCCAAAGCCAGCTGGGTGCAACTTCAGATGGTCTACCCCTCCAGAGCAAGCAGGGAGCAGCATCACATGGTCAACCCCTTCAGAGGAAGGAGGGAGCAGCATCACATGGTCTACCCCTCCAGAGGAAGGAGGGAGCAGCTTTGCATGGTCTACCCCTCCAGAGGAAGGAGGGAGCAGCATCACATGGTCTCCATCTCCAAAGCCAACTGAGGGCAACACCCCATTGTCTACCCCTCCAGAGTTAGCAGGGTGCAGCATCACATGGTCTCCTTCTCCAAAGCCAGCAGGGAGCAACATCACATGGTCTACGACTCTAGAGCAAGCAGGGAGAAGCATCACATGGTCTACCACTCTAGAGCAAGCAGGGAGAAGCATCACATGGTTTACCCCTCCAGAGTGAGCATGGAGCAGTATCAGACGTTCTACCCCTCCACAGTTAGCAGGGAGCAACAGAACAGGAGAATAGGTATTCAGTGTCTCCTCTGGTCATGTGACTGTGTGCGGCCATGTTTGCAGTGTTTCTGCTTGTGGCCTGATATCCGGGGACGCTCCATGGAAATAAATGGCCTAAGATGTGATGACCTGAGAGGAGGAGGCCGATGCGAGTGATGAATATCCCTATCTGCGGACGTACAGGAAGTTGTCCTGTTGCCAGGCGATAAGCAGACGGTCCCATTAGATGCACAATTAAGACATTTTACAGACATGCAGTAAATCATCGTCAGGCTCCGGCGGTTTTTAGTGAAGGGGGTCATTAAGCAAGTCCTATCCCCTGTGGATCCCCCTGACACATGCAGACCCCCATTATGGAATATTTTCCCATGTCCCGCCATGAACTCTGTCCAGAACAGAACAAACAGCCCCCCGGTTACTAATTATTAGCAGGGGGTGACGTAGACACTAATAAGGCGAATTTATCAGAACGGGCGCAAGAGGAAAGACTTTTCATTCTGTTTTCAAAATGGTCTCTGGAAGCCCCGGACATCCTCTTAAAGGGGATGTCTGGTAACAACAGTCACTAGGATCTCCACCCATCTATGGGACTGACCGACAAGAAATGTCCTCTACTATCGGCACCGGTGTATGAACGGAGCTGTAGTGCACATGCTTGACCATCACTGTTGGGGGGGCAGGATCCCCATTCTCTCGTGATTAGGATCAAAACAGACTTCCAGAGATATGATACTTAAAAAATGAATTACCTTTAGGCTACATTCACACGACGATGTGCCCGCCGTACCGTAGCACGGGGGGTACACCTCGGCGCCCCTCTCCATAGTGATATATGGCGCACGGCGATGTATTCCGGGGAAAGTTAGGACATGTCCTATCTTTCTCCCGGATACAGAACGGTACGGTGCCGCACGTGTACTGCACCGTACCGCTACCGTACGGCGCCATGCGCCCATTGTCGCCTATGGGTGCTGCCTCCGGATATACTCCCGACACTTATTATATCCCGTGGACGGATATCCACGCCAGAACCTGCATTAGAAACCCGCGCAGACTATAGCCATAACTCCGTTGCCTTGTGCCAGGAATTACGACTTTTTCAAGGCTTGTACGCCAGTACAACCCCCTCCCCTAATAAACTGGTGCACAATTCCAGCCTGATGATATTTCTTCTCGTATTTGTCCATCTATACACAACATATGTAAGGTTGTTTGACTTTCATTTTAATGTAATTATGCAATAATATAACAGAACATACAAATCATAATACATCATTACTTATTTATCAGAGACAGTTTTCTGGTGACAAGCCCTGAAATAGGCACAATTCTTGGGGCTTATTTATCCCTATATGCCACCTCCCCGGCAAGTGGGTGTGGAGGAGCATGAAGGGGGCGTGCCTGGCGACGTGGTGGGCCGCCGCCGGATGTTTCTACCCCACGCTTCTGCACAGGGGTGACCTAAACTATCCGCTGCCTGAGGCGGGCTATACACCCCATCCGCTGCACCCCATCCAGAAGTAATATTTCAGGTTATTTTTAATAAATGGGTTCTCCACGCAGTGTGCTGACATTGGATGTGAAGAGATATGACTTTTGGATATGGGATGGACCCTCAATTCGGCCATAACAAGAGGAAACACTGTGTCCGGTATATATAACCGCAAAACACTTTGGGGTCATTTACTAAGGGACCGATTCGCGTTTTCCCGACGTGTTACCTGAATATTTCCGATCTGCGCCGATTTTCCCTGAATTGCCCCGGGATTTTGGCGCACACGATCGGATTGTGGCGCATCGGCGCCGGCATGCACGCGGCGGAAATCGGGGGACGTGGCCGAACGAAAACCCGACGGATTCGGAAAAACACTTACCTTCACTCAACGCGGCTCGGTGTATTCCAGTGCGTTCCGATGCTCTTCAGCGCAGCAGTGCCACCTGGTGGACGGCGGAGGAAGTACCTTAATAAATCCCGGCCGGACCCAAATCCACCGCAGAGAATGCGCCGCTGGATCGCGAATGGACCGGGTAAGTAAATCTGCCCCTATGTCCGGTATAAATAAACGCGAAACACTTTATTTCATGGTGTCAAATAGGCCACAGTTTTATTTAAATCACAAGACTAAAACAATAAGAGGATGAGTTGGGTGCTAGGAATGGGATTCACCTATACTATGAGATCCCCAGCTGCCTGACATACAGCCCCCGGCCAGACAGCAATAAAGGGGCGGCACGCTACACACCGCCATTATAGCAGAGCCAGTCCACTTTAAGGACACCACTGACCCTTGTGAAGATCCTCACTCCTGTGCTTCACCACCGCCCCTGGATGACATTAACATTACCAGACCCTTGAGGCTGCCACATCCAAAGCTCAGCCTGTTCTCCACCAGGCAACTTCCATCCGACTCCTCCAAAGCTGTGACAGATCACAAAACCTGCTATTCTTTATTACTTAAAATTGACTCCCATTTTATTTTTATTAATATATTTTTTTATTCATATATTTCTTTTTAAATCAAAGCCATGAACATATACATTATGAATTAATGTCCAGGCAACCGTAAAAGCTGGCCAACCTCCGACAGCTCAGGAGAGGAAAAAACCCCTGTGGAGGAAACCTCTAGGGAACCCATGGCTGAAGGATTTTCGAAATTTACGGGATTTGCGCCGCTGTGACAGGTATTTAGCAGGGGATTGTGTAGCTCGAGATCGGATTTTGGCGCATCCGGCTTTCACGTGACAGAAATTGGGGTTTGGGGGCCTCGGACAATCAGACTGATTCTGACTGAGCGCGGGATTTAACTTTCAAATTGAGTCGCAATCCAATGCACTTACATGCACCGGGAAGAAGAAGGTGAACTCCGGGGACCTGAGCGGGGAAGCGACACATGCAGGATATCGGGCGCAGGATCTTAGTGACTCCCCGCACAGCGCATTATACACGGACAATGCACTTACATGCACCAGGAAGAAGAAGGAGAACTCCTGGGGACCTGAGCGGGGAAGCGACACATGCAGGATATTGGGCGCACGGTCTTAGTGAATCGCGGCAGATGTGCATTGCAGTCAGACAATGCACTTTCGGGAATGCGCAGGACCAGGTAAGTAAATGTGCCCCAATGTTCTGCTGCCAGTTGTGCTGCCTGAGGCAATTGGCTCAACTTGCCTCATGGATGGTGCGCCACCTATAGCTTGTACCAGGGACAGGCGTAGTCTTTTGCGCAGTTCTACGCCAGGACGGACCTGGGGCAGAACTTTCCATCCATCGGATTAATCAGTGCGCCAAAGCCTCCTGAAAGATCCAAGGGGGGCGGGGAGATCATTATAGTCTGTTGCCCCATTCACACCGTATGATAACCCCCCCCCCTATATCCTATAGTAAGATATATCAACTGTGATGTTGGTATATGGCCAGTAGGTGGCAGGATAAGTACACGTTTTGGAGAATGAGGCTTTCCCATAGATGCGTCTCCTGAATATGAGAGGGGATCAATATCTACACAACTTAACCAATAGAGTCATATACAATCAATACCAACAATAATTGTTATAGCCAACACACGATGATCAATCATGCAATCGTTATCTCATAAAACATCAAATCTGAATCTAATGTAAGACAACGCCGGCTAAAAATGTAGGGAGAACAGACCGGTCCCTGCCGAAAGATACAACATTACAGCCGAGCTCTGCATAAGGACATGTTCACACTGTCTCTTCTGCAGGTTTTTTTTGGAATTGGTTAAATGAGTGAAATGATTGTATCAAATTACGATACAACCAGTGGTGCCCCCCCCCCCCCCCCCCATGTAAGAAGACCTTCCTGTTACTTCAGATTGTTTGGGATTTCTATCCACAGACATGAGAGACTTGTTACATTTGATCAAAAAACAAGTTATTAAAGTAAAGAGTAATAATAGAGATGAGCGAACACTAAAATGCTCGGGTACTCGTTATTCGAGACGAACTTTTCCCGATGCTCGAGTGCTCGTCTCGAATAACGAACCCCATTGAAGTCAATGGGAGACTCGAGCATTTTTCAAGGGGACCAAGGCTCTGCACAGGGAAGCTTGGCCAAACACCTGGGAACCTCAGAAAAGGATGGAAACACCACGGAAATGGACAGGAAACAGCAGGGGCAGCATGCATGGATGCCTCTGAGGCTGCTTAATCGCACCATTATGCCAAAATTATGGGCAACAGCATGGCCATGACAGAGTGACAGAATGAAGCTAGATAGCATCTAAAACATCCAATAATTGACCCTGACACTATAGGGGACGGCATGCAGAGGCAGCGGCAGCAGGCTAGAGAGTGTCATGGCGACATACCCTAAATGGACTCAGGCTTCAAACCAATGGGTGGCAGAGAGGAACCAAAGGAGGTGAGCAAGAAGTGCTCAAATAATATCGGTACATGATAAAAGTTTGCCAGTATATTTTGTGGATTACACAGCAGGGTGGCGACAAAGTTAACATGGAAGCCATGAAAACAACCCAAAATTCTGCCTGACACAGCTCGTTTGATAAGGGGACCATGTATGGAGGCAGTGAACTAGTAGTAGATTAAAGGTGCTGCAGTTAAAACTATGTTAGTTGGATCTTGGTATGGAGCTGGCGCTCCGCTGCCAGGCGAGCTTTCGCCAATCCAAGCCCCTGTCTCTAGGCTACTCCCCAAACAGCACTTCTAAGAACCTTTTGTATAAGATCAAGTGTAGTAGCGTTCTTATAAGTTTAGGATATGCCGGGTGAGGGGAATGTAAACAGATGCGCAAGAAGCGCATGATGCGCATGGAGCTGGCGTTCCGCTGCCAGGCGAGCTTTCGCAAATCCAAGCCCCTGTCTCTAGGCTACTCCCCAAACAGCACTTTTGTATAAGATCAAGTGTAGTAGCGTTCTTATAAGTTTAGGATATGGCGGGTGAGGGGAATGTAAACAGATGCGCAAGAAGCGCTGAAATAATATCCCTAAATGGTAAAAGTTTGCAAGTATATTTTGTGGATTACACAGCAGGGTGGCGACAAAGTTAACAACTTTGATGTGGAATCCATGAAAACAACCCAAATTTCGGCCTGACACACCTCGTTTGATAAAGGGACGATGTATGGAGGCAGCTATATGGACGACTTTTGGAGGTAGGAATGGAGACAACGTGTGGAGGCTGCTATGGAGACAATTTAATTTGGATAGTGCCTGTATGTGGCAGTCCCAAACATTTTTCAAACCAGAGGAGCAGGTAGGTGGCCCTCCAGTAAAATGGGATAGATTGAGTGCCTGTATGTGGCAGTCCCAAAAATTGTTCAAACCAGAGGAGCAGGTAGGTGGCCCTCCAGTAAAATGGAATAGATTGAGTGCCTGTATGTGGCAGTCCCAAAAATTGTTCAAACCAGAGGAGCAGGTAGGTGGCCCTGCAGTAAAATGGAATAGATTGAGTGCCTGTATGTGGCAGTCCCAAAAATGTTTCAAACCAGAGGAGCAGGTAGGTGGCCCTCCAGTAAAATGGGATAGATTGAGTGCCTGTATGTGGCAGTCCCAAAAATGTTTCAAACCAGAGGAGCAGGTAGGTGGCCCTCCAGTAAAATGGAATAGATTGAGTGCCTGTATGTGGCAGTCCCAAAAATTGTTCAAACCAGAGGAGCAGGTAGGTGGCCCTCCAGTAAAATGGAATAGATTGAGTGCCTGTATGTGGCAGTCCCAAAAATTGTTCAAACCAGAGGAGCAGGTAGGTGGCCCTGCAGTAAAATGGAATAGATTGAGTGCCTGTATGTGGCAGTCCCAAAAATGTTTCAAACCAGAGGAGCAGGTAGGTGGCCCTCCAGTAAAATGGGATAGATTGAGTGCCTGTATGTGGCAGTCCCAAAAATGTTTCAAACCAGAGGAGCAGGTAGGTGGCCCTCCAGTAAAATGGGATAGATTGAGTGCCTGTATGTGGCAGTCCCAAAAATGTTTCAAACCAGAGGAGCAGGTAGGTGGCCCTCCAGTAAAATGGAATAGATTGAGTGCCTGTATGTGGCAGTCCCAAAAATGTTTCAAACCAGAGGAGCAGGTAGGTGGCCCTCCAGTAAAATGGAATAGATTGAGTGCCTGTATGTGGCAGTCCCAAAAATTGTTCAAACCAGAGGAGCAGGTAGGTGGCCCTGCAGTAAAATGGAATAGATTGAGTGCCTGTATGTGGCAGTCCCAAAAATGTTTCAAACCAGAGGAGCAGGTAGGTGGCCCTCCAGTAAAATGGGATAGATTGAGTGCCTGTATGTGGCAGTCCCAAAAATGTTTCAAACCAGAGGAGCAGGTAGGTGGCCCTCCAGTAAAATGGGATAGATTGAGTGCCTGTATGTGGCAGTCCCAAAAATGTTTCAAACCAGAGGAGCAGGTAGGTGGCCCTCCAGTAAAATGGAATAGATTGAGTGCCTGTATGTGGCAGTCCCAAAAATTGTTCAAACCAGAGGACCGGGTAGGTGGCCCTCCAGAAAAATGGAATAGATTGAGTGCCTGTATGTGGCACTCACAAAAATTGTTTCAAACAGAGGACCGGGTAGGTGGCCCTCCAGAAAAATTAAATGCATGAAGTATAGCAAGAGCCAGTGGGCCCTGTCAAAAAATAGCCATTTTCCTCTGCTTTACTGTACAAAGAGGAGGAGAAGGAGGAAAATGAGGAGGAGGAGGAGGAGTGGATCAATTATTCAGGTTGAGCTTCCTTCACCTGGTGGAGATTGGAAATTCTGAGAAATCCAGCCTTTATTCATTTTAATAAGCGTCAGCCTGTCAGCGCTGTCAGTCGACAGGCGTGTACGCTTATCGGCGATGATGCCACCAGCTGCACTGAAAACCCGCTCGGACAAGACGCTAGCGGCAGGGCAGGCAAGAACCTCCAAGGCGTACAGCGCCAGTTCGTGCCACATGTCCAGCTTTGAAACCCAGTAGTTGTAGGGAGCTGTGTGATCATTTAGGACGATGGTATGGTCAGCTACGTACTCCCTCACCATCTTTCTGTAAAGATCAGCCCTACTCTGCCGAGACTGGGGACAGGTGACAGTGTCTTGCTGGGGTGACATAAAGCTGGCAAAAGCCTTGTAAAGCGTACCCTTGCCAGTGCTGGACAAGCTGCCTGCTCGCCTACTCTCCCTCGCTACTTGTCCCGCAGAACTACGCACTCTGCCGCTAGCGCTGTCAGAAGGGAAATACTGTTTCAGCTTGTGCACCAGGGCCTGCTGGTATTCATGCATTCTCACACTCCTTTCCTCTGCAGGGATGAGAGTGGGAAGATTTTGCTTGTACCGTGGGTCCAGGAGAGTGAACACCCAGTAATCGGTGCTGGAATAAATTCTTTGAACGCGAGGGTCACGGGATAGGCAGCCTAGCATGAAATCTGCCATATGCGCCAGAGTACCAACGCGTAAGAATTCACTCCCCTCACTGGCCTGACTGTCCATTTCCTCCTCCTCCAACTCCTCCAACTCCTCTTCTTCTGCCCATACACGCTGAACAGTGAAGGACTCAACAATGGTCCCCTCTTGTGTCTCGCCAACATTCTCCTCCTCTTCCTCCTCATCCTCCTCCACCTCCACCTCCTCCGATATGCGCTGAGAAACAGACCTCAGGGTGCTCTGGCTATCAACAAGGGAATATTCTTCCCCCGTCTCTTGTGACGAGCGCAAAGCTTCCGACTTCATGCTGACCAGAGAGTTTTTCAACAGGCCAAGCAGCGGGATGGTGAGGCTGATGATGGCGGCATCGCCACTGACCATCTGTGTTGACTCCTCAAAGTTACTCAGCACCTGACAGATATCAGACATCCACGTCCACTCCTCATTGTAGACTTGAGGAAGCTGACTGACCTGACTACCAGTTCTGGTGGAAGTTGACATCTGGCAGTCTACAATCGCTCGGCGCTGCTGGTAAACTCTGGATAACATGGTCAGTGTTGAATTCCACCTCGTGGGCACGTCGCACAACAGTCGGTGAGCGGGCAGTTGGAGGCGGCGCTGCGCTGCCCTGAGAGTGGCAGCATCTGGGCTGGACTTCCTGAAATGCGCACAGATGCGGCGCACCTTCGTGAGCAAATCAGACAGATTGGGGTATGTCTTGAGGAAACGCTGCACTATCAGATTTAACACATGGGCCAGGCATGGCACATGTGTCAGTCTGCCGAGTTGCAGAGCCGCCACCAGGTTACGGCCGTTGTCACACACAACCATTCCCGGCTTGAGGTTCAGCGGTGCCAGCCACAGATCAGTCTGCGCCGTGATGCCCTGTAATAGCTCTTGGGCGGTGTGCCTTTTGTCGCCTAGGCTCAGCAGTTTGAGCACCGCCTGCTGTCGCTTAGCGACGGCACTGCTGCTGTGCCTAGAGCTACCGACTGATGGCGCCGTGCCCACGGATGGTAGTTCGGAGGAGGAGGTGGAGGAGGGGTGGGAGGAGGAGGAGGCATAGTAGGCCTGAAACACCTGGACCGAGGTAGGCCCCGCAATCCTCGGCGTCGGCAGTATATGAGCAGCCCCAGGGTCAGTCTCGGTCCCAGCCTCCACCAAGTTAACCCAATGTGCCGTCAGCGATATATAGTGGCCCTGCCCGGCAGCACTCGTCCACGTGTCCGTGGTCAGGTGGACCTTGTCAGAAACGGCGTTGGTCAGGGCACGGATGATGTTGTCTGACACGTGCTGGTGCAGGGCTGGGACGGCACATCGGGAAAAGTAGTGGCGGCTGGGGACCGAATACCGAGGGGCGGCCGCCGCCATGAGGTTGCGAAAGGCCTCGGTCTCTACTAGCCTATAGGGCAGCATCTCCAGGCTAAGCAATCTGGAGATGTGCACATTAAGGGCTTGGGCGTGCGGGTGGGTTGCACTATATTTGCGTTTCCGCTCCAGCGTCTGGGGTATGGAGAGCTGAACGCTGGTGGATGCTGTGGAGGATCGTGGAGGCGACGATGGGGTTTTTGGGCCAGGGTCCTGGGCAGGGGGCTGACTAGCAGCTGACACAGGGGAAGGAGCAGTGGTGTGCACGGCCGGAGGTGAACGGGCTTGTTGCCACTGAGTGGGGTGCTTAGCATTCATATGCCTGCGCATACTGATACTGGTGGTAGTTAAGCTAGTAGTGGTGGAACCCCTGCTGAGCCTGGTTTGGCAAATGTTGCACACCACAGTCCGTCGGTCATCCGGTGTTTCCTTAAAGAACCTCCACACTTCTGAAGATCTAGCCCTCGCCGCAAGAGCCCTCACCACGGGAGCTTCACTAGTTGACAGTGGCGCTGATGCACCAGCTCTGGCCCTGCCTCTCCGTCTGACCCCACCACTGCCTCTTCCAACCTGTTCAGGTCGAGGACTCTCCTCCGTCTCAGAAGCACTGTGTTCACCCGGCCTCTCAACCCAGCTTGGGTCTGTCACCTCATCATCCTCCGATCCCTCAGTCTGCTCCCCCCTCGGACTTCCTGCCCTGACAACAACTTCCCCACTGTCTGACAACCGTGTCTCCTCATCGTCGGACACCTCTTTACACACTTCCACTACGTCAAGAAGGTCATCATCACCCACAGACTGTGACTGGTGGAAAACCTGGGCATCGGAAAATTGCTCAGCAGCAACCGGACAAGTGGTTTGTGACTGTGGGAAGGGTCCAGAAAACAGTTCCTCAGAGTATGCCGGTTCAAATGGCAAATTTTCCTGGGAGGGGGCAGACTGGGGGGGAGGAGGCTGAGGTGCAGGAGCTGGAGGAGTGGGGATTTCGGTGACATGGGTGGACTGCGTGGAAGACTGACTGGTGGTGGACAAATTGCTCGAAGCATTGTCAGCAATCCACGACATCACCTGTTCGCACTGTTCTGGCCTCAACAGTGCTCTACCACGAGTCCCAGTAACTTCAGACATGAACCTAGGGAGTGTAGCTCTGCGGCGTTCCCCTGCTCCCTCATCAGCAGGTGGTGTCTCACCCCGCCCAGGACCACGGCCTCTGACCCCTGCAGTAGTTGGACGCCCACGTCCCCGCCCTCGTCCTCTACCCCTAGCCCTGGGGTTAAACATTTTTAAAATGAGAGTTATAACTTTTTTTTTTTTTTTACTTTTTTTTTTTTTTTGTGTGTTTTTTTTGTGTTTTTTGTTTTTTTTTGTGTTTTTTGTTTTTTTTTGAGTTTTTAGAACCAAACAATCCTATCCTATTGCTATGGCTATTTTCTAGCCAAGTATCAAAGGAAGCACAGTACTATGCCAGATGAGATGACACTGAGTTATTGCCTAATAGAAATCCAACCCCTACTGAATTTTCCCACTTCAGCCTTTGCTATGGATATGTGCGCCACTAAGCGCAGAACACAGCGGTCGCAAGTCTCACTACAAATTGCTCAGAATTGGCAAGTACATGCACTGCAGAAACTACAGCCACCAGCAGATCAACCAGAAATCAAATATATAGAACGCTACTGTAGGCTTCAAGAAGCTGTTTGTATTCTCCTATGGCTATTTTCTAGCCAAGTATCAAAGGAAGCACACTACTATGCCAGATGAGATGACACTGAGTTATTGCCTAATAGAAATCCAACCCCTACTGAATTTTCCCACTTCGGTCTTTGCTATGGATATGTGTGCCACTAAGAGCTAAACACAACGGTAGCAAGTCCCCCTGCTAATTCCTCACAAAATGGTAAAAGATGCAAATTAAAATAAAAAAAGTAGAACGTTATTGTAGCCCTAAGAAGGGCTGTTGGGTTCTTGGAGAATCACTCCTGCCTAACAGTAAGCTAATAGAACACCCTAACGCTTTCCCTGACCAGCAGCAGCTCTCTCCCTAGCGGCATCCAGACACAGAATGATCCGAGCAGCGCGGGCAGCGGCTAGTCTATCCCAGGGTCACCTGATCTGGCCAGCCAACCACTGCTATCGACGTGTAAGGGTACCACGTCATGCTGGGTGGAGTGCAGAGTCTCCTGGCTTGTGATTGGCTCTGTTTCTGGCCGCCAAAAAGCAAAACGGCGGGAGCTGCCATTTTCTCGAGCGGGCAAAGTATTCGTCCGAGCAACGAGCAGTTTCGAGTACCCTAATGCTCGACCGAGCATCAAGCTCGGACGAGCATGTTCGCTCATCTCTAAGTAATAACCATTAGGGGAAAAAATTTACAAAAAAACCCTAAAGGAATTAAAATAGAAATGAATACATTTCTGAACCCCTAAGGCTATATTCACACTGCCGTTGCCCGCCCGTACCGTACCGTAGCGGGCAACGGCAGTGTACGGGGAGAGGAGGAGGAGGTGAGCGCAGCTCACCCCCGCCCCTCTCCATAGCAACCTATGGCGCACGGCCCCGTATTACGGGAAAAGATAGGACAGGTCCTATCTTTTTCCCGGGTACGGAACGGTACGGTGCCGCACGTATGCTGCACCGTGCCGCTCCCGTAGGGTGCCGTGCGCTCATAGGAGTGTATGGGGGACGTATATCGGCCGTATATACGTTGGCCGTATATACGTCCCCCATACGTTCGTGTGAATGTAGCCTTAGGATGACCATACGGATAATATCATAGATAATCATGGGGGGTTAACTGGGGGAGGGGTTTGCAGGGGGTGCAACCTGGGCGCCTTAAGCGGGGGGACCATACGATATCTCTTCCCCATAAGCAGAGGTTTCGGCTATAGACAATGGGGCAGATTTACTTACCCGGTCCATTCGCGATCCAGCGGCGCGTTCTGTGCGGTGGATTCGGGTCCGGCCGGGATTTATTAAGGCAGTTCCTCCGCCGTCCACCAGGTGACGCTGCTGCGCTGAAGTCCGCTGGAATGCCCTGAAATTCACCGGCCTATTCCAAGTGAAGGTGAGTGCAATTTTTGCGACACATTTTTTTTTTTAAATGCGGCGGTATTTCCGAATACGTCGGTTTTCGTTCGGCCACGCCCCCTTTCTGCTGGTCTATGCAGATACAGTACTAATAAACAGAATGGATATAACAAAACACAATAGATTCATGCAAGTTAACCCTTGATGTAAAATAAAGTAAGAAGTGCTGAGTTTGCATAGGGGAAATATTATAATGTCCAGTGGCGTAACTAGGAGAGGCTGGGCCCCATAGCAGATTTCTGCATGGGGCCCCCCCTTCCCCCCAAAAAAAATAGACATATGTAGGCTGCATTCACATAAACGTGTACACGCCAGGCTAAAGCAGGCACACTTCAGACGCGCTGGGGAGGTGATCGCGGCTCACCCCTCCCCTCTCCATAGAGTATAGAGCCGCATGGTCATTCTTATGGCCACAGATCTCTGTTGCGGCCACGGCTCGAAACAGTGAGTACTCGTTGTGCTCACTGTACTGAGCTGAGGCGCTATAGTCGCCTATGAGGGATGTATATCCGTCAGCAAATTGCAGCCAGATATACATCCCCCATACGTTCTTGTGAATTGCCCCTACACAGACATATTTCTACAATTACACAAATTTATACACACCTTTATATACACACACATAAAGTTCTACACGTGTATAGTTGCACCCATATACATACAAGTATACACACACATTTGTGCACTAATACAGAGTGTATACAAACTCACAGTATATACACTGACCATATATACACATGCAGTATAAAAAGACCAAATACACACATACTGCATATACATACAGAATATACACACATACAACAAATACACACACATTCAGTATATACAGCATATACATACATACTATATGCACAGCATATACAAAAACACACATACATATACATATATTTATATATATATACACACAATAAATACAGCATTTGCATCTATGCATATATACACGCTATATTAATATACACAATATACACAGTATATACATATACACAATATACACAGTATATACATATATACAATATACACAGTATATACATATATACAATATACACAGTATATACATATATACAATATACACAGTATATACATATACACAATATACACAGTATATACATATATACAATATACACAGTATATACATATATACAATATACACAGTATATACATATATACAATATACACAGTATATACATATATACAATATACACAGTATATACATATATACAATATACACAGTATATACATATATACAATATACACAGTATATACATATATACAATATACACAGTATATACATATATACAATATACACAGTATATACATATATACAATATACACAGTATATACATATATACAATATACACAGTCAGAGGTCGCACTAACATTTTTCCAGAAGGGTAAAAATACTCCTCTTACCATTTTTGAGGAGTATTTTTACCCGAGGAGGAGTATGAAAATTTCTGTAATACACATAGCACACATAGCGCGCACACACACTACGCTCACAGGACACTGCACACACACTACTGCACGCTCACAGGACACTGCACGCACACACACACACACTACTGCACGCTCACAGGACACTGCACGCACACACACACTACTGCACGCTCACAGGACACTGCACGCACACACACACTACTGCACGCTCACAGGACACTGCACGCACACACACACTACTGCACGCTCACAGGACACTGCACGCACACACACACACTACACGCTCACGGGACACTGCACGCACACACACACACTACGCTCACGGGACACTGCGCACACACACACACTACGCTCACGGGACACTGCACACTCACACACACTACGCTCACGGGACACTGCGCACACACACACACACTACGCTCACAGGACACTGCACACACACACACACTACTGCACGCTCACAGGACACTGCACGCACACACACACACACACTACTGCACGCTCACAGGACACTGCACGCACACAGGACACTGCACGCACACACACACTACTGCACGCTCACAGGACACTGCACGCACACACACACACACACTACACGCTCACAGGACACTGCGCACACACACACACTACGCTCACAGGACACTGCGCACACACACACTACGCTCACAGGACACTGCGCACACACACTACGCTCACAGGACACTGCGCGCACACACACACACTACGCTCACAGGACACTGCGCACACACACTATGCTCACAGGACACTGCGCACACACACACACTACGCTCACAGGACACTGCACACACTAGGCTCACAGCACACTGCACACACACACACACTACGTCACAGGACACTGCGCACACACACACACACACACTACGCTCACAGGACACTGCACACACACACTAGGCTCACAGCACACTGCACACACACACACACACACACTACGCTCACAGGACACTGCACACTCACACAGGACACTGCACACTCACACAGGACACTGCACACTCACACAGGACACTGCACACACTCACCCTGTCCCGTCGATCACATAAACGCAGGCAGCATTTGGAGCAGGACGGGGAGGGGCAGCCCCGCTGCCCACATGTCTCGCCCGGGGCCTGCGCTCTCGCTGCGGGTCTCTCCTGCCCGCCCCTGAGTCACGTGTCCTGCTGAGCGGTCCAGCGCGCGCTGCGATCGCTCTATAGACATTTCCCTCATTTGCAGCGCGCGCTGAACCGCTCAGCCTGTGCGCTACAGGGAATAATTGCCATGCGTTCTTTTACGCATGGCAATTATTTTGGGGGGTAATGGCGCCTCATCACGCGTCTATGACGCGTGGTGAGGCGTTAATGCGACCTCTGTACACAGTATATACATATATACAATATACACATATACAATATACACAGTATATACATATATACAATATACACAGTATACACATATATACAATATACACAGTATACACAGTATATACACAATATACACAGTATATACATATATACAATATACAGAGTATATACATATATACAATATACACAGTATATACATATATACAATATACACAGTATACACATATATACAATATACACAGTATACACAAATATACAATATACACAGTATACACAGTATATACATATATACAATATACACAATATACACAGTATATACACAATATACACAGTATATACATATATACAATATACAGAGTATATACATATATACAATATACACAGTATATACATATATATATACAATATACACAGTATATACATATATACAATATACACAGTATACACATATACAGACCGATAAATACATATGTATTTACTTACCTTTTAGGATGTGTAGGTGACCACCCGGCCGTGGCGTCAGGCGGTTGTTCCGGCGGGTGTTCGGGCAGGAGGGGGGGGGTTATGGTTGTGCGCTCGGGCGGGGGAGGGGGTGCGTTCGCCGGGCGGGAAGGAGAGGGGGATGCGTTCGCTGGGGCGGGAGGGAGAGGGGGATGCGTTCGCTGGGGCGGGAGGGAGAGGGGGATGCGTTCGCTGGGGCGGGAGGGAGAGGGCGATGCGTTCGCTGGGGCGGGAGGGAGAGGGCGATGCGTGGGCTGGAGCGGGAGGGAGAGGGGGGTGCGTTCGCTGGGGCGGGGGGCGTGGTCATCAACTGTGCCTCGCTATGCAGGGGGTAGGCGGGCCGCGGTTACCTGTGCCGGCGGACCGGGAAGGGACTGGGCGATGCAGGAGTGGAGGGTGGGCCAGGAGAGAGGTGGGCGGTAGCCGGAACACAGAGGGAGGGGCCCGGGGACACGATGTGCCAGGCACCTGGCAGTGCACTGCCGGACCACTTGGCAAAGCACTGACCACAGGGTCCGTGCATCCCCGGGCCCCTGAACCTCATGGGCCCCGTAGCGGCTGCTACGGCTGCTACGGCGGTAGTTACGCCACTGGTAATGTCCACAAATGTCCAAAGCTCACTGCTCCTCCGATACATTACACTTCTGCAGTTGCGGCTCCTGGCCACTACACAGACCATGGAGCCGCCTACTTTGGGCTTTGTTTATCTGTTCAGGCCCCCACTGATCAGACATTGATCAATAATAGACAACATTAAATCTGGCATACACAAGCTAAAGGGGTATCCCAATCGTAGACTTTCCTTACCCCCAACATGTTATTAAAGGGGTCCTTTGTCCAGTGGTGAGCTTAAATATTCTACTGAGGTGAGCTATAGATGGCACATCCCTATGCCCCATCCAGTACATGTATGAATCTATCGGGTAAATGTTTTCAGTATGGACATAAGGTTTGAAGAGACAAGTACTGCTGCCTGAGGCAAGAGGCTCAACTTGTCCCATTAATGGTGCACGCCTGCTTGTATCAGGCTGTCACCACTTCCAGGTGGTCACTTTCCTCATTGAAGAGCAAAGTGGTGAGAGAATATCATTTCAACTTTGATCTCTATAATGTAGAAAACTAAAGTTGTCTAAAAAAAAATCCTAAATTTTGGGCAAAATTTAAAATAAAAAAACTGAAGAAATAGTGCTAAACGGGTGAACTCGAAACTTTTTTAAACAAAAAAAGTTACTAATTTTTTGGAAAATTTGGCTGTTGTCATTGGGGCAGATTTACTTACCCGGTCCAGCAGCGGGTTCTCCAACGCTGATTCGGGTCTTCCGGCGATTCACTAAGGTAGTGCGCCCGATGTCCACCAGGTGTCACTGCTGCGCTGAAGTCCGTCGGAGTTCACCAACCTATCCTAGGTGCAGGTAAGTGCGCGTCAAGCGACACATTTTTTTTAAAAAAAATACGACGGTTTTTCCGAATCCTCAGATTTTCCAACGGCCACGTCCCCGATTTCTTGTGCGCCAAAAACCCTGGGCAATTTGGCGCAAAACGATAATATTCTGGAAAAACGCGATTCTGGCCCTTAGTAAATGACCCCCATTGTCTTACGTCGGAATGACGACTGACCGTAACGGGCGGAGATGAAGGAGTTAATCTGATTTTGAGGTTAATAATCTCAGATTTTACCATTTTGCTGTTTCATATATCGAATCGGTTTCTGTGCAGCTCTAACACGTTAACGATATTGCATTTTAAGCTGCGGCTGGAGGTTTTATGGCGCGGCGCTCTGTCCTCCGTGCCAAGAATATTACCGGCCCTAAATAAACATGAGATATGTAACAGGAAAAGCGAGAAGGTAAAACTGGGGAATGACTGTATTGTTCACAAGTGGAAAATCTATTAACGTATAATACTGCACCCGACCCAGCACGTGGAAATAATCACACAGAATAAAACTTTATAAAAAGGTTATTATCCCATTAAATATTTATTTTATCCAATATTTTCATAATTATTCAAAAAAAGTTTAATAAATATCATAAAAAATCCAATTATATCATTTCATAATAAGTAGAAATCTTATGTTTTAATGTACAGATTTCCTATTCATCACTACCAGTATAATGCTGCTATAATACAGCCCCCAATATACAAGAATATAGCTACTATACTACTGCCCCTATGTACAGGAATATAACTACTATAATACTGCCCCTATGTACAAGAATATAACTACTATAATACTTCCCTCTATGTACAAGAATATAACTACTATAATACTGCTCCCTATGTACAGTAATATAACTACTATAATACTGCCCCCTATGTACAGGAATATAACTACTATAATACTGCCCCTATGTACAAGAATATAACTACTATACTACTGCCCCTATGTACAGGAATATAACTACTATAATACTGCCCCTATGTACAGGAATATAACTACTATAATACTGCCCCTATGTACAGGAATATAACTACTATAATACTGCCCCCTATGTACAGGAATACACCTACTATAATACTGCCCCCTATGTACAAGAATATAACTACTATAATACTGCCCCCCATGTACAAGAATATAACTACTATACTACTGCCCCTATGTACAGGAATATAACTACTATAATACTGCCCCTATGTACAGGAATATAACTACTATAATACTGCCCCCTATGTACAAAAATATAACTACTATAATACTGCCCCCTAAGTACAAGAATATAACTACTATAATACTGCCCCCTATGTACAGGAATATAACTACTATAATACTGTCCCCTATGTACAGGAATATAACTACTATAATACTGTCCCCTATGTACAGGAATATAACTACTATAATACTGCCCCCTATGTACAAGAATATAACTACTATACTACTGCCCCTATGTACAGGAATATAACTACTATAATACTGGCCCTATGTACAGGAATATAACTACTATAATACTGCCCCCTATGTACAAGAATATAACTACTATAATACTGCTCTCTATGTACTAGACTATAACTACTATAATACTGCCCCCTATGTACAAGAATATAACTACCATAATACTGCCCCCTATGTACAAGAATATAACTACTATAATACTGCCCCCTATGTACAGGAATATAACTACTATAATACTGCCCCCTATGTACAGGACTATAGCTACTATAATACTGCCCCCTATGTACAATAATATAACTAGTATAATACTGCCCCTATGTACAGGAATATAACTACTATAATACTGCCCCCTATGTACAATAATATAACTACTATAATACTGCCCCCTATGTACAAGAATATAACTACTATAATACTGCCCCTATGTACAGGAATATAACTACTATAATACTGCCCCCTATGTACAATAATATAACTACTATAATACTGCCCCTATGTACAGGAATATAACTACTATAATACTGCCCCTATGTACAATAATATAACTACTATAATACTGCCCCTATGTACAGGAATATAACTACTATAATACTGCCCCCTATGTACAATAATATAACTACTATAATACTGCCCCCTATGTACAAGAATATACCTACTATAATACTGCCCCCTATGTACAAGAATATAACTACTATAATACTGCCCCCTATGTACAGGAATATAACTACTATAATACTGCCCCCTATGTACAAGAATATAACTACTATAATACTGCCCCCTATGTACAGGAATATAACTACTATAATACTGCCCCTATGTACAGGAATATAACTACTATAATACTTCCCCTATGTACAATAATATAACTACTATAATACTGCCCCCTATGTACAATAACATAGTTTGGTTGCAGAGAAGAGTGTCCAGGTCTGGGTTACACTTACCATCCAGTAGGGAGACACTTTATGTACAAGTTATTGTCAGGAGACCCTATTGTCTGCAGAGAACCTCTCCTTTCTGGGGTTATGGTGGGTACGTCTGCGTCTTCTCTACTTTTTACCTAAAACATCATTATTAATAAGTGAGTGGAAATCCCCTGAAGATCCAGCTCTGATGTCTTCATTTCCAGAGGACAATTATCCCTGAACTTGTCTTGACCCGATGTGTCCTCATGTTACCACATCTTTGGGTCAGACATCCATCATCTCTATGGTCCATGGCCAGAGCTCCACAGCGCCCCCATCTTCCAGGCCAGTGGACATGCGGTGGCCCTGTGTTACTTCTGTAATGGAGATGGGGGGATGACACATGAGGCTGTCCGTGATGTTAGTGTGTGCAGCAACTGGGAACTCGTCTCGGGAGTCAGGGATTTCATGTCAAATGAGTCTGGAAACAAACCAGGAAACCACAAGTGGGAAACAGGATAAATCCGCACTTATTATACCCCGAAAATATGTATCCAAAGGTGCTGACAGGAAGGAGGCCGCAATGTGAGGCAGGTAGTGGTCATGTGATCTTCCTGAAAAATACAGCCTTCAATCTGTATCTATTTATCTATCTATGTATCTATCTCAATCAACTTTATTGGTCATAACATCACCAAGTGTCCTCCTCTATGGATGAAGTAAGATGTAACTGAATATACGGCTGATGGAACAGCTGCCATCAACATATGGCGGAAATATACAACCCAATATCTGACACTAAGCCGTGGTCATTTTAAAACTGTTTTAAAGGGGCGTGTCTCCTTTAGAGACCCACTCACATTAATCACACAAGACTAGTGTCCCCCCTCCCCTCCTACCCCTGTGAGTCCCCTCACCCACCGGTCATGACTCTTATGGTATCTCAATGTCTTGATGATGTGTTTGTCTTTTTTTTTTAAGTTGTAGTAAATTTTATTATTTTTGAAAATTTCCATGGGGGCAGCCATATTGGAGACACTTGCTCCTGTCCAAGTCTGTGCAGCAAAGCTGATCTACAGAAACAGAAAGTGGCCTAATCTTATTGTGACCTCAATATATCCATATTTACAGGAGGTTCCACGATCACTAAGTTCTGGCAATGTGAGACAGTGGGGAGACTCACCATAGTGAAATCACGATGAGATGACTCTGTACCTGCTGTTCTGCAAAGCCATCAAGTCATCTACAGCAACCAAAAGTGTTATCGTCCTAATGTGTTTAATGAGAATATTGCACTATATCTAAATTTACAGAAATTCCCACCCATCAGTAGGTTATGGCAGTGTAAGGCAATGGAGACTCTGACCATAGGGAAATCATAATGAGATGACACTGTTCATGCTGTTCCAGTCTGTCCTGTAAAGCTATGAAGTGATTTACAGAAACCGAAAGTGTCCACACCCTAGTGTGTTTGCAAGAGGTCCCACTGATCAGTAAGTTATGGCAATGAGTAGTCTCCTCATATTAAATTCATAATTAGATGACTCTTTTCATTCTGTTCCAGGTATGCTGAAAAGCTATCAAGTGATCTACAGAAACTGAAAGTGTCATCATCCTAATGAGTCTAATGTGAATACTGCAGTATGTGTAGATTAACAGGATCGTCTCTCAGGTTCAAGTCCAGCGGTGTTGGCTCTCTAGGAGCAGTTTTGGAGGTAGTGCTTGAGAGATAGGTTTCGGGCAGAGACAGTTATATAAATAACCATGTACTAGATATGTCACCTACCCATGAGGGCAACAGGGAGTGGGGCCACAAAAATTGATTTATGGTGTGGTACTATAGTAGATGTGGCTTAGTGTGCTCCCCTCCCCAGTGTTGGTGATGCTCTGAAGATTTAGGCCCAGGCCTGCACCTAGCATTGTGGCACCAAATCTGAGTAAGAAGTACCCCGAAACCTGCAGTGGGGCCTCTAAGCAGTGGGCCTAAGAGCCATTAAGGGGTCAGAAGGCCTGGAAGTGGAAGTTCTTGTGGTCGGTAAATATGTAATGTTGGCTGTTGGTGGAAGAAGTAGCCAGCGTTGAGTCAACAACAATATCGGGTTGGTCTAGGAAAGCGTAGGGCAGAAGGTCAGAAGGTTAAAGTGGGGCAGAAGGTCAAAGAGGAGTCTAAGTTGTAGAGGAGGCCCAAGTCCTGGAGAGTACTACCAGTTCTCCGGTAGATATAGGACATGTCCAAGAGTTGAGAATGAATATTCTAGGTGTCCCATAGTCAAGGCAGGAATCGGGAGCATAGTGAGGTGGCTATGAGTAGGACCTCCTCCTCAAGAAGGTAAAAGTGAAAGGAATCGGAAAGAGTCAGAGGAAAAAAGTTACAAATTCCATCCTTTTCCCCTTTAAGAAAAAAAACGTTCCCAGTTTTTGGTTTCTTCCTGGATCCAGACCAAGAAATCGATAGCGGCAACGAGACCCTCACACTCTTCAGAGGATTAGAGTCACTCGGTAACGTCACCGTTTCTTTTCGTTTGGCACAATTTGCAATTTTGTTAAAAATTAAATAAAAAAAATAACAATTTTTTATTTTTTTCAAAATTCTGAATGAATCCCCCTGCAGGAGCGATCGCTGATTTACCAATCAGGGGTATTAGATTCTGAAAGGGTATTTTACACCTCATTGTAAAACCACTAAACGCTCCTCATTATACGCCGCAGGCTGATGCCTTTAACATCTGACCAAAATAAAACGTCTCAAGCAAATACTTTTTCAAGTCCTCGTCTTTCCCCCCGTGAGGTTTTTTGGGTTGCTGGCTCCGACGCCGTGTTCCAGACCGCCGTCTCGGCCCATCAGTCACGATGATAGGTTCGGGATGACAATGATTGAAATATTAGTGTGACCCCCGGTGATGTAACGACGTATACCTACATGTCAAGGACCTAGAGGCCTACATCCAACTTTTTGCCCCCCCCCCCACCTGTAGTTATAATAGTTTAGTCCAAAGAAACCCGACACGGGCCTCGGAGCCGTTGTGTAGCCCCGGTTGCCTAGAGATTTGGCAGGGACATCCTATTTGTTTGGCTGGATGGATGTAAGCCCTCGTATAATAATACTAGAGAGTATATTAGTCAGGAATTTCCATATTGCAGCATTCGATACTCCCATCTTGGCTCCGGGAAAGGGGGGGTACAGCCGAATATAGCTGAGCAGATAGTAATGTGATATTAAAACAAAGGTCTTACAAAGCACTTGCCTTAAGAGCAGTTTTATGTTGCGTGAACCTAGTCTACACTCTCTCTCCGACTGTCAGTCATTAGGCCCGGGATAAGTCATTGGACGGGATTCATTCAACGTTATGTGACCTTTGGAGGTATGATAATCAAGCCGATCTAAGATGAAATCCAGAATAGACCACACACAGGGGTGTTTTACAGATTTATATATTTAAAGGAGAAAAAGTGGGGATTTTTTTGTTCGAGAATAGTGCCGCTCTTGTCTGTGGCCATTGCTGGTATTGCAGCTAGGGGCAAAATCATATACATTATGGAAAGGAGAGGGAAACTATTACTGTAAGATGTTGCTTTACATTTTTTAGGGGTTTCTAAAAGGTATTTTTAAACTCTTTTTTTTTTTTAATAAAAAATATTAATTTTGAAAAAAAAAAATAATCTTTTTCTTTTTAAAATGTGCATTTATAGGTGTTATCCAATGCCAAACATCAGCTACCAAAAAAAGGCTTAATCAGAGCTCTGATTGGTCACTATGAGACCCCCAGTTGCCTATGAGAAAGGAAGTACTTCTAATAAAGACATAGAAATTTATGAATTATTGTTCAGACAAGAGGAAGAGGAGTGCAGAGGTAATAGGGAAACCCGGGCCGTGGTGCTTAAAGGGGTTTTCCAGCACTTTGATCATGGCTTACCATTTCTTAGAACATTGTCAAAATACATCAGTTTTTGGCAACAGCACTCCTTGTGGCCAGGGGTGGTATAGCACATACATCAGAATGTGTAAGAAAATATGACCTAAAGGACTTTTCCTCCTTATTTCTATTAATATATATTAATAGGTCATCAATATCAGGTTGGCAATCAGATTGAGCAAACCCGTTACGGGTGTTCAATGGCAGTGGGAAGAAACGCCGATGCGATCGGGCTGAGGCCCGCCCTGGTGGGCAAGACTTTGTCTGCGTTTGCAAGCTCAGACAAAGCGCCACGTGTGGTGCCGGCCTAAGGGTGGCGTTTTGAACCCTTTTTTGAGCAGTCCTTCAAAAAACGCATACGGTTTTGAAAACGCATACGTTTTTGACCAGTTTTAATAAGATAATTGGTAAAACCTGTCAAAAAACGGATGTGTTTTTTTAACGCATGTGTTTTTTGAAGGACTGCTTAAAAACGGCCCAGAAACGGGTCCAAAACACCACATGTGCCACCTCCCTAAGTGTGAATGTGACCTAAGGGGGACATCATGTATGGGGTGCTGTTTGTTCTTATTGCATTTTGTGACAAAAAATATATTCTGTGACACGAATTTTATTTAGTGATCACAACATTCGTGCTGTGGGCACAGGATCAGCACACAATTTTATTGGGCCTTGTTTATCAGATGTATCTGAGGTAAAACTGTTCATGTTGCTTGTGGCAACCAATCAGAGCTCAGCTTTCATTTTAGAAACTGTTGTGAGAAAATGACAGCTGAGCTCTGATTGGGAGAAACAAGAACAATTTAGATATACCTCTCCAAATGTGTTTTTCATGTAATAAATATACAAAATAATTTTTTGGTTGACTAAAATGTGGTATTTTTGTAAGTATAGAAAGTATCGGCGATCACGTGGGAAATTTTAGGATCATGATATTCAGTGTGCTGTGTGATCTGTGCTTACAAAATGGAGTCTGTGTCACAAAATGGAGTCTGTGAAGAAATGGGCTCGTTGAGACATTGATCCCACCTCAATCAGAGCCTCTTCTCACAGGTGGCCCATAACATCCTCACACGATAACCCAACGCAGGAACAAGACACATTTTTGCACTTTCTTATGTGGATTATGGGGTAGTTTTTCTCTTAAAGGTCATGAGGCTAATTTAAGGAGAAATCCCTAATTACCTCCCTGATTGCTAATATTACTCTATCGGGGCAGAAACGGCTTTTAAAGCAAATGATCCCCTTTAATTGGGTCTAATAAGTAACAATAAATCCGCCCGAGGTTTGGAAGCCGTGAAGCGTGCTGATTGATGACGTCATCTGCAGATATTACAGATGTTTCTTAATGGATCCTGGTTTCAGAGATTTCCTTTAAAAGCCGGTATTAATTTCATTACGGGGCGTCCTGATGGGCTTCCATCTATCACCGGCGGGGGAGGGGTCCCCGGACCGCCAGAGATTACTAGCTATAAACTCATCAGAATATTGTCCTAGATGTGATCTCCAGATATAATCATGACAACACATCACAGCTGGCAGCAAGACAAGAGTTAAATTATGATGTAGCAGCGGAGGAAGTCACGATATACTAGAAGAAAGTAGAATATTACTGAACGTCCAAAAACTTCAATAGAAAAAAGAAGTTACGCAAAATAGTACTAGATATATTCCAGATGTGACATCACTGTGTGTATTATCCCTGTACAGGCAGTCCCCGGGTTACATACAAGATAGGGTCTGGAGGTTTGTTCTTAAGTTGAATTTGTATGTAAGTCGAAACTGTATATTTTATAATGGAAGTTTTAGACAATTTTTTTTCTTTTGCCCCCGTGACAATTGGAGTTTCAAAATTTTTGGTGTAATTGGACCAAGAATTATCAATAAAGCTTCATTACAGACATCTTACAGCTGATCATTGCAGTCTGGGACTATAGTAAAGCATCCAGAGAGCTTCACCAGAGGTCACATGGGGCAGAGGGGTCCGTCTGTAACTATGGGTTGTCTGTAAGTCGGGTGTCCTTAAGTAGGGGACCGCCTGTACTGTGACATCACTGTGTGTATTATCCATGTACTGTGACATCACTGTGTGTATTATCCATGTACTGTGACATCACTGTGTGTATTATCTCTGTACTGTGACATCACTGTGTGTATTATCCCTGTACTGTGACATCGCTGTGTGTATTATCTCTGTACTGTGACATCACTGTGTGTATTATCCCTGTACTGTGACATCACTGTGTGTATTATCTCTGTACTGTGACATCACTGTGTGTATTATCCTTGTACTGTGACATCACTGTGTGTATTATCCCTGTACTGTGACATCACTGTGTGTATTATCTCTGTACTGTGACATCACTGTGTGTATTATCCTTGTACTGTGACATCACTGTGTGTATTATCCCTGTACTGTGACATCACTGTGTGTATTATCTCTGTACTGTGACATCACTGTGTGTATTATCCTTGTACTGTGACATCACTGTGTGTATTATCCCTGTACTGTGACATCACTGTGTGTATTATCTCTGTACTGTGACATTACTGTGTGTATTATCCTGTACTGTGACATCACTGTGTGTATTATCCCTGTACTGTGACATCACTGTGTGTATTATCCCTGTACTGTGACATCACTGTGTGTATTATCCCTGTACTGTGACATCAATGTGTGTATTATCCCTGTACTGTGACATCACTGTGTGTATTATCCCTGTACTGTGACATTACTGTGTGTATTATCCCTGTACTGTGACATCACTGTGTGTATTATCACTGTACTGTGACATCACTGTGTGCATTATCCCTGTACTGTGACATCAATGTGTGTATTATCCCTGTACTGTGACATCACTGTGTGTATTATCCCTGTACTGTGACATTACTGTGTGTATTATCCCTGTACTGTGACATCATTGTGTGTATTATCACTGTACTGTGACATCACTGTGTGCATTATCCCTGTACTGTGACATCACTGTGTGTATTATCTCTGTACTGTGACATCACTGTGTGTATTACCCCTGTACTGTGACATCACTGTGTGTATTATCTCTGTACTGTGACATCACTGTGTGTATTACCCTTGTACTGTGACATCACTGTGTGTATTATCTCTGTACTGTGACATCACTGTGTGTATTATCCCTGTACTGTGACATCACTGTGTGTATTATCCCTGTACTGTGACATCGCTGTGTGTATTATCCCTGTACTGTGACATCACTGTGTGTATTATCCCTGTACTGTGACATCACTGTGTGTATTATCTCTGTACTGTGACGTCACTGTGTGTATTATCCCTGTACTGTGACATCACTGTGTGTATTATCTCTGTACTGTGACATCGCTGTGTGTATTATCCCTGTACTGTGACATCACTGTGTGTATTATCCCTGTACTGTGACATCACTGTGTGTATTATCCCTGTACTGTGTCATCACTGTGTGTATTATCCCTGTACTGTGACATCACTGTGTGTATTATCCCTGTACTGTGACATCACTGTGTGTATTATCCCTGTACTGTGACATCACTGTGTGTATTATCCCTGTACTGTGTCATCACTGTGTGTATTATCTCTGTACTGTGACATTACTGTGTGTATTATCCCTGTACTGTGACATCACTGTGTGTATTATCCCTGTACTGTGTCATCACTGTGTGTATTATC